>NC_138372.1:3131198-3192406 GCF_054177405.1 Leptonychotes weddellii
GGAAGAGGCAGGAAGGATCCTCCCCAGAGCCTTCAGAGAGCATGTCCTTCTGCCAACACCTGGATTTCAAACTTCTGGCCTCCAGAACTCTGGGAGAATAAATGACTGTTTTAAGGCCCCCAGATTGTGGCGATTTGTCTGGCCATGCCAGGAAGCTCCTACACCCTCCAGGCTGGGTGAAGCCCCAGCACACACACCACACACCCCAGACCCAAGGCTGGCCTCCAAGGTGGCCCCTATATTGATAGCATTACCGCAGGCCCTTCCTCACTAGGCTGCGAGCTTCCTGGCCAGGTGTCCCTGTCATCTCTGTGTGTCCCGCGCGGCTCTGGGCCTGGGGCGTGTGGGGGACACAATACACACCTGTTGTGTGATAGAACAAAATGGAACAGGCTGCCCTCACCTGGGCTGCAGCAGGCACCTCCAGGCCCCAGGTGCCAAAGGACCCCTGCCCCCCACAGCCACCCCCTCCATGGGTCAGCAGCCCAAGCCTTCCAAAGCTGGAAAGGTCAGCTTCCTCTCTGGCAAACCCCAGCATGTGGCTCCAACCCCCTGCCTCTGGCAGCAACTCCACACACACACATTTATTCCTGAACAACAAATCTGACAAATCCGAGTCCCTGGCAGGATCTATACTCATCATGACTTTCTTGGGAGGGGTCCTCCCTCTCCACCAGTGCTCTGGGGACAATCCAGGCCAGATTTAGGAAGAAAACAGACTCTCTGGCAGTAGCAACAGGTGGAAAGAAAAGACAAGAGTGGTAAAAATAGAGATGACAAGTATCAATCAAGCATCCACCACATGTGAGGGGCAGGTGAGATACTGGCAGTCCAGGGTCTGGGTCCCCCTGTCCTGCCGTCGGTCCCCTGTGTGAGCCCCCACCAGGAGAGCCCAGGAACTTACTTATCAGGGTTTTCTGGTGTCTCCTCTGCATCATTATGGAGGTGCCAGGCTGGCACCCAAGTTGCTGAAGCCCCAGAGTCCCAAAGTCAAAGTGTCCTCTCATTTACTGGCTGGTTTCTGCTCATTAGGCTCTGATCTGGTCTGGTCTCCAGCTAGCATCCCCAATGGTGGGAGGACATGGCCTGCCAACACCAGCACAGCACTTCTGGATGCACCCCCTCTCTCTATAGCCTGTGGCTCACCCCATCACGTGTCATGAGTTTCTACGGCAGTCAGCCAGGGTCTGAAGGCACTGCAAGCCCTCGGGGTCATCACCGTCACCCACTGGCCACATGCCAGACACTGCTGGGCCATGTGCAGCCAGCAAAGGCACCTCAGAGTCTGGCTGTGCGCTCAGGAGCTTACAAGCTGGAAAACAGGTTGGAGAAAGATTGCAGGCCCAAATCCTCTGCAGTTCTCAGAGGTCAGCAGGGGCTTGGCCTTCAAGGGCACACTCAAGGAAGATTCCAGAGAGGGGTCAAAAGTTGAGTTCACTACTGGAGAAGTGGATAAGATGTGAGCAAATAGGCAGATAGAGGACACCTCCAGTGTCGGATGTCAGCCCCCGTCAATCCTAGGAGAAGGCATGGGGGTTAGAGGTCAGGTTTGAGATTTGGGACTTTTTCCTGTGAGGGAAGGGCAATCATGGCCTGATTAAGTTAGCAGGACTCAAGCGATGCAGCAGAATGATTAATCAGATGGAGAGAGGCTGCGGGTGGGGAGGCCACTAAGGGATCCACAGAGAGGTGAAGAGGGAAAATGCCCTGCACAGGGAAGGAAGAATAGGGGACACAGGAGAGACACTCTTGGAATCTACAGGACTTGAAACTAATTGGTTAGCTTGAAGGGCAGGGAATCAGTAAGTGGGTCCACTTTTGGTCCCTGAGTGATGGGAGGGTGGGAACCCTTAGGGGGGAGAAGGAAGTGAGGAAGGGATAAGGGATTTTAAAAGGGAGGATGGAGTGGGACGGGAAGTTGTGGTGCTGACTTTGAGCTTGGCAGGTCATCTGCCTGGGAGGCAGGAACTTTCTGGAAGCCACGGGGACAGAATGTTGGGAAAGAGCTGGGATCCCAGACCCAGGTTCCAAAGTCACCCTCATCTAGCAAAGAGACAGGGGAATCAGAGTGATCCTTGGGAATCGTCTTTTTAAAGCACATGGAAGGACAACGGTGTTAGGAATGTTTTTGTCTAGCCATGGAAAGTCAGGGAAAAAGCTATTTAAAAATTAGGTACTTCTTTTTTCCAAAAGACAAGAAGCTGGAGGTGGGAGCTGCTGGTGCTGGCTCAGCAGCTCAGTGAGGTCAGGCCTAGTATCTCTGTGATGCTTGCGGCCTTTCCTTCACAGTCCCAAGGACAGCGCCAGCACTCTAGGTGTCAAGGCCTCCAAGGCAAGGAGGGTGCACAGGGTGATGCTGTTGGCTTCTGCCTGCTCTATCAGGAAGGCCCCCGAGGACATCGATGCATACTCACCTGTCCGTGCTCTTTCACCTGGCCACCACCTGTAGCATGAAGGAAGCCCAAAAAGTGAGATCATCTCATCTCTACCAGGACATGTACAAGGGAGCAAGGGGAGGGCAGACACTGGCTAAGCCATAAGGGACAACAGGAAAGTAAGCAGGAGGAATGGAGACAAGAATAGACCTTGGTTTTAGAAACTAAGGAAGGAAGGCATTTAAAATGGGTAGAGAGTTTGGGAGCATTAATTTCTTCAGAAGCAAGAAAGACTGGTGAAGCAAAATCCTGGGGTTCTCAGTTCTAGGAGAGAAGAGGACCATGAACAGTGAGATAGGTGGTGAAGAAGGGGAGGAAGCAGGAATATCCCAATACATGAGCAAACTTGGCACCTGGCAGGGCACTGCATGGCATCTTAAGGAGAAGGAACTTGTGTCTTGTGATAAGAGATAGAATATAATGGGGGACAGGGAGGGAGCAATATTCACCCAGGCTGAGGTCAGTGGAGAGGTCAGCCTTGGAAAGCGAGGCCACCACTGCAGGAAGGAGAGGAAAAAAGGATGAGCAAAGCTGGAGATGTTTTCAGAAAGGGGTTGAGTTAGGGCTGCTCTCTCTGCTCAGGAGTGCTGGGGCTGCATTCACTTGGAGAGGACACCAGAGGACACAGCTAGGCCTGTAGGTCCCTGTGCTGAATGAGACTCGTGGGAAGCTATGGAAGGCCAGCCTGCTTTGGGGACAGTTCCCCACTACTTAGGGTGTCTGTGTGTCGGTGTCCCCCAGGGGCCCCCTTAGAAACATGTTTACTGTGTAGAAAAGAACTTCATCCCTTCTGAATGCAGACTTGTTGAATATAACATATTTCTTTTAGGAAATAAAAAGAAAGGAAGGAAGGAAGAAAAAGAGAAGGGGAAAGGGAGGGACAGAAGGAAGGAAGGAGAGAGGAAAACGGGGGCAGCTAGCAGTGACCATCCTGAATATCTCCGAAGTATCTCCTAAATATCCCCTGAGCACATCCTGGTCCCTAAGCTGGATGAGGATGGTGAAGATAGGGGTGAGGGCTGGACCACATCAGCAGCTACCTTCCCTTGAGCATCTAGTCATACAACACTTGCAACAGTTCCACTGGAGAAATCCATTATGCCATTTCATGGACAGGGGATTTGAGGAGCAAAGAGGTCAAATCACTTGTTCACTGTTTTCTGGCTGGTAAATGGCACCTCCAAACCTGAACCCAGATAATCTAAGGCCATTGACCATCATTTTCTTGCTTAAAGTAAACAACACAAGGGCTGGGATTCAGGGGAAGTTTGGGATTAGGTTCAGCTGCAGTGAATATGCAGAAATGCTAGTCTATGGCGTCTGGGATCTAGGGGGGGTGGTCCTGTTCCAGTCAATCTCCCCACTCCAGAGACAGCCAGTTTCTGACTTCTATTAGCATCCTAATTTAGTGAGAACTTTTATCAGGAATGGATGCTGAATCTTGTCAAATTCTTCTGAATCTTTCGAGATTATGGTATGGATTTTCTCCTCTTTTCTGTTAATATAATGAGTCATGTTGATTGATTTTTTAATGTTAATCCAACCTTGCAATCCTGGAATAATCCTACTTGGTCTTAATGTTTAAACCTTTTAAAATATACTGTATCCTACTTTCTAATATTTTCTTAAGTATGTTTAGATCAATGTTCACGAAAGATATTTTTCTTTTCTTTTGTGGGAACACCTGTGGCAGGTTTGGGGGTCAGGATATTGCTGATGTAGTAGAAAAGTTACTTTTGCCTCTCTTTCCTAAAAAATTTTGTGTAGGGTTTGTATTATTTCTTTGATAAGTGGATGATAGAATTCACTTCTGAAGCCATTTCAATATGGAGATTTATTTGAGGAAAAGTTTTTTAATATGAATTTAATGTATATAATAAATATGGGCAATTTAGATTTGTAAACTGTGTTTTTAGGTGAAGACCACCATCCCATTTAAGTTATTAAAACTATTGGCATAAAGTTGTTCCCAATATCTCCTTTTCCTTTTAATGTCTGTAGGATCTGTAATAATGTCTCTCCCCTTTTAAAATGTTCATTCTTATATAAACAATTTGTGTTTTCTCCCCTCCCCCCCTTTTTTTCCTGAAGCAGGTCACAGAAAGGTTTATCAGTATTATTCTTTTCAAAATACTACATTTTTTATTTTGTTGATTTTCTCTATTGTGTCTGTTTTCTATTCCACTGATTCCCATTCTTATTTTTATCACTTTCCTTCTTCTATTTTCTTTGGGTTTTCTTTGTTCTTCTTTGTTTTTTTTCTTAATTTCTTAAGCCATTGATTTTAAACCTTTCTTGTTTTCTAGTATAAGCATTTTGAAAGGTTTACATTTTCCTCTACATACTACTTTCACCACATCCCACAACCTGTAATGTGTTTTTAACATCATTCAGGTAGAAATATTTTCTGATTTCATTTGGGGCTTCTTCTTTGATCTATGAGTTTACTTAGCAGCATGTCCTTTAATTTTCACAGATCTGAGGATTTTCCATTTAATCCTTTTGATATGGCTTTCTGATTTCATGCCATTGTAATTACAGAATCTACTTTGTTTTATTCAATATTCTGATGTTTACTGAGATGTCTTTCATGACCCCAGCATCTCTCTATCTTACTGAATATTCCAGGTGAACTTGAAAGGAATGTGATTTTGTAGTTTTTAGGTGATGTTCTATCAATGTCAGCTAGGTTCATTGGTTGGTAGTGTTGCTTCAGTCTTGTGCATATTTGTTAAATTTTTGCCTATTCTGTCAATAACAGGGAGACTGGTGTTAACATTTCTATCACTATAGATTTGTCTATTTTTCCCTTTAATTTTGACAATTTTGCTTCATGCATTTTGAAACTGTTACTAGCTGTACATACAGTTAAGGTTGTTCCGTGTTCTTGGTAAACTGTTCCCTTTATCATTGTGTTTTGTACCAACTATTTTCTGTCACCTATTTTTTCTGATATGACTTTACCTGTACTAGCTGTGTTATGCTTAGTGTTTGCATAATACCTCATTTTTCATCTTTTTATTTTCACTTTGTTTATGTCTAGCATTTTAAGTGTGTTTTTGTAAAAAGCATACAGGTAAGTTCTTGCTTTTTTATCTAATTTGGTAATCTCTGTTTTAGTAATGTGTTTAGTCCACTTACATTTTTTAGTCCATTTACATTTAATAAAATTTCGTTAAGATTGGGTTTAATGCTACCACCCTGGCATGTGGTTTTGATTTATCCCATTTGTTTTTTTTGTTTCTCTGTCTCTTTCTTACCTTCTTTGAGTGGATTATATATGCTTAACTATTTCAATTTATTTACTGTATCAATTTTTACCTGTTTTGTTATGTTTTAATTAGTTGGAGATTACAGAATTCATTTTTAAGATAGCACGTTGTACCTTCAGAACTATTATACTATTCAAGAACAGTGTAAGTATGTTACAACAGTGTAATTCCTGTTACCCCATTGCTCCTTGCAATTTTGTTTTTCCATATTTTTACATGTGTTCTAAGGCCAAAATAAATTATAAGAATTTATTTTTTTTAAGGATTAAAAACTTGGATGGTTCAGTCAGTTAAGCGTCTGCCTTCAGCTCAGGTCATGATCCCAGGGTCCTGAGATCGAGCCCCCAGTGGGGCTTTATGCTCAGTGGGGAGCCTGCTTCTCCCTCTCCCTCTGCCTGCCCCTCCGCCTGCTTGTGCTCTCTCTGTCAAATTAATAAATAAAATCTTTAAAAAAATTTTTTTTAATTTTAAACTATATGTATAAATTTACTAAACAAAGGAAGGCCTCTAGCACTCACCCAGATATTTACCCTTTCTGGACTTCTTCCTCCCTTCCTGCTGTTCTGCAGTTCTATCTGGTATCTTTTTTCCTTGGTCTGAGAACATTTTTAAAATCAGTTCTTGTAATTTATTAGCCAATTCATCTGCTGGCAATAAATCATCTCAGCTCTGTCTCCCCGAAAGCATCTTGAATTGGCTTTTGTATTTGAAAATTTCTACTCTGTATATATAATTCTAATTGACAGGTTTTGTTTATTTTTCTTCTACTTTAAAGGCCATTAATTGCATTGTCTTCTGGCCTCCATTGTTTCTGGTGAGAATCAGCCACAATTTGTATTTTTCTCTTATATGCAATGTTCTCTTTATCTATTCTTTTTAATTTTCTCTTTATCTTTGGCTTTCATTAGTTTGAATTTGATGTATGTGTTTCTCCATTGTATTTTTTCTGTTTAAATTTCACTGAGCTTCCTGACTCATCAGTGTTGGAAAGTTCTCAACCATTATTTCTTCAATTATTTCTTCTGCCCCATTTTCTCTCTCCTTGGTCTCCTGGGCACTGAACCCATATATTTTAGATCATTTCATACTATCCACAGATTTTGAATTAGCCTGTTTTTCCCTTTATTTCTCTTTGAGTTTTCATTTGGATATTTTCTATTGATCTGTCTTCAAGTTTACTAATATATTTCCATGTCAAGTCCAGTCTTCACTTAGTCCCATCTAATGAATTCTTCATTTCTGATACACTTTAAATTTATAACATTTCAATTTGATTTTTCATAGCTTCCATATTGCTAAAGGAAATTCCTATCTCTTTACTGTTTATTTTAATAAACTTTTTATTTTGAAATGAACTAAGATTTACAGAAGAGTTGCAAAGAGTGCATGTAGGGTTTCTGTATACTGATCCAGTTTGCCCCAATGTATTCCAGGTACCTATAGCCCAGGTGACAAATCTCAGCCACACCCATTTATTTATGTTTTATCTATGGCTTCATTTATACTACAGTGACAGCATCAAGTAGTTATGAGAAATACCACATGGCTGGCAAAGCTTAAAATATTTTCTATCTAACCTTTTACAGAAAAAAATTGCCAAGCCCTGCTCTAAGGTTAAAATATAACCATTTGTTTGAATCATTTATCAAAAGTAATAAATTAGCATTTGTACAACACTATTAACTATACCACAGACTATTAAAATATAGATTTTTCCTTAGATTTCACAAGTTTTTCTACTTATATCCTTGTTCTGATCTAAAATCCAATCTAGCACAATGCATTAAATTTAAATATCGTGTCTCTTTAGTCTCCTGCAATCTATGAAAGTTTCACGATCTTTCCTTTGTCTTTCATGACCTTGATACTTTTGAAGAGCATTGGCCAGGTATTTTGTATAATATCCCTAAGTTTGGATTTTTATGACATTTTTTCGTGATTAGACTGAGGTTGTGGATTTTGGAGAATACTACAGAGAGAAAGTGCCCTTCTCATCACAACATACCAGGAGGCACATGATAGCAATATTGCTTATTATGAGTAATAATAATCTTGATCACTTGGTTAAGGTGGTATCAGCCAATTTCTCCAATGTAAAGTTATCACTTTTCCCTTCATACTCAATTCTTTGGAAGTAAATCACTAAATCAAGCACATATTCAAGAGGAGTAGACTTAAGCTCTTGGAGAAAGAAGTAAAAATATAATCTGTGGACATTTATGAAAATCACCATAGCAATCAACAAATATTTTGGAGGAGATACTTTGAGGCTATCCAAATAACCTGTCTCTCCTTACAGTTTTATCAACTAATTTTAACATGCATCTGTGGATCATGCCTACAGTAATAATGAGTGTGGTGTTCTAGTGATGATTTTCTATTTCCCTTATTCTACATTTATTAATTGGAAATTTCACTATTGGTTTTTATTTAACTCACTTGTCAAATGTTTACACTGGATCCTTTATTATTCTTTATCATCAGTATTTAAGTCTCTGATAATCCCAATACCTGTTTCCTCTGTGAGTTTGCTTCTATTGACTATTTCTTCTCTTCACCAGGGTCACATTTTACTGCTTTCTTATGTGCCCTGAAAGTTTATTGTATGTCAAGCATTTGATACAAAGAAAAATATCAACTGGTGCAAACAATAGTTATCATCAGTAGTGGGTGAACCCCCTTTTATGACAGGTCACTGGATGGAAGTAATTTGACCTGTAGTTCAAGTAGTAGCAGGCTTTGTTGTAGCTTTAATTTGTAGCCTAGTTTACTACTGGCTCAAAAAACTATTTTGAAAGTAGGATCATGTCCCTCCTTCCTACAGGGCTTGGGTTCTGAGCACAGGAGAGACTGCTGGGATCTCTGTAATTTATAATCAAGAACCAGGTTTCCCAACTGTGGGATATCTCTCTGCTTCCCAGCCTGGTGCCAACGTTTTGGCTTCTGAAGAGTTCTCTTTTCTCTCCAGTCCTACTCCAGGTTTTGAGCAACTTTGGAGATCTCTCTGTCTTGAATAACTCAGATGAGTTTCCCTCTGCACAACTTCCCAAGACGTAGCCCTGGGCAGCTGAAAGGTGCCCAGAGTGCTTCAGATGGACTGTTCTCAGGTCTCCTGCCTTCTCCCAACATCACCTTCAGAGGAAAGCTCCCTTGAACTTGGGAGAAGTCCTCACACACCTCAGATGTGGTGCACATCTTAGTAAAGAACTCAACAAAACTGATGGGTCAGTGTAGATTCTCTTAGTGACTGGGATGCTCAAAATTCTAACCTGTCTTGCCAACCTAGACATAGCCACTGAAAGTGTGCTCAAGTTTTAACTGGTTTTACCTTAGCCCCTGTCCAGGTTAGATTCCTCCTCCTCTTGCTGCCCTGTCAGGAAAGAGGGCAACCATGAGTCTCTTCTCTCCTATAAAAGGCTCATCACTTGGGGCACCTGGGTGGTTCAGTCATTAAGCATCTGCCTTCAGCTCAGGTCATGATCCCAGGGTCCTGGGATCGAGCCCCACAACAGGCTCCCTGTTCAGCCAGAAGCCTGCTTCTCCCTCTCTCACTCCCCCTGCTTATATACCCTCTCTCGCTGTCTCTCTCTCTGTCAAATAAATAAATAAAATCTTTAAAAAAAAAAGGCTTATCGCTCTCTGCTCTTTTGTCCACTTATTTTCTTTGCATCCTCAGCCATATGATGAGTTCAGAAAAACTATGGTTTTGTAGTGTATGCAACTTGTTTCGGTTGCTGGTGTGAAAGCAAGGACTTCCTGCCACACTCTACATTACAACCAGGAGTAGACCTCATGTCTACACATAATTTAATTAAAAGAATGAGTCTTATATGTTTAAAAATGTCTGAAAACTATAAGTTTAAACCAACTCTCTTGGTTAATAGATGGGGAAATTTAGCAGAAGCCAGGCTCAAACTCAGTCCAGTGTTGGGGGGTGGGGGTTCATCTTTCTGAGAACAGTCTCTTCTACCGTTGCCAACACCCTCACCGTCAACGCCACCAATCTCACCACCACCACCGTCAAACACAAGAGCCATTTGTCAGGCACCCATCTTGGGGCAGATGTGCACTCCTTACTCAAATTCATTGTCTCATTTTATTTCCACAGCAGCTATTTGAGGTAGGTACTATTATACACACCCATTTTACAGATGAGGAAACCAACCCTCAGAGAAACAAGGTACCCTTCCCAAAGAATAAATTCAAGGTCTTGCACGCAGGTCTGTATGGACCAGTGGTTGACACCTTTGCCCTCTGGGACACAGCCAGACTCGGTCTTTATCACCACTTGATGGCACTCATGCTTGGGAGGTCTGGAACCCTGCAGCTGAGCCAGCATCCTTCCTGTCTAGCTCTCTCCCTTTGGTCTGCTCATCTCTTCATCCCTTCCTTTTGAAGCCAAGTACAGCTTCCAATATAAACACGTGGAATGTCCACTTTTGGTGGCCAAGGCGGTGCCACCACACCATGGGCTCAGGTTCTGCCAGTGGACAGAGGTGTGGGTGACCTCAAGCCAAAGCAGCTGGGTCTTACCTTGGGTCTTACCTTGGCACACAGCCTTCCCAGAAGGCTGCAGTGTCATCACGTAGAAGGAGGCTCTTGGGCAGGAATATGGAGCCCATCACTTCCAGGGCCAAATTGGAGAAGCCCATTAGTACGTCATTTGTGCAATGTGGATGCACAAAGCAAGAACACCAGAGAGATTAAAGACACCAGCATATCATGGCAAGGACTGAGGCCACATCCATTTGTTTCCCTCTTATCTGCAGTGAGGAAAAGGAGGAAAAATGTTGCTAGAATTGCTCAGGGGGGTGAGTTATTTCAAGGACTTAGAGACAAAAGGATACCAATATACCAACGGCTGCATAAATTGATGCGCAGAAACTGATGGCAGTTTATCACAGGGCCCTAATGAGGTTTGGATGTTATCTGTGGTCCACAGCCTGGTTCTGGGGGGAGCGTCAGCCCAGTCAAGGAGACGGGGGTTTGAATCCAGTTCTGCCACCTCCTCACTTTATAGCCTCGAGCCAGTCCCCTACCTACCCTCTCTGGACTCTGTTGTCCACAAAATACCTGTGAGCTGAAACACAGGGTGTCTTTGGACTTTGTGAACTGTCTCCAGTCTCAGGTTAAGCAAGTCACAAGAAAGGCCGTGACTGGGCCCTGGGATGCAGAGGAAGGGCCCACCTCTGGGAGGACAGGCAATGGGCAGCATTCCAACTAAGAAGGTGGTTTCTTTTAGGGCCACTCAATGTCTTGTCCTACTCTCTGTCCTCAGCACATACTTGAGAGCCCAGCGTGGAGCAGTTGCTGAGCAGATCTCTGCCTGAGCGAACCCACCCCTGCAGGAGGCCTCGACCAGTGACAAAGTGAACACCATCCATCATTGCTCAGATCTGCTCCTTCGATCAAGGAAACACAGGCCCAGCAGGGAGCCTGGACACCTGCTTTCCATTTCCATAATCAAATGTTTATGTACCATTTCCTCTTGCCCTTTCTCCTCTCTTCTCCCCTCTTATTTCTATTTGAGCAAAGTGTGTTCAAACATCCCCTTTTGCCCTGTTGGGGACAAAAAGTGCCTGTAATGTTGGTGTAACATTTTGGAGAATGAATGCAACATTTGTGTCTATTTGCCGATTGGAATATTGATTTCTTCTTGAAATGAAATGTCACATCCATGAGATTCAAGATGTAGTGTAGGGAGGGAAAACGCCAAGCCTGACAGGTTGGTCTTTGGGCAGCTCTTACAATGGTTCAGCAGTGCCTCCTCCCTCGCTCGGTGCGTTGGCTAGGCTCAAATATCAGACTCAGGGAAAGACGGATCCCAGGTGTCCTGCTCCTGGTGTGATTCTTCTGCTGGCAGTCTGGGACTATTTGGACACTCTAAAAGAGCATAAAGCGGTGGTTTTGTTATGGCCTATTTGGTATGCTGAGCATCGGCAGCCGCATGCCGTTGTGGCTGGGTAAACAGTGTTTGTTGCACAACAGGACACTGACAGATAAAAGGCAACAGCTCCGGGTCATCTTCTAGATAAAAGCCCTGTTCCCTCCTTGGACAGAAGAGTCTATGGGAATGAATTGACAGGTACCGGGTGGCCCATATTAAGAGGGAAAAAAGTAGCTGAGCTGTGCCGGCTGAACACAGTTGAGAATATGGCCCAGAAGCAAGTTTGTTTCAGGAAGGAGGACGTGCCCTGATGTGGCTCTGTATTTTGGCAAGCGTCACCCAGAAGTGTTTCTGCACTATGGGTCTGGCCTACGAAGAGCTCAGCCCTTCTGATGAGCAATGGACCAGAGGACTCCCCATCCTTACTTCCCTCGCTCAGTGCAGCTGTGATCAGATGCAAATTTGTTGCTACAGGTGTCTTACTTGGCAAAGACTTTAGGAAAAGACCCAATGGGTGCTCTTCTTTGGGGATACTCATCCAATTTTTCATTCACCCACAGGCATTTTCTGAGCACTTGCTGCATGCCAAACATTATGCTAGACACAGGAGATGCGAAAGTGAACAGAACTGAACGGTCCCTGCCCTCATGGTGGTGACATTTCCATGGGTACAGTAGAAGCCTCACCAAAACAATGAAAAAGATAAGGCAAGAAAATATAGAATAGTAAATTCTGCTCCCCCCGCCAAGTCTGTCCACAGTTCATTCACATCACAGCCCACACAGCTCACAGGAGAAATCTTCAGACATACTACAGGCTTCGTTTTATCCTTCTTTTGCATCTGTCACCCTCAGCAGGGACACCCTGTCCATGGCATCGCGTGTGCTCCAAGCAGGAGGCGTGAAGAAGTCTGGGATGGTCATGGCCATGAGCCCCTTCCCACTGCCCACCTGGGATTTGTGAAAATTAACTCCTGGTAAGTGATTTCAGGTTTTAACATCCCCGCCCCCACCCACCGGGGGTTTATTTAACATACAGAAGGTAATAATAATAATATAACCCCAATATGTGTCCTTCAGTCATCTGCTCGAGACCAGTTTTTCCATCCCCACGGATGACCTCTTAAATCACTTCCCACAATTCCTGCTTCCTGCTTGCTTGGCCTTTTAAACCAGGAAACTGGCGAAGGAGCTAGGATTTAGGACCATGGAGAACACCCTACAGGTCTTTTTCTTTTTTTTTTATGTTATGTTAGTCACCATACATTACATCTTTAGTTTTTGATGTGGTGATCCATGATTCATTGTTTTCGTATAACACCCAGTGCTCCATGCAATACATGCCCTCCTTAATACCCATCACCGGGCTAACCCATCCCCCCACCCCCTCCCGTCTGAAATCCTCAGTTTGTTTCCCAGAGTCCATAGTCTCTCATGGTTCGTCTCCCCCTCTGATTTATCCCCCTTCTTTTTTCCCCTCCTTTTCCTAACGTCCTCCATGCTATTCCTTATGTTCCACAAATAAGTGAAACCATATGATAATTGACTTTCTCTGTCTTTGGACAATTGGGGAACAAAGACACAGAGTTTCAAAATCAGCTCTTCTCCCTGCCTTTGCTGCAGGTAACATGAGACTTGTCTCAGTTGCAAGCAACAAAGCACCCCTTCCAAAATGTGCTTGAGAAAAAGAAGTGCCCCACACATAGGAAAGCCCAGTGTGGGGTGGCTCCAGCTGCGGCCCCGGGGTCCACAGGGTTCCTGTTCTGTGTTCCTCCCTCCACTCCCTTTGCCTTACTGGCCCACAAACTCCATGCACGGGGCCTCGTGAAGGCACCGGCCGAG
Organism: Leptonychotes weddellii; assembly: GCF_054177405.1. Classification (NCBI taxonomy): domain Eukaryota; kingdom Metazoa; phylum Chordata; class Mammalia; order Carnivora; family Phocidae; genus Leptonychotes; species Leptonychotes weddellii. Next base: position 3,144,634 of record NC_138372.1, read on the forward strand.
CCGTACTCACACTTAGCAGACTCCAGCTCCGTATGTCGGAGAGTGATCACAGAAACTTCTCTGTGAGAACACAGCAGGGGGAAGAGAGGAAAACAAGGGAGCTGGGCAGCTTGCCAAAGCCTATGCTCTCTGGGGACATCAGAGCTGCAATTTCAAGAGGAGCTGTAAACTCTGGAGCCTGCGTTCCCCAGGGACCCTATCCCCTTGCTAAATCCAAAGCTGATTCTGCCCTTACCTCACTGGCTGCCTGCATCCCTTCCTCCCAGTGCAAACACTCCCTTGCCTGCCCCTTCTCTGGGCTGAAAGACACCACACACTCAGATTTCCTCTGACCCCAGCGGCTGCTCCTTTCCCTCTCCTCGGCTGGTTCTTGCTCTATTCCCCAAACTCTGGGGTGGGAGCAGCCCAGCATTGGGGCGGGTTCCTCTTCTCTGTCTGCACTCATACTTGCCATGACTTTGTCCAGGCTTCTAGCTTTAAATACCAGACACCCGCATTTCCCTCTCTGCATCAGTCAGGGACAGACTTCCCTCCCATTCCCCACACTCGTGTATCCAGCCACCCACTCAGCACCCACACCTGCTGGTTACCAGGCATCACCAACCCTGCTGCGTGGCCAGCCCCCTTAGCACTGACCTCTCCCCCCAGCTTCCCTGCTGCTCCGTGGTGTGGCTTGCATGTACCCCCATGTTGTCTCTGCTGGCTGTCCATTCTGCAGGGAGCATTCTTCCCCAAGTTCCCCTCCCCATCACTGGCTCTCCTTGCCTCCTCACCAGGCCTCCCCTGCCCACTGTGTAGGATGCTGAACCTGCCCTTCACCGTGCTCCAACACCCCACACCCTCTAACAGCGTATATGGATTACTGATGGCACTGATTGTTCAGAGTTTGTGTTCCTTTGGGGCTGGGAGCCGAGTACGTTTTCTTATGAATACACCCCAACATCTAAAACGCTGCCTGGCAATAAGAGATACTCAGTAAATATTTACTGAGTAAATCACACAAGTCACCTGGCCCAGCCTGCTCACAGCAGAGTCGGGGGGCTCCTGTGGTTGGGGTGTTAATGGCAAACCTGTCTGCCTGTGTCAGGCCCACAGGGATATAAAGTTGGACAAGACACCTTCTGCTTAAGACCCGTGGCTACAGCCACAACAAGTGGGTGGGACACGTGGGACGGTGCAGTGTTCTCAGCGTAGATTCCGTGTTCTTAACTCCATGTCATCCCACAAAGCCACAAACAAGACTCAAGACCTTCATGACACAAGGTTCACAGGGAACGGGGCCGTCACATCTTAACTCCACCTCCGGGGCGGAACGGGGGGGTCCTGCCCCTGATGCACCTGCCTTAGCCCCTCACCTACACCCCCCCACCAAGTAGGAAATCACAGTCAGATGCATTCTCTCTGTATGCATCTGCCCAAAACCAAACTGAGTTTCTGAATGACAGGGGTATGACTGGGAATGTGAACTTCTCTCAAGTGGTCTCACATTTCACTCATAAAAGTCAAAGCTCACAGGTCACTCACTTCAAGAAATGATGCAGTCCTGGTTTTCCACTGATGATGGAAATGGGAGGATATAACTGTAGAGCTTTAACAGAAAGACCCAGAAATCTGGAGAGGCAGAGCGATGTGTCCCATGATGAGGTAAGAACCCTCCGCAGAAGGAAGTATGGGTCCCTGCTTGGATTCCACCAGCAGGAGCTCAGTGTCAAGGACACAGAGACACAAGACGGGGTATATCTGGGGTCCCTTGTGGGGAGCCGCCATCCAAGCCAACCCCTCACTGGGTGGAGATGTTGGTCTGCAGAAAGGGAGGCCCATCCTGAGAAGCTGGACCCTAGGACAGCGGCTTCTGCCTCCCTCTTCTTCCAACCACAGCCTGGAGCTGACTTGCCTGGACCGAGCTCCTGGGCTGGCTTGTCTCCTGGAGCCGTGCACACCTCCTGCATCCGCCACCTCAGCCCCCGCTGCTAGTGAGGAGAGCCATGTGTCATGTTGGTGGCTGTGGCCTGGCTCTTGGGAAGACGAGATTTTCTTTCTTATGCTTATGGGGAAAAACGGAGAAGCTTCAGAGAAGGACAAGAGAACCTACAAAGGGTTTCCACTTCCCTTTAGTGTGATGATGTTTCTGGTGTTTGCAAATGACTAGGTGCCCGAGAAGGAGGGAGGAAGCAGGGGTGGTTGCTGATGCCAAGTCAGTGATCACAGCCCTGCTCTGCGGGAGGAAAGGTGACCGTGGCCTCGAGGGATGATTGGTCTAAATGGGGGCAGTGCTGACCGTGACCAGGGTTAGCATTTCAAGACGCTCACGGAAGACCAGGGGGTGTGTGCAATCCCCCCAAAACCCTGCAACTGACTTTGAACTCCTTGGCTTGGAAGGAGCTATGGTTGCACGGAAAGCATCAGAGGTAGGAAAATCACAGAGCTCATAAAATGAGGACTTCGGGTAATAAACCAGCAGCTGTGTTAGGCCCACGGGGGGTGTGTCTCGGCTCCACCTCTGCGGGAAGGGTGGTCCCTCTGGAGCAGCACCTGTTTGGGGACCAGTTTTGTCACACCTGATGGGTTCCCTCTCTGCTCATGGCCCCAAATTTTAACACGAAATACCCTTCAGATTTTCTAGCTTTGCATAACCTCTTGGAGATGAGATTTTTACATCAAACCCCAAATATAGCACCACAATATCTACAGAAGGCTGGTCTCTGGATGGGGAGCACTGAAGGAATAGGAATAGGTCACCCATCCTATCAGACCAGGGAGCTTTTTGTCCCGATGCGGCAAAGGTCTTACAGTGCAGCTCGGGGGTGGGGGAAGGGGCACGGATCCTGTGTCTGTTCCGACACTTTGGGAGAAGTTTGGTTTGTGCGTTTTCAGGCAGATTATCATTTTTAATGTGCCACTCTTGAGATCCATCAAAATCTCTGCTTTCAACACCTGATAGAAAAGAAGAATGGTCATGTGTGAACCTAATTTAAATGTGTTGTGTTTCAGCAGAACGGGACAGAACACAGCCCTTTCTTGAGGCTGCTCTCAGCTCCTGTCTGAATTGGAAAGCTGACCGCTCTGGTCTGTGCTGCTCTCTTAATGTGGTTTTCCTGCCCGATCCGGGGCCTCAACCCCCTTCCAGGCCAGAGGAGGATGGAGCAGGTGATGTGGATGATCACAACATGGGCTCAGACACCCCTGCCAACGAGCTTCTGAGCAGAGCCCCAGTGCGGCCATTTATCTTATTAGACGCTGCAGAGCAGCTGGGGCCCTTCCTCCGTGGGCCTCCCACTCGATGGGGAGGCTGCACTCAGCCTCCATCTCCCTCCAACCCCAGACAGCATTTCCAGCTTTGACAACTGGGCCCCCGCACCAGCCAACCAGCTTCCTTGAGTTTCAGAGCGAGGAAGGCACTGGTGTCTATGTTCCCATCTGAGGCTGTGCTCAACTGTCCTTGAGAGATGGAACATGTAGTGGACGGTGGCCAGGCCTGTACGTAAAAACAGAACTCTGACCCACGACCTGCAGCAGCCTGCCAGGAACCCAGCCCCTTACCCACGGCCACCAGCCCACAAGCCGGCCGGCTGGGAGTCAGCCTGGCAGGAGGTCAGACTGTTGTCTCTAGTCACGACCCCCTGTAACGGTCGGCCCCGGAGGGCCAGTGCTCGGTAAGTAACTGTGAGCTTCTCTAAATTTTGTCACTGCCTCCAAGTCAGGACCGACTGGAGCACCGAATGTGCTTCCAACCAGTCACACGAGGCCTCAGTTTTGGTTAGCCGCCCCAGCTTCCCCAGGCCGACGGCCTCTGTCAGGGCTGTTACAAAAATGACAAAAATGAACAGCAGACCCCAAATGGAGTCACGGGTCCCTGACAGCAATCCGAGACTAACTCCCTGACTTAGGAACAGCTCCAGCCGGTCCCGGGAGGGTAACCTTTGACGGGTCGGTCTGCAACCACCTGGTCAGCACTGGGAGATGGTCCACCTGACAGGCCACTCTGTCCCCCACAGGAAGGTGACCTTGTCTGAAACAATCCACTCGTTGCTAGAAACTTCCTTGTCCCGACCCCTCCTGTCCGTAAATGCCTTCTGTTGTGTACAGCTCCTGGGAGGCCTTCCCACGTGCTAGATGGGATGCTGCTGGGTTCTTGGATCGTTGCATAAAGCCAAGTGGATCTTCAGATCTACTCAGCTGAGTTCTGTTTTTACCAGGCACCCTCCCTCTCTCCTCCACGAAGTGCCCCCACTCCCCTTCCTGCATTCGAGCCGCACCCGACTACACAGCTGTGGCCAATGTCCCACCACAGCTCGCTCTGAGGGAAGGGCCTGCTCTCCCTCTCCGTTCACACCCACATCTTCAGTCCGGGCCTCAGGGTCCATCGCACACAGAGCCAGGCGTAAATGGCACTGGCCATGGGTAGACCCGGGTCCGGCGTCCTGCCACTCCTGGCTTCGTGCTTATCGGCCGCGGGTTATCGCCGTTGACCTTGAGATGAGCTCTGAAGATCACCAGCCAGGGAGCCAGCCATGCCCCCTCCTGCCTTTAAAAGACACGGCACGAAAAGCCAGGCGTGAAATTAGCAAACCTCGAAGCAGGCGTGAGCCAGGCGGCCAAAGGGCTTCTGGGCTGGCTCCCCCCAAAGGGAGCAGCTGTTATTATCCCGTTTTGAAGACTGCTCTTGTGCTTTGTCTATCTGAGTAGGAGAGCTTTACTCCATCTACTCAAGCACCCATCTTTTGGAAGAAAACGCCAAGACATGTTGCATGGAAAGGCAGAAGGACAGAAGGAGGTATTAACTGGCTTTGGACATGTAACACATGCAAGGCCAGACAAAAGTGATTATCGTGGGAGAAAAAGGTGCAAATTCCTTTATTTTCCACAGTCGGCCTATCTGTGGCTGGAGCTCCCCACTTGGAGGTTCTCGTGCTGTGGGGGAAGATGCTCCATAATTATCACTACATCAGGGAAGGGGCAGAGCCTCGCGGCAGGAGGAAGTGGTGCTGGGAGAGTCAGCAAAGGGCCAGAAAGCAATCAAACGTGGCCTAGGGGCAAAGGGAAGATGAAGGAGAGAGGGTGGGTTTGGTCCGAGTGGTGGGAATCGTGCCCCGCTCTCCTCGTCCGCACCGAGGAAGATGAACCAGCGCTGAGGGCAGTGGGGGCTCCTGCCTCTGTTCCACACGTGTGACCCTGGGCCTCCCCACCAGCACCCCCTGGGACGTGCCTCACCCGAGTTTCTCAGGTGGAGGAGGTGGGACCCGGTAGTGTCTGGGGGTCTGTTTATGCCCAGAGTGAGCTGGAGGAGCAGGTGCAGGAGGTAAGAGATGAGGAGGGCTGCAGGGTGAGCAGGAGACCAGCCTGGATGCCAGGGGTTTTCGGCCCACCCTTAGACGGGTCTATGCTGGCCCCTGGAGCTGGAGCAAGGCTAAATAGCCAGGAAAGCCATTGGGAGAGAACCCTGAGTCCCCCAGACAGGTCCGAGCCCCAGGGCCACCTGGGAACCCATCAGGCACGCAGATGTCCCATGGAGACGTAAGATCTCACACATACGGACCCGTTGTTCCCTCTGCCACAGTTTATGGAAGACTCGCTCTCTCCTGGACACCACATGCCACAGGGGAGAACAGCAGAATGGGAGAACGTTTCAGTCATCAGATCAGACTAGGCCCTGTGCTCATTCAGACAATCCCCACCTCCCTCACCCCCAGTCACAGGTGGGCAGGAGCCTGGGGAAAACCCTGCCCCTCTAGAAAGGGATTGCTTCATCCTTGCACCCCTCAGCCGTGCGTTACATCTGTGAGCCCCCACTTCATCATTCCCCGCAGCACCATCTGCCCACCTAGGGGCTCTGCCAGTCCACGGTCAAGGCTACTCACTAAGTAAGATTTACTGGAGGCTCTGATGCATCCAGCCCTGGAAGTGCAGCGGTGACCCTGCTTGCATGGAGGCTGCCTTCTAGAGGAAGAGGCAGATGACACCATGGATATTATCTGCTGCAGGACAAGACACTTCAACCTAGAGGAGAAAAGGTAGAAAAGCAATCATCAATATGTGATATTGATGAAGTCTTTCCTATGTGATTAGAAATGTTATTTGAATGGAACATTCAAAGATGCATGAGAGACAAGGACACCCCTCAAAAATCTAGTCATCTAACTCGGGACCGGCACACACACACACACACACACGCAGGAAAAATCACATGCACATGCAAATACATGTGCATGCACATGCAATGTACATGTGTGTACGTGGATGTGCGATTGGACATGCATGTAAGCCTGCATACCTATGCACACAATGTTCATACATGTGTGTGCATAGGTGCAGCCATGTACACATGCACGCATGCATATACATAACCACGCATGCACGTGCACGAGCACATGTGCACAGTGCGTGTACACATGTGCATACACACGCAGACACACAGAGGTACGTACACCCGCACCCACATGCAAGCACACACACACACGTGCACAGTGCGCGTACACACGCGTGTACACATGCAGACACACAGAGGTACGTACACCCGCACCCACATGCAAGCACACACACACACGTGCACACACATATACTTGAACGCACATACAAACACACATGGACAGGCACACAAACACATGACACACACACATGCGTGGATGTGCACATATACACACACAGAGAGACATGCATGTAAACACACATACAGATATGTGTGTGCATATGCACATACACATATATACACAGATACACACATGCACACGCATACATGTTTTTTAATTGCAAGTAAAAGTAGCATATACCTAGCCCCTGGATTGTGGCACAAATGTGGCCATGACCTCTTTCCCCCACCCCCACCATCCATCATCAACAAGCCCCCGTCTGGAAGAGTGTCCTCTGGCCTCTCTGACCAGTCCTCTGGCATTAGGGCATCAGCTCCAAGCTGACACGTGCTGAGAGAACCACGGGAGCTGGGCAGCTTGCATGCCTGGACACCGAGTTGGGCTCCCCGTCAATGACCGATCAGAATTTGCCGAAGCCAAGGGACAGATCTGCTACATGGGATGGACGGGCCCCGGCTCCGATTCCAGGTGCACTTTATAAATCCCTGCTTCATAAACTGCCCTTTCACTGACAGTGTTGTACTGAGTAACTATGTGGAGATAACCTGCCAAAATATTATCCTTGGCACCATCCCCCAGAGAGATGAATGCATCGCGTGCTAAACCCGACTGCTGAGACAGCGTTTGTTTCAGAGGGGAGGCTGCTTTTCATTTATTAGGCTAAAAAATTATATCCTTGCATTAGGAGGTCTCGGAGCCAGCCCGGCCGATCATAAATGCGTGTCCACTCATGCGTCTGTCTATCTGTCCCTTAATTTATACACTGTTGGTGGTGAGATCATAAATAGGCTTCACCACTTAGGAAAGCAGAGAACAAAGGGAAGAGAGGCATGTGTTCAGCAGGCTCACTGGACAGTAACAAAGCCAACGTAGAGATGGGGTCACGTGGGTGGCGTCGAGAAATAGGTTGGGACAATTAGAAACCAAACGGCTTGGGAGCAGTTTAGTGCAAGTGTATGAATTCCCCGGGATCATAGCTCACTTCTCTGGAACAATCATCCAACTGGAACATCACCACAGAGTTGCCCAAATCGCAGGAATGTGGGGAGGACTGGGCCACACATAGCACCTCACCCTCTGGCTGAACGAATGAATGAGAGTGAAAGAGAAAGACCCAGGCAGGCGTGAGCGATAAGAAAGCGGAATACCGATCCCCGATCTCATCTTCAGGGCGTGGAGACCACTTGTCTCTCATGTGGGACCCCTTCCCACACGTTCGGGGGTGCAAGACAACAGGCATGTTTTGTTCTCAGTTGCTATGGATCTAGAGTCTGGGTACAGCTTCCTCGGTCCTCCATGGAATGTTTCGGAGACCACAGGGAAGGTGCCAGTGGGTTGTGTCTTCTCTGAAGAGCCATCTGCTTCCAAGCTCATTCAGGTTGTGGGCAGAACTCATTTCCATGTGGCTGTGAGGTCAAGGGCCCAGCTTCTCACCAGCTGTTGATGGGAGGCTGCTTTTTGATACCAGAGACCACCTGTGTCCCCCGGCCCACATGGTCCTCCTGTGGACCCTCTCTCAATGTGGAATCTCACTTCTTCATGTCAGAAGGAGGCTCTATCCTCAGAGGGGCCCCAGGTCCTTTGGTAGAGGATGCATGGGATTAGGCCATGCCCACACTATATAACCTTCCCATCGAGTCACTGGACATACCGATTACGGACCATAACGAATCTGCAAAAATCCCACCACCTCTGCCATATTTTACTGGCAAGTCCTAGGTGCCCCACACTCAAGGGGAGAGGATTTTATCAGGGCACAACTCACTGGGGGTTGGCTACAGTGCCCACCCCACCCACATACCCTGCAGGTAACAGAACAGAGGCTGAAGAGGGGGAAGGACCTCCTCAGAGTCACCCACAGATTCTTTGGAGACCTAAGGTCAGACACCTAACGTGCTGACAGGGTAAAACCACTCTTTGCACTGTTTTTTCCACTGGATGTATTTCTACCCACTTCACCTATGTTTAGCTGTGTCCAGATAGAAATGGGGCATTCGCTCATACCCTCAATCAGGTTGTGAGTTCTGTACCACAAAGACCCGCACCCTAGATGGGTAAGCAGGGCCCTGCAGGGAAATGCAAGCATCATTTCCAAGCTCCCACTCATGTGGGGGGGACCTGGGTGTACATTTAGATCAGTTGTGCACAGAAGTCCAGAGCCCCGTGGGTCATGTCCCACTGAGGTGCGTGGAGGCAGCTCTGGGAAGGTGGAGGGACTGCTCTGCACACAAGCTCGTACCTGCAGAAGGAAGGGGAAGGAGGATCATGGAGCCTTATCAAGCCATCCCTCGAAAACAAGTCAGTTAGGGAGAATCTGTTGGCTTGGCCACTGCACAAGTTTGCCTGTGATCTGTCCCGCGGAACCGAGCCTTTCCCAGAGGGGCTTCTCACTCAGACCCCAGCTGCACCCCTCCTCTGGATTGTTGGTCCCAGGAACACAGCTAAAGCAGCCTGGAAGTTTCAAAAAGAACTTTTTTCCTGAAAAAAAAATAATAACAGCATGCATGTTAGCAATGAGTATTACGGAGCTGGGACCATTTTAGGCACTGGGCGTCCTGTTTCATCCTCACGAAGACCCTGGCATGCAGATTCTGTTCTTCTCTACATGTCTCTGGTGGGGAAGCAGAGGCTCAGGGGGCTAAGTGCCGCCACATGGGAGCTCATCGCCAGCACCAAGATGGAGACCCCGTGACTCCAGGTCTGTGGTCTTGACTGCTATTCCATCAACCAGAGAAAGTGCATGATCCGCAACTTCCCAGCTGGTGGCCAGCCATCCCCCATGACCCGCCCTGTTCCCTCTCCATGTCACCCCGAGGGCTGGCACCTCCGTCCAGTGCTGCTGGTGTCCGCATGTCCCCATGTACTCATTCTCCCTGCAGATGTTAGCCGAGCATTTTCCAGGGGTTACAGCGAGCTGGAAACAATACACGCAAGCTCCCAGTCTGCGTGGCACTAGGGGCCATCTCTGGTCCATGCGTTCCTTCATTATTTTGTTCATTGTCAATGTTTCTTGAGCATCCACTCTCTCCTGATCCCATGCTGGCCCTGGGGATACAAACACGACCGGCCTGATCTTGTCTCAGTGGGGTCCTGTCTGGGAGGTGGTGGGTGGACAGTTGCCCCGGGGGGATCGTCACAGGCAATGTTAGCGGGACCACATGCAGGGAACATGGAGAAGGGACCTCCCCATTGGGAGCTCTTGACACCCACAAGCTCCTAAGCTCTCTCTCTGTTCCTGCTTCTCAGGTGAAGAAGAAGAACAGCCCAGATCGCATCAAGAACAGCCTCACTCTGCAAGGGGCATGTGGTGCCCCAAAACCTGGCCATGGCCTTTGCGATGCCACCCCATTGTGTGATCCCCCTCTCCATCGTAGGGAGCCCCTCTGGTTCACCGCAGGCTTTTCCTGTGCTGGTATCTGCTGCCCCCTCTTTTCCTCTCCAGGATCTCCCTTGGTGTTTGGTGAGCAAGTCCCAGAAAAAGCTCTAGGCTTGAAGCCCAACCGCGGGACCCTCTCATCTGCCTGCCCTGGTGACAGCAGAGGGGCCAAAATTCATGTTTCTCAGCCTCCCTGGGAATGCACTTTGGGTCAGACTTCCCGGGCGTCCTGGAATAGTTCACCAATGAGGTAGGTTCAGCCCAAGGGTGGAACTCACCTATAAGATACTCTGTTTGCATGCTCATTCACCAGTCTGAGCTCTGAGAAGACCCATTTTTGGAAAGAGCAAAGGACAAAGGTCATCTCCTTTAAGTTATTCAAAAACCCTCGTCCAATCAATATCCATTCACTCAACAAATACTCACTGAGCAAATTGCAACGGCTTCAGTTGGCCCTTCCCTGGGAGAAGCTGCAAAAAGGCTTTAAGCAACGGCAAGGCTGCAAATAACAAACACTCCGTCAAGGGGTCAAGTCGTTTTAAAAAGCATCTGTTCACTTTCATCACCGCTGAAAAAAATCAATAAAAATCCACCATTCATTCCTGATAAAACTCTTAGTAAACTAAAAACGGAAGGACATTTCTGCCCCATAATCACAGACATGTATCTTAAGCCAACAAGCCTTGAATTTCATGCTCAGAATTTTTTTTGAAAGTTAAATATTCCACCAAATATACAGAATCCTCTAATTTTGTATAAGTGGATTTTACAAACATAAGCATATTAAAAATCAGTGAAGAAAACGATGTTCACTTGGTTATTTCTGGGTTTGGGGATTATGGGTGATTTTGACTTTTTTTTTTTGGTTTGTTTTTATGTGTATTTTCTAAACTCTCTTCATTTTTTTTAATCAGCTCTAAAGTAAAGGGGTCCCTAGAGATGGGACATTTCTCCATATGGGTGTGGGGCTGAGCCTGAGGGGTGGAGGGTGACCGGCCCATCAGCATGAACAGCCTGGCCAGCTGGGAAACAGGTGGCTTCCTGTTACCCCTCGATGGGGAGGGGTGGAGAGGCACACATGTCCACTGCAGATTGGGGTCCATTTGGACTCTTGAGGGGCTGGGGGATGGCACTCCTGATCTACAAGAACCCCTTGAAGGCCAGACCAGAAGTTAACGATGAAACTGGGCCTTGCCTGTTTTGAAACAAATATTTTCCTCTCTCTCCCTGTACCACAGCGACACAAAAAGGCTCTGTGTGTGCAGGGAGCGAATGTGCATGAGACCCGGAGGCGATCGACTTAATGTAGCTGGATTTCTGTCTCCACAGAGTCTATTCTGGGCCTCTTGACAGATGCTCACTCAGATTGCTTTCCACCATAGTTCTCGGTCACACATCTTGTTATAATCATGTGTCATCTGGCTACCACAGTAATCCTGCCCTACAATGATGCGGTTTCCTAGGCCACTGTATCAGCAAGTAAAATCAGCAGAGACATGGCCGGGTGTGGTCCAGGCCTGTTTCCAAAGCTGCAGGGCCCCAGACTGAAAATCTCTAGCCCACCCACAACCACGATATTGAGGGGCAGGAGGGGATCAAAGTCCAGGGGTCGGCAGGTAGGAACCACAAGGGAAACCTACAGGTGTTGGGGACTTTCTTGGAGCACGCAGGAGGTGTCTTGAGTTGTGGTCACTGCCAACACCATGACGCTATGGCAGATAGGCCTAAATCATTGGCTTATTGTCAGCTCTCCTGTCTCTCAAAGTGTCACAAACAGAAAATCCCTAAAATTACACAATCGCTCTCCTCCTGTGTAGGAAGGAAATATACATCTTGAAGGCCACAAGGGGAAGTGAATAGCAAGCAAAACCTGCAAGGATGGGGGGCAGGGAGAGATACCCTCTCTCTTCCTCGTGCCCTCCAGTCGCCCACCCGTGCCTCCCCATGGACAGTTGGCAGCCTGGGGGCAGGAAAGTCTGGGAAACGCAGTTTGAGGGCAGAAGCTCCCAGAACCCAGGGCGGGGACAGGGAAGGACAGGAGAGGACCAGAATAAAGAGCAAATGGCTAATGCAAGTTACTGGAGGTGACTTACCCACCAAATAGCCACCAAATATTACCCACCAAACAGCCTTGTGCCAGTAGTAAAGGGATGGAGGTCCAGAGGAGACAGAAAGTTCTGGATGGAAACATTCTGGGAAGATCTGTTGGAGGAGGAGACACTGGAAGGCCAGGTCCTGCTGTCAATAATGAGAAGAAAGAGCAGGGGGAGTGAGCCGCATCAGCAGCTCTGAAAACCCCTCTACCTACTAAGTCCAGTCCCCTCTCAGCAATGACCTTCCCGGGCACTTTAGCTCTGGAATCAGGAAGGTGCAAATCCCCCTCAAGATTTCACCATGCACACTGATCTTGACGTGTGTAAAATGAGGAAAACAGTGCCTTGGGAGCGACTGCATGCCAACCCATAAGCTCTGCCCTATGCAGGCCTGAGGCCACCGGTGCTGAGACTCCCCTAGCCCAGAGGGAGAGGCTGTGAGCACACGCAGTCCCCTGCCAGGGCAGCACAGGGAGTCCGGCAAAGAGGTGAGCCCCACCCTGCTGCCTGAGCTGCCCCTAAACCACCACTCAGGCTGGGACAAGGTGCTTGCCACCTGGAGGCAGGAGCTCTAGGAGGATGCGCCAACCTGAAAGAATCAGAGTCTGGACGTCCAGTCCCAGCGCTCCCAGAGCTCAACTATCAGAAGGGCAATGCTGGAAGAGAGCAATGCCCCTTTCCCCCATACTTCTGGAAAACTCATAACATACCAGTATTTTATGAGCCAAACAGGAATCTCGAGCAAAGAGAGCCCAGCCCCCCAGAGCCCTCCCGGGCAGCTCTGAATGACCCCGAGTGGCCCTTCTTCGGCGGTGCCCACCTTCGGGACGAATCGCTCCCGCATCACCCATGGCCCGCTCATATTGGTAAGCTCACCCGACTTAGGAAGCTTTCTCCCTGGGTTTCAGCCCTCCTCAGATCCGAGGGGGAGACACCACAAGGAGAGCTAGCTCAAACATTAGTATCTGCATTTAAAAACTCCCAAGGGGTTAAAATCCAATTACTGCCTGGATGGAGCTCTGCTTCTCCATTCTAAATTAATTACAGAACATTCCCATTTTCACCTCCTCTTTCTCCCCCTCGCATTTTCTCAGAAGACGAAAATTGCTACACAAATCATCTTAGTGGAGAGAGCGCCATGTGTGAAGGTATTTGTCTTGGAAGAGGGGCGTCTGAGTCGCAGCCCTCTGGGGCAGGAGGGGCGTCCCCAGATGGTATGGGCAAGGACGCCGCCAGGATGGAGCCCAGGGTCCTCACCCAGGACCGCCGGGGATGAGCACACAGGTGCAAGTTTTCTAGCCTGTGTGGGCGCCATGGGATTTGGAAATTCCAGGATAAAGGCTCTCATCCCAGAAATCAGGAAAATGTTGGTGGAAATGAGTGCTCTGCCTGGCATCTTTTCACTTAGCCTTGGAATGCCGTGCCCATTGTCCCCACGCAGAGTGGACCTCCTAACTGCTCCTTGCTCAAGCTGAAGGGGAATCAGGTTCTATTCCCGAGCACAAGCTGACGTGTTGAAGCGGGCCACCTGGCAGGGGAAGCTTTGCAGGGTGAAACTGTGCCAAGAATAGCCTGTCAAGGACAGGCATCTCTTAGAAAGGATCGATAACCCACCAGCCTCCCTCCTGCTCCTCCCGGGTGCAAGGGACGGTGGTGAGTGAGGTCACCCAGAACAGGAGAAGGAAGGGGATGGAGGGCAGGTGTGGGCACCGTCCTAAGCCAGGACCTGACACCCGTGGAGACAGGAGACTTTATAGGGGAATCCGTGCCCGAGCCCTTCGTCCCACTGCCGGGCGCTCAGCAACACTCCATCAATACCCACTCTTCGTGGTGTTGCAGGGTAGGAGCCGCGGGGTCTGTGTGCCCAGGTCGTGTGGCTGGTTCATCTTCCTGCCAGTGTCCAAGGGCACAGCCTAAACACATTAGCCAAAGGTACACACACTCTCTCTCCTCCAGGACTGGGGCGGATTGGACGTGGATCCCACTGGCCTGCAGTCTCCATCTGGCTCTGTGGTTTGAGGACATGACCTCTCCCTTTCGCAGGAGCCCTGCTTGGACAAGTGGTTTCTCCAAGAATCTGGATGACCCAAGGGAAGGGAATGGGATGAGAGCCCATCCCCACAGGGGGCTGAGCAGGTCTGGGATCCTATAACAGACAGAAGAAGCCAGAAAGGGGAGGGGGCATAGTGAGCACTTACGAGCGCCGCATTAAACACCCTTCGTGATGGCTCCTAAGCCTCTCACAGCAGCACTCCAAAGGGTTGTTTTAACCCCAGAGCCGAGCAGCTGAGATCAGAGGGCTCAGAAGCCTTGTACCCCAATGTTCATAGCAGCAATGTCCGCAATAGCCAAACTGTGGAAAGAGCCGAGATGCCCTTCAACAGATGAATGAATAAAGAAGATGTGGTCCACATGTACAATGGAATATTACTCAGCCATCAGAAAAGATGAATACCCAACTTTTACATCAACATGGATGGGACTGGAGGAGATTATGCTAAGTGAAATAAGTCAAGCAGAGAAAGTCAATTATCATATGGTTTCACTTATTTGTGGAACATAAGGAATAACATGGAGGACATTAGGAGAAGGAAGGGAAAAAGGGGGGGGGATTGGAGGGAGAGATGAACCATGAGAGACTATGGACTCTGAGAAACAAACTGAGGGTTCTAGAAGGGAGGCGGTTGGGGGGATGGGTTAGCCCGGTGATGGGTATTAAGGAGGGCACGTACTGCATGGAGCACTGGGTGTTATACGAAAACAATGGATTGTGGATCACTACATCAAAAACTAATGATGTATTGTATGGTGACTAACATAATATAATAAAATTAAAAACTACAAAAAAAAAAAAAAAGAAGCCTTGTTCTCGAGCCCCCAGCCAGGAAGTAACACAGATGGGATTTGAAAGCAAGACTGTGGGGCCCCCGAGCATTTTTCTCTACCCCATTCTGTCTCCCAAAGAGGGACATCCAAGGAGGCAAAGACATCGGAGCTCCAGGGTCTGGGCATTCTCCTTCCCCAGACACTCCCCGCCCCCACTGGTGATGGACTTGGAATACCCTGGAGTATACTCCTCTACCACGTCACCTCCACGGCCACCTGTCCCTCTTCAGGTATCCTCTCCTGGGCTTCCAGAATTCAGAGCAACCTCAGGGTCCACCAGCGCCCAGCATCAGCTTGCCAGGAACCCCGAAGTCCAGGACAGCTAGAGCCAATCTGAGCTTTGGAGAAGGGGGTGCTCCCCCACCCGGCCTGACTGCCGCGGTGGCTCATGACTCACTGGCAGCTCCAGGGCAGGTGCCCCAGGGACGTCTGGGACATCCAGGCCG
This sequence comes from Leptonychotes weddellii, assembly GCF_054177405.1. Taxonomy (NCBI): domain Eukaryota; kingdom Metazoa; phylum Chordata; class Mammalia; order Carnivora; family Phocidae; genus Leptonychotes; species Leptonychotes weddellii. The sequence continues at coordinate 3,160,022 of NC_138372.1, forward strand.
TCCATGTTTCCCAGAGGCACCTCTCTGTTCTCACCTGCAAACTCAGGACAAATATAGAACTAATATCTATTGAGTGCCCAGACTTTATGCATTATTTTATTCTACCCCCATGACAACACTGCAAGGTAGGTATTATATTATTCTAAATTATTATATTATATTGTACTATACTAAATTATACTATATTATATTATATATATTATTCCTATTTTTATTCTACTTTTGAGAAAACGAAGGCCCAGAGACACCAAATAAACTAATAAGCCATGTGGTGAGCAGTAGAATCCAGGTCTGTGTTATCCCAAATCTATGTTCCTGATCCCTTGGCCAAAATTAAATAATATGCAGATATTATAATCTAATACAAACATGTCACTACAGTGTCTGTACACATTGTATGCATATATATGGATACATAGACACTCATTTTGTGAGTGTGTCCTTATGCATATGCACATGTATCACATAAAATAAATATATGTATACCTAGAAATAAAATAAATACATACACACACATAGAAATATATGTATATACACATATATTTTCCATTTTTTTACACACACTTATTTACTTCTCTTGGGATTCAGTCTAGACGCCAGAACGATACTGTTGCTTAGACAGCTTGAGTGGTTTAACTCAAATTACTTTTATAATCAAGTTATTTAAATAAGCATAAATATAGAGCTAGGTGCAAACTGCTTATGTTTATAGCTCTTATGCAACTATAGAAACAAAATAAATTCAAATATGAGCAAAGCTATAAAACCAATAGATCTCAAATTAACATCATGAAGGTGACTGACAATGCTTTTGGCTGGAACTAAATTCGCCATGTATTTGTTGTCCGAGGTTTGATAAATCAGCTTGAGCCTTTGGTTTGGAGCATGATGGGCCGCCAGTTCATTCGTCATTATCACTGTCTAACTTAACTTTTTTTTAACAGTAAACTCATTTTTAACCATCGATCCATTATTTTTATGGAGCAATGTATTTTAAAAGAGCAACACGAAATTTATTACCAAAAAAAAAAATTCTGTAAAGACTGTTTAACTTGAAATTCTTCATGGAATGTTGGCTCTCGTGTGGCTGCACCAGGTAGGACCAGGTAGGACTGGTTTTGGCATCAGGTGTCCTGTCCTGAGTAATGGCAGCGACTCCCAGCCCATGGGGCACCATGGGGCACGCAACCTCCCCACGGTCTTCTCTCTTCCTAGTTCTTTGGAGGCCCCGCAGTGAAGGTGAGTCACCTTTGCTGGGGCCCAACTCCAGCAGAGTGAATGCAAACATAGAAACCGTGCATTCGTGTGAGGCAGCTCCCCCCCCGCCCCGCCCCAGGATGCAGGCTGCACTCCCCGCTGTCCTGGGTTCTGATTCACTGAAAACGCATCATTTACAAAAGCCTCAGACCCTCTCCAACACCTGCAAGTCTGAGACGTACTGCGGAAATTATGAATCCCCTAAAAGCTTGCTCCAGAAGCCCAAATCAGTGTCCCGGGACCGACAGGGAACAGGTGGAAATTCAGCACAGGAGACATCTTGCTGGAGCATTTGTTACCAGGGTTTTGTTTTCATCACAATATGGCTCCAATTAAAAACAAAAGGCGAGATTCAGCAGTGAGCATCCTGCTTGGTGGTGCCCCACTGTCTCTACGGAGAGTCACATCAGGACATGAGGGTAGGAATAATACCACATCTGGTGAAGGGGGCTGTGGCTCCATTATCCAGTCCAAGAAAGGGCCCACCTCTGTCACCTCTGCAGTCAATCAGATGGTGGGTGTCTTAGTCGGCTCGGCTGCCACAACGAGACACCGCAGACAGGGGCTTAAACAGCAGAAATCTGTTCTCCCACGGTCCTGGAAGCTGGAAGTCTAAGAACATGATGTTGGCAGGGCTGGTTGCTTCTGAAACCTCTCTCCTTGGTGTGCAGATGGCCGTCTCTTCCCCGTGTCCTCGCGTGGTCTTCCTCTTGTGTGTGTCTATGTCCCCATCGTCTGTCCTTAAGAGGACTCCAGTCAGATTGGATTAGGACTCATTCATATGACCTCATTTTACCTTAATTACCTCTGTAAAGACCCTGTCTCCAAATACTCTCACCATCTCAGGTCCTGGAGTTAGAACTTCAACCTAGGCATGGGAGGGTGGGGTACACAATTTAGCCCATAACTCATTGCCTAAGCCTGACACCTGCTGGAATGATAGCCCCCGAGGGCCTACAACATGGGATCTCCTCTTGGAGGGGACAGTTGGTTACACCAACTCGTGACTTGAAATGTCTCAAACTTAAGGGAGGGGTTGGGGAAACACGGAGAGGGCCAGAGCCACCAGAGTGAATCAGAACATCTCCACAGAGTGGCCGTGAGCAGTGTCTGCACACACAGAAAGGAAATCTGAGCCTTTCTCTAATTACTGCAGGTTATTAGTTCCCCTCAACATTTTCAGAAAGAAGAGCGCCTCGAGGACCAACATCAATCATGGAAATCCACTCCCTGCCTGGCACAGGCTGGAGGAAGGAGGGGGCCCTGGAAGAGAGAGGCATGGCCGGGGCGCTGCTCTCCCGCTGGCCACCTCTATCTGATTGCAGCGGGCAGTCCAGACTTCTCGCCTGGGCTCAGCTGAAAATGCTCCACAAGCACCAAAAGACCCGGGGTGGGGGGTAGCCATGGCACCAGAGAGGAAGGCACAGGGTTTAAACACATTTTCCAAAGCAGATTCCCAAAGGTGAAGTCAGAATTTCCAGGAACACAGGTACAAGTTCGTCGCTATTACCACCCTCACATTTCCCACCTCTCACCCCAAAAAGGGTAACAGGGCAGCTTGCCCAACACACCTGTCTCCATGGACCTGTTCATAGCAAGGCACAGACCTAATTAACAGAATCCTCGTCTACAGCAGTTGTTCTCAGCATTGGCTTACGTTGTACTCCACTGATCTCACTGGGGAAGCTCTGGGGTTTTCAGATGCTCCCCCCAAGTTGCATTAGTGAACCCCAAATGGAAAGTCACTGGTCTACAGGAAATAGCAGAAACTTCCATGGTATAGTGAAAAGGTAGGGCTGCCATAAGAAAGCACCACAGTCTGGGGGACTTAAGCAACAAAAGTTTATTTTCTCACAGTTCTGAAGGACAAAGTCCGAGATCACGGTATCAAAAGGTTTGGCTTTGTCCTGAGGCTTCCCCCCCTGGCGTGTGGATGGCCATCCCTCCCACGGTCTTCCCTTTGTGTGTCTGTGTCCCGATCTTTTCTTCTTATAAGGACACCCCCTAATGACTTCATTTCACCTTCATTACTTCATTAAATAAGACCCAGTCTCCAAATATGCATTCTGAGGTCCTGGGGCTTAAGACATCAAGACATGAATTTGAGGGCAGGGGGCATAACTCCGCCCGTAACACGTGGCTTTGGAAATCTTGCTCGTCTTCATACTCTACTACAGGGTTTCTCAAGAGCAGCACCGTTGACACTTGGGGCCTGATAATTCTTTGCTGAGGGGCTGTCCCATGCACCGTAGGATGTTTAGCAACATCCTTGGCCCCACCCACTGGATGTCAGTTAGCACCTGCCCTCCTGTCTCAACACCATACAAGTCTCCAGACGCTGCCAAGTGTCCGTGAGCAGAAGGGCAAAGTCATGCCCAGTGAGGAGCTACTGCTCTAGGGAAGGGTTTTCCAAAGGGCTCTAAGAGGAACACTGATTCCACGGGATGTTCTGCAAAAAAGGGAAGTATTTATTCTTTCAATGAATATTTGTTAGACCTGCAGTATGCTCGGAACTGGGGGATGTGACTGGCATCAACACAGACGAGTCTCTACCCGTGTAGACTACACAGCACAGGAAATCACATGTAGGGAAGAGTGCTATCTCAGAAAAAGCACAGCTTCAGAGACAGAAATACTTACATGAAGATGGATGGCCACCTCTTTTATAATAGCTTTATTAAGCTATAATTCACGCATCACACAATTCGCTCATTTAAAGTGTACAGTTTAATGGTTTTTAGTACACTCACCAGAGTCAGTTTGAGGACATTTTCACCACCCCAAAAACCATTCTATCCCCATGGGCAGTCCCTCCCCATTTCCCCTCAACCCATCCCCCAGCTCCTGGCAACCAGCAATCTCCTTTCAGTGTCTATGAATTAACCTATTCTGGAGGTTTTGTATAAATGGAATCATATAATAGGTGACATTTTGTGACTGACTTCTTGCATTCAGCACGTCTTCAAAGTTCATCTACGTTGTAGCATGTGATCAATACTCCATTTCTTGTCATTGTTAAATAATATCCTGCTATATAGATGTTGCTCATTCTATATGCCCTTTGATCAGTTGATGGGCATTTGGGGTCCTTCCACATTTTTGACCATTATGAATACCATGAGCATCCATGTGCAAGATTTCATGTGCATGCATGTCTTCATTTCTGTTGTGCATGTACCTCAGAGTGGAATTGCTGGATTGTATGGTGACTCTATGTTTAGGCATTTGAGGAAACCCCATTCTGCACCATTTTAGGGCATGATTTTACGTTTCTACCAGCAGGGCATGAGGGCTATGATTCCTCCACACCCTCTTCAAGACTTACTATTGTCTTTTTGCTTATAGCCATCCTAGTGGGTGTGAAGTGGTCTCTCACTGTGATTTAAATTTGAACTTCTGTAATTGCTAATGATGTCGAGCATCTTCTCACGTGCTTTTGGACCATTTATGCATCCTCTTTGGAGAAAGTTCTATTCAGATCCTCTAGCCATCTTTAAATGGGTAAATATTGTCTTTTTATTACTGAGTTGTGAAAGTTCTTTATGTATTCTAGATGCAAGTCCTTTATCAGAAATATGATTTGCAAAAACTTTTCCTATTCGGTAGGTTGTCTTTTCACTTTCTGGATGGTGTCATTAAAGCACAAAAGCTTTCAATTTTGATGAGTTTCAATGTATCTGTTGCTTTTGTTGCTTGTGGGACTCTCTGGTTTTCTGAGCTCGCCTCCCCAGGTGGAGTCTCTGCCCTGTGAGCACGCCGGGCGAGGAGGATGGGGGCACGAGCACTCTTGGCCTGACGCACCTGGAGTAGAGTCTCCACCCACAAGCAGGGCTGGTGGAGGAAAGGAGTTCCTCACCTGTCAGTGTCACTAGGAATCAGCATCTCCCAGCTGAGCTGGAGGGGACGAGACATGTTGGCCACCTGCCCCTCCTGGTGAGATACCATAGCACAATCCCTGACAGGGTGCTGGGGGGCGAAGGGGTCCCATCTTCCTGGCCACACCCCACGGAGGGCAGCCTCTGCCACAGCATGCTGGTGGGGAGCATGTGACTCAAGTGCCACAGACTTACTGTTCTTACCAGGTTTGGGTAGAATGAATTTTCCTGAACAAATTCTTTTTCACTTGCTGTGTGCCTTTGGGACAATTTCCAGGGAACTCAAACGACTTTTTGTTTTTGGTTTTCATAGGTTTTGCTTGTTTCATCAAAAAACAGGTCCGTGGAGCTCCTCATGCTGCCCCTATCCTGAGAGCTGAACTCTTAACAGCCACCTTTTTAAGAGGGGAGGTTTCCTGGTGTCTCAGTTGAGCTGAAGGGTGGGAAAAAGACAGACATGCACACAGGGAGGGTCTGGGTGCTGCAGGCTGGGGAGACCACCCACAATGAGATCCTAAAGCAGAATGGAATTTGTACAAAGGATGACAGGAAGCCCGGCTCGGTGATTCTGGTTAAGCATGATGGACAGAACACACGTACTTAGCTCTGCTTCCTCCCCAAACCCCACCAAAATAACAAGAAAGGAATAAAAGAAGCACAAACACACAATAAGATCGTGAGGATAGGACAGAGAAACGAGTTGGCAACATTTTGGAAGTGAAAGAGCAGATGTTCAAATGGCCTGGGTTTAGCCGACTAAGAAAGCCGGGATCTAAGCCTGCTGGGGAAGAGGGTGAGCCAGTTTGTATCCAAGACCCCCAGAAAAGCTCAGGCTTGCAGGTACCAGTGATTCTAAGGGAGGCACGAAAAGAAAACAGAGCTGAAAACAGAGGGACAGTTTTGCCCAGGAGCAGTTCAACCCCAAGGGATTGACTACCCCCGAAGTCAAGGGACAGTCTTCCACCCCCTTTGAAAATGGAGGTCCCTGGTCTGCCCATTTGAGCATAAGGATAAAGCACCGAATGAAAAATGGGTAAAGTCTGCTTGCTGAACTGAGGGTCGACACCCTCCCTCTCTCTGCTCCCTGCGTGCCCACGACCCCAGATGGCAGGTGCTTTCCTGGGAGGGATGCTGGTTCCAGGAGCATGACCTGCCTCATCAGCCCCTACCAGAACCAGCCCCATCACTCATGCAGATCTTTCACGGAGGTGTGGGGTCTTTTTATTTTTATCTTTGTTTTGCACCTCACTCGTAAATGTAACGACACAAATATTTTAGGAAAGCCTGCAACATAAAAGTCAAGAGACCAAAAGAAGCAAGCACAAGTAAGGAACTCAAAGGAGACAGAAATAATGCAAGAAGCTAGAGAGAGCTTCATGTATGTAAAATTGATGACATCCCAGATATAAGGGAATATATCATAACCTTGAAAACAGACGGAATGTTCCCTTTAAAAAGGAACACATTCAGAGAAGAGGGAAAAGCTTTTAGAAATTAAAAATATGACAATAGAAATTAAAGTTTGAATAGGAGGGTGGGAAAATGAATTTGAGGGAATTTCCTGGGAAGAAGTACAGCAATGCAAAGGTGGAAAATGGCTGAGAAAAGAAAATTAGAGGATCCATCTGCTTAATGTCTTACTGACAGAAATTCCAGAAAGGGGATGCAAAAAATAAGAGGAGAAAAACATTTTGCAGGAAGGAAGGATTGGAGTTTCTAAGCTGAGGGGGACCTATTGAGCACAAAGTACAATAATGAAAAAGACCCACGCAAGGCTCTTGCTGGTACGATTTCAGAACACTGGGGGATTAAGAGATGTTGTAGAAGCTTCCGGAAGACAAAGCCAGCTGCCTAAACACCAGGAATCAAAATGGTGTTGGATTTCTTGGGAGATTTTGGAGGAACACCTGCAGAGTTCAGAAGGAAAATCTCCAGCCCAGATGTCTATACCCACCTGAAATACAAATCAAGTACGAGGGTGGAAGAGAGACGTTTCAGACCTGGGACACCTCAAACAATTAAGCTCCCGTGTCCCCCTTTCTATAGGGCCATTGGAAGATTGGTTCTAGTAATTGTGAGGGAGAAGACATGAGTCCCAGGAGGTGAGGGCCTGTCCTGGGTGACAGCAAAGGAAGTCCCCAGACCAAACCCGGGCAGCAACACACCTAGAGAGCGACCCGTCCACCTCGGAGGAAGAGGAAGGAGACTCTGGGAGCGATACCTCCCCAAAAGATAAAAACAGAACTGTTAGCCTACCTGAGAATCTCGGCCAAAATGCAAGTCATTTTATAACTCCGGTCGACTGTTTGGGGACCCATTAGTGATAGGTGCATGCAAGCCCAGCAAATGAAAATCCGGGTGGTTATTCATTCTAGGGAAAACATGAAGTTGATCAGGAAAGGAAATGCAATCATAGAACTACTTTGTGGCTCAGCTGTGAATAATAATTACATAATTATGTAAATGCTGAATATTGATCTAACCACAAATTATGCTCTTGGGAGGGTGGGGGCAAGGAGCCCTGTGCGTGTTTTCTGTTGTTGTTTGGCAGGGTTCGGGGAGCACAGCTTAGAGTGAGAGCCTGATCCTCCCAGCAGGAAATCCATGGAGGAGAAATTGAAATTAAACAGAAAAAGTCAGATAAGCATTTTTCTTTTCTTTCTTTTTTTTTTTTTTTTTAACAAATACCAAGGCCAGAGTAGAAGCCGGAGTGTAAAGAGCGGAGAGGTTGGCTCTGGGAAGTGTCAGCAATGATGGGGAGAGTAAATCAAGGGCCTGCTGGCTCTCTTCTCATCTGTGCAGAACCATTAGGCTTTTAAAAGATGTTTGAAACAATGGAATATAAAGAAGACAGCATGGTCCAGTGTCCTGAGTCAGTGGGAGAGGGGTGTTGGCGGGGAGGAAGCCAGAGACAGTCAGGCTGGGGCTGTATTCAGGGCCCTTGTTCGGCTGCATGGGGGCAGGAGAGGGGCTGGGACTCGGTTCTCCAGGCAGGAGGGCGTACAGAGGAGACAGGAGGGGCAGGTTCCATGTGTCCTGGCGCAGAGCCTCCGGGCCCTGCCGGGGAGCTGGGTGCCAGAGGAAGAGAGAGAAGGAGGGAAAATGTTGACCCTGAGGTTTTTGGCCGGGGTGAATAATGGTGAAGAGCCGGGGAGAAGTGAGGGTAAGCAGAGCAGCAGGACTCTTGCTTGGCCGTTGTGTAGGATTGCTCAGGCTCCCGTAACAAAGTACCACACACCGGTGGCTTAAAACAACAGTTTAATCTCTCACAACTCTGGAGGCCAGAAACCCAAAGTCAGCGTGTAGGGCCATGCTCCCTCCGGGGGCTCTAAGGGAGTCTGTCCTTCGCTCTTCCAGACTCTGGTGGTGCCGTCTGATCGCTGCCTGTCTTCCCAGGTGTTTTCCCTGTTTCCCCGGTTTTCAACACCTCCCTCCCTTTATGAGGATGCAGTCCTAGTGGGTTAGGGCCCACCCTAAGGACCTCATCTACACTTGATTACATCTGTCTGCAAAACCCAATTTCCAAATAAGTTCCTGTTCTCAAGTGTCATTCTGGTGACTTGAACAGATCTTTTTGGGAGACACAATTTCAACCTTAACAGACTTACGTCACAGTGAAGTGGGTTCGGCAAATGCCTTCGACTGTGCTCGGCTCTTGGAGGCTCTGAGAAGCCCCACAGTCATGCTCCAACTTGTTTACTCCAAAACCCACCCGGACCCGTCTGATGACCCGGCCCTTCTTCCTACAACACCCCTCGCTGACTCCCAGGAGGAGGATCTCGGCTCCAGCTGTGCAGGACTGCCAGCATCCTTTTAGATGACTCAGAGTTTATGTCCTTGCCATCAGGGGAGAAGGAAACTGTGTGGCTGCCACTATGGGGAACGAGGAGGAGGAGGACGTCTCCAGGAGGTGGAAGGGCATATGGGGACAGGGAGCAGACGTGGAGGCCGGAGCATGGTGTGCTGAGGCCACCTGTCTCCCTCCTTGGCCACGAGGCTTCACCCCCGTTCTTCTATCTGCTCTCTCTTTGCCAGAGAGGCTCTGCAGGCTTTGTCCCAGTTCCAGCACAGAGCTCCTACAACCCCAGGGTTCCCTGAGTGATAGAAGCAGCGTGACTTGTTATTCACAAGGATCCTGAGTCCATGCCAAAGAGATGACTCAGGACGAGGCCCCTGGAGAGCCTCAGGATGGGACTGGTCCCCAGAAAGACCAAGGGATCAGAGGGTTGGAACTTTCAGCCCCAAGCTCCAACCTCCAGGGAGGGGAGGGGGCACAGAGATAAAAACTCTTGGACAAGGAGATTTGATGAACTTCCAGGTTGGTGATCACATGGAGGTGTGAAGGGTGGTGCACCCGGGCTGGGGAGGGGCAGGGAAGCTCCCCTGCGTCCTTCTGTTGGCTGTTCCTGAGTTGTATCCTTTATGAAAACTGGTAAAGCTAAGTAAAGCACTTTCATGAGTTCTGTGAGTCATCCTAATACATTATGGAGCCTGAGAAGGGGTCATGGGAACCCCTGATTTATAGCCAGTCTGTCAGAACTTGCAACTGGCGTCAGGCATAGGGGTGGTCTTGTGGGACAGAGCCCTTTAACCTGTAGGATCTGACACTAATTGCAGGTAGATGGGGGTCACCGTTGGATTGAATCATGGAACACCCAGCCGGTGTGGTGGAATTGGAGAATTGGTTATTGTCTGAGAAAACACCCCCGGCTCTGAAACAAAAGGGCTTTAGATGATAATCCAGCCAGAGTCCCTTTGGGATTTTCACCAATAAATCCAACTCTCCCTTGAAACCAGCAAACCCCTAAGAAAATGCACAAGCCCAAAGCCAGCTACCGTGGTCTGGTGAAATGGCAAACCAAGTCTTCAATGACCAGACACCAGCCCACAGTCTCCGAAGGAGGAGAGACATTTCTGAAACGCTCTCTGAACCAGCTGGACAATTTGTCATTTCTGTCCTGTGAGCTCCCCTGTAAATGTTCCCAGAGTCCATTTCTGAAGACACGTAGAGCCCTAGAGGCACCAGCCCCTTCCTCATGGCCCTGACTCTCTGAGATTTACTGGAGGCTCAGGAGAGGAGCCCCCAGGCCAAAGAATTACCCACTGAACCACAAGATGGCTTCATAAAGAGAGGTGTCTGTTCAGTGCATCTTCCCCAGCTGGGAATGGGAGCAGCATTGGTCTCCTCCAATGTTTGGTGCCCCAGTGTCCTTCTGAGCCGCGGGAGGACGGGTGTGGAAAGGAGGGGAGGAGGGCTGGTCAGTCACGTGCATCACAATGCCGGCCTTCTGGGACAGTTTTTTAAAAAGGCTGGTATTTTTAAAAATAGGTTGGTAAAATTTTGGTGGAGCAGTACCCCCTCCTCAATACCTACCCCCCAACTCTCCCCCTAGAACCTTCCAGTTATTTTCAATGCTGATGCGTTTCAGACACAGAGTCTCTCGGTCGAAGCTGTTTCCTCAAAATGTGCTATTTCAGATATTTTTACATTCTCTCCTGCTTTGCCTCAAAGCCAGGAAATGTTTGTTTTTTTTTTTACCCCTCTTTCACAATGCAGCTTTCACCTGTGACTCATATCTTGTGGCCAGAACGGTGGGTAAATGAAGGAAGAGTGCTTCTTTTCAGAGAAAAGGAAATTAAAATAAACTGCAGACTGGAAGCACAGTGTGTAGTCTCAAGTCCCCGGCACTGCAGGGGCAGGACCTGGTGGCATTTCTAGCCAGCACGAGCATGAAAGGCTCACTGTCCCCTGATGCACGGGAGCCCCATGGCTAGGAAGCTGGTGGGAGACACTGACCCCGAATATACAGGTTTGTAAAGAGCTCTGTCCCTAACTGCCACCCAGTGGGCGCTAACCGTGTGTAACAGCTCCTGAAAACTTACTGCCAATTGAATAAAGACCACTATTTTAGGAAATGTTCTTATTTATTAAAAAAAAAAAAAAAAAAGCCCCTTATTGTGAACAGCTCTGGTTTCAGATCTGCCTGGAAAGCTGGAACCGAGGACACACATAGTCTGTACCAGTAATAGCTGGGTTCTGAGCCGGGCTAGATGGGATGCTCTGAGAACTCTGAACACAGCCTGGAAAACCAATGCTCTCTGCCACCCCTGCAGATGCTCTGGTGGGGACGACCCCAGATTCTTGGTGGGACGCTGGGTTCTTTCTGCTGCAATCCTAGGCACCTATAGCTGAGATGAGAATGAGAAAGGGGAGCTGGGCTAGGTGCTAACACCTGCCACAGGTAGGGGCTGCCCTGGGCTCACTGTCCAGGGTTACAACCTCCGACCTCTGCTAGGCAGAACCACTCAGGCCTGTATACCCAGCTGAAACCCTACATTCTGATGTCCTTGCAGCCCCTCTGTGGGGCAAGTTGAGACCTGATTCCTGCACCCCCAGATGCTGGTGGGCTTTCTGTCCCAAACAGACTAATCACCCACAGCCACAACCCTGCCTCCCCAGGCAATGCTCTTGCTCTGCTGTCCCAGCAAATGTGGTGTACCCCTTGGTCCCATTACACCACGCTCTGGGGCTATCACCAGGAAATGCCCAGGGCTGTGGGCCACAGACCATCTGCCTGGAGCGCTGCCACCCCCTGGGAGCACTGGGTCATTACTGGGGTCAGCTGGACATTGCTCAGCAAGTGGAGAAGGGCAGTTTTCTAAAATCAAGAAAGAACCCCAAATTTCAGAGGCCAAACCTTTGCCAAACCAGGGCTGTGTTTCCCCAAAACACGATCTGACCAATGTTCTGACTCAACTTCCCAAGGACATCAGTGGGAGTCTGGAAAATCGGTCTTGGACCCCCAGTGGTAGATCTCTGAGTGTCTGCTGATGCTTGTGGGGAAAGAAGGGGGTAGAGCCCTGCCCCCAAGAACCTGGAGTCCAAAGCCCCCAAGCTGTAGCCACCCTGTCCACCTGCCCAGACACCCCCCCCCAACTGGCAGATGTCTTTTCAAGGGTTCAGGCTCTCCATGTCTCAGCTCCTCAAACCTTGGATTTACAGTAGTCAGACACGTGGGGGTGACCCGGCTTACCCGAGACCACAGCCTACCTGGTCAGCCACCCTGGAGACGTGATTGAGCAGAAGAAACTTAATACGCCTCTTCTGGCTGTGGGTGGTTGTACTGGGCTCCAGCATCTGTAGCCAGAAGCCTCTGTGCATGAAACACTACAGCTGTTGGTGGATCTGGTCTGAGCTGGGGGTGAGAAAGGGTTGGCCAGCCCTAAGTCCTAGGGCAATTCTCCTCCTTCAAGGCAGGCAGACAGACAGACAGACAGCTGGTCATAGATCCACCCTCTGGGCTGGGCAGACTCAGATCTAGGAAAGGGGAGGGACGGGTTCAGAGACAAAGCCCTTGCAGAGGAGTGCGGGAGGGGCTCTGGTGGGAGAGGTCGGCTGCCACGGCGCCCTTCCTCCGTGGGAGGGCAGGGCGCCAGCCTGGCCATGCCCATGTCGGGCTGTGGGGAGCTGCCTCGATGGAGACTGGCTTCGGTGATAACGTCCTGCCTCTTTGGAGGAAACACCTTGTTCTGAGCTTTATTTAGCAATGGGCCATCATGCGGGGGCAAAGAACACACGCGAATATGTCAGCTCCATCATTTCTGCCTCGCTGGTCACAGGGAATGAGCCCCCCAAAAGTCATGCGTCTCCTGAGGGTAAGTCCTGCATGGACACCCCTCCCCCTGGAGGTCAGACACCAGCTATTGCTTCCCCTTGGGGTGCGGGGAGGCACATCCTCAACCCCCCTACTGGGGGGGATGGCAGGGCAAAGGGAACTGGCTCCTCTTGGCCTCTGAGAGTGGGAGGGATGGTGGGCACCCATTGCCGTGGTGCCCACCATCACTGAAGGCTGGTGCCCAAGGCCCAGAGGCCAGGGAGAATGTGGGTCAGGGCCTAGGTGCCCACCCTGCTGGCGGCCAGCAGATCTCATTGTCCTCGCATGGACACCCACATGCATGAGCACATGTGCATCAGCCGTGCATTGCAGAGACACCCATGTAAACTCTCGTGCATGTAGACACCTCACACGTGCACAGGGGTACACGCACATCACCTGGGCCCCTGGGCTCCGGAATCTGCTCTGAGTTTGCCCCCGGTTCTGTCCTGGCACATCTCCGGCAAGTTTATTCACTTCCCTGTGCATCTGCAAGGAGGCAGCCATTGTCCTACGTACCGCAGAGATGGCCCTGAGGCACCCGGGGACCTTAATCAGTGCCTGGCATATAGTAGGTGCTCCCGCAATGCTAGCCGCTGCTGGCACTCCCTCGGAGGCAGCATGCATCCTCAGATGGGGTCTCCCACCCCACACACCCTCCCCCTTGTGCAGCCTCAGGGGACAAGCCCACCTTCCCGAAGGTGCGGGTCCTTCCGTTCTGCTCCTGCCTTCAGCGTCTGGGACTGAGCCCTGTGTCCAGGCAGGTGGAGGGGAGCCGCCCCAGACCCCAGGAAGAGGCCCTCCAGAGCCCGACTCACAGATTGTCCGAGGGGAAGGACCCCCGCATTGCAGACCAATACTCTTATAAAATATTTTTTAAAACGTAAATCAGACCCGAAGTGTTCTCGCACAGAATGGTAATTATGTCTGATTGTGGCAATCATTTCACAGCAATAATACGTATCTTAAATCATCATGTTGTATACCTTAAATAAGTACAATTTCTGTTGGCCGATTATGCCTTGAACCCAGGAAAGGGTAGTAAATCACTGGGTAAATGAAATAAAAATAGGCACACAAGAGATAACCTCCAATTTTTTAAAATTATTGTTGGATTCAAAGGAAATAAGTCTGTCCAGTTGCTGTAAAAGTTTCCAGACGCTTCCTTTCGATTTCTGTGCTCATCTCATCCGAGTCCAGGAACCCACACACAGGGAGGGGGTGCCCTGCCCCGGACCCCAGCAAGCCCGAGTGCCGCCCCCAGCTTCATTACTTGTTTTCATTCTGCACAAGGAGCACCTTCTGGGACCTGTGTGTGTGACACGGGGCTGGTGATGATGAGGTCTGCAGGGGTGAGGGAATGTGAACCCCGGGGAGGGTCCTAACTGGTCATCACTGGGAGCAGGAGGCTGGCGAGAGGCACTGCTTCATGGGGAAACTGAGCTGGCTTGGAGCTTAGCCCACTGCAAGGTGGGGGCCACCCAAACGGGGGAGGGGGCTGCAGCCATGGGGACTTCGTTGTGACCAAAATGTCGGCCACTGTCTCAGGAGTTGGGCAAAAGTGTTTTTCTTTTACAGACAGGAGTAAAAGGGGGGAAGAGTCTGGGGTGGGGGTTAGGATGGGAGTCAGGGAGATGGGCCTGTTCTCAGGAGGGGCTGTCTGCTGGCTCAAGCTGAGGGTGGGTGATAGTGGGAACCAGCCGCTCAGCTAATCAGGGGCAAGCTTGGGGATTTGGAGGGTCTGTGTCTGGTCTCGTCCCGGGTGAGCAAGGGCATCAGAGGCCTTACCCACGCCACATGGGGAAGTTGCCCATAGTGAGCTCTTCCCGGAACGCAAAAGGTCTGATTTCTTAACCTTCACTGTGTTGTAGGATCACAGGGCTTGCCGTTATCCCTCTGGGGCCTCATATCCAGGTTCAAATGCCTCTTAGGGGAACAGGTTCCAGATCGGGGGACCGGGTGCTCTAAATGCAGATCTCCAGTCGGCTAGGAGACTGCGGGGAGAGTCCGTGAGGTGGAATGTTGAACCTGGCATGCCGTGCGTCCTCCGGAAATGCTGGCTCTGCTACCGTGCCCCCAACCAAAGCAGCTCTATTTGAGAAAGGAATTTCAGCTCTGCATTCAGTTCTCTTCTGCTTAGTTAGGTCTTTCAGTGCTCGGGGCTGTGGGGAGGGGCCCCCACGAAGCCTTCGCAGAAGGGAGCTGGGTAGACAGTGACGCTGCACACAGACAGGATCAGAGAGCCCCACAGCAGAGCTACAGAGGGCCGGGGCGTCCGGGGGCCCCAGGCAGTCCCGGGCTGCACCCCATCCAGCACCATCCGGGGGAGAGGAACTTGGCCAGAGGCCCCCGGGGTGCCATTTCAGAAAACAACAAGAAGGCATGGCCTTCCTGCCTGGCATCCAGAAAGTACCCACCAGGGCCAGTGCCCCAGGCAAAGGCGGGGAGACTGATCCTGCTGCTGGGGGCAGCTCCCACGGACACAGCCACCAGCAGTGAATCTGCTCAAGACTCAGACTCTGACCTGGTTTCCTGTGGGTTTTGACAATGGGGAGAGAGTGTGTTAAACTTTTCAACACAAAGATTGCTGGATTATTTCCCACAAATGCCGTAGTTTTATTTGTACGGTTTGGGTTGGGTTTGGTACGTGAGTTAGTCTCTTGCGTCCAATCAACCCCTGGGCTGAGAGAAGACAGGAAAGGGGTGGGAAGAAGGGGACAGGAAGGGAAGAAAGGATGCAGGGTTGGAGGAGGGAGGGACAAAAGGCAGGGAGGAAGGGAGGAAGGAAGGGGGCCTAGGCCCTGACTCTACCCTAACAACTGTTCCTCCCATGTGAGTGCTCCCCAGAACACACCAATGCCATCCTCCGTCCCCTTTACCTGCCCTGTTATCATCTGTTTGTTTCTCAGCAGCCCTCAGCTGAGAGAAAGTTTCTTGCAAATAATGAAGCAACTTTGGTACTTAATAGATAAGCAATAAACTTTAAGGAGAGGTGACAGTCCAAGCCCTGAAACACACTTTTACAATATTTTACAATTCCCTAGACCAGGCTGGGCGGTCCCCAGAGGAGCCGCATGGCTCCTGCCCTCCAAGTTGTCACAGCCCCCCAACAGCATCTTCCGGCGCCCGAGACGGTCTCCTCACGCCCCCAACTCCACTGAACCCACTCTCTATGATCATAATCACATTACAGGAATCGACGTTGAGCCGTTTCTTGTTTCATGCTAATTGAAAATTACTGATGTTCCTCGTGCAAATAGATCTTCATGTCAGCTCTCAAATGTGGTGTGCACTAGGTTTTAATTAACCACTCTCCACAGCTTCCTTTAATATCTAGTTGATGGGTTCGTCTTGTCACAATTACAGTAAATAATGACCAAGATCTCTCCAAAGAATATTTCACTTTTTGTTCGAAGAGTTACAGAGGGGGACATGGGGAAAGGTGTGGTTTGCACACCCTTGACCCGCCTGGGAAGGGCTCCTCGGCTGAAGTAAGGTGAGGCAGGTGCGTGCCTGTGGCTGAGCCCCGTGGCCTCTGCTCTTCTTTTCCCTCCAGCAGGACTGCTCCCAGGCATGCACACACACGTGCACACACACACACACACACAGCCTGCATATGTGATAACTCAACCCTTCACCACTTCCTCAACAGTCTTCCCGGCTGTCTGACTTAGATTCCCATTCTCCCCTGCTGGTGCTCACAGGGCTGACTTCACATACTCTGCTGGCCCAGTTGCTTCTCACGAGACTGGATTGCAAATGCACTTGAGCCCAGTCCACAAGGATGCTGGGAGTGAGCTTGAAGCCTGTAGCGTGCATCCAGATAGGGGGTATGTATCAGTTAGCTAATGTCATATGACAAAGCACCTCAGAGCTCACCAGTTTAAAACAACAAGCATTCCTTAAGCTCACAAGTCTATAGGTCAGCTAGGAAGTTCTGTTCATCTGGGTAGGGCTCGGTTGAGCTCAGCTGGTCTCACCCCTGCCGTTATGGTCATTGACAGATCAGCTGGAGGCTGGCTGATCAAGAATGGCTTCACTCGGGATGATTCTCCTCCAAGCAGCTTTACAGGTTAGCCCTGACTTGTTCTTCTGAAGGCAGACGTCCATTTCCTCAACCCACCTTGCAATATCTTGCACTGGGCAGTTTTTTTTTTTTTTAAAGATTTTATTTATTTATTTGAGAGAGAGAATGAGATAGAGAGAGCATGAGAGTGGGGGCACTGGGCAGTTTTTAAGTGCTGTGTGTGTAGTCCAGGTACCACCAGGCTCTCCCCATGCCCATCCCTGTGCAAAGGGCCATGAGGAACAGGATGCAGAACCAGTGGAGACAGTGGGGGATGCTTGCTAGATGTGCACAGGCCTGGCTGTGTCCTACATAGAGTCCACGTCACCCCAAGCTCCACTGGCCATGACCAGACCTGCCCTTGGGGCTCCAGGCTCTCTGGTGGGTGACGCACCCCCACTGAAAGGCTTGGGTCACATGCAGAGCACCCCATGTAGAGGAAGTGGCAGAAACTCTAGTGAGTGTGCACCCTTGTGTGCAATGCTATGCACAGGCCCGTGTCGAGACAGATACTGAAAAATCCCCACATACAGCTGCTGTGTGCTGTAAGTGAAAACAATGGATTTTTTTTAATTTACTGCTAGTCCGTGCTAAGCGCACAGATAATTCAAAGTATGAAGGAGCCCGTGAGGCAGGGGTGAAAATGGGACTGAATAAAATGTCAAGACTCCTGAAATTTAGGACTCCTCACTGCTCTGTTGAGGTGGCTTTCACTAAGTCCCTTAGCTTTTCTATGTCTCAGTTACGCTTTTTAAGTGGAAGTTCTCAGCCTCGTCTGGCCGAGTTGCCATGGCGACCACAGAAGAGCACAAATACAAATATAAGTGAAAAGAACACAATGCTGTATCAATATGGACTATTATTAGTAGTATCATTATTCCTGTCTGTGCTATAAACCAGCAGGGAACACGCGTGGTCCAGACTTCCAGGAAGACTCCACGTCCTCCCCACACCCTGTGCAGTTGCATTCCACATTACCCTCGTAGGTGAGCAAGAGGATGTGTTTAGAGCCATTCGTTCACCTTCCTCCATTCAAACCAGCTTTACTAAGGAAGGTTACAGACACTGGGGATCCAAGCATTCTCAGAAAATACAAAGTCCTTGTAAAGGTGGAATTTGCATTCGAGCAGAGAAGACAAAAACTAAGTAGCAAGCAATGATTTCAGATAGCCCAAAGTGTACACCTTCCTCTCTTACAGCAGGGTTACGTTCAATAAATCCACCGTAAGGTGAAAGTACCATTACATTGAAAATGCATTTAATACACCTGCCTACTGAACATCATAGCTTAGCCTCGCCTACCTTAAATGTGCTCCGAACACTTACGTTACACCTACGGTTGGCTAATCATGTAAACAAAGCTTACTTTATAGTAAAGGGTTGAATATCCCATGTAGTTTATTGAATACTGTACTGAAAGTGAAAAACAGACCAGCTGTATGGGTGCAGGATGGTTACATTTATCAGTGGCTGTCCCCTGTGATCACGTGGCTGATGGGGAGTTGTGGCTCCCTGTCACCGCCCAGAATCAGGACAGAGAATCAGACCACATATCCGCTAGCCTGGGACAAGTTCAAGATTAAAAATTCCAAGTACAGTCTCTATCGAATGTGTATCGCTTTCACACCATCGTCAAGTCGAAAAATCATTAAGGGGGGAACCATCTGTATTATGAAAGAGGCACAGAGAGTGATATGATGAAGACACCCCCTGCCATGCAGGTAGGGTGGTCCCTGAAGCCCTCTCTAAAGGAGGTGGTGTTTAATCTGTCCCGAAGGATGAGGAAGGAGCCCAAGCTAACGCTCAGAGAGGTAACACCCCCAACTGTGGGCCATACAGCTGGTTGGTGTCAGATACCCATCGGACTTTGAGGTTTCCAGTTCCCCACTCCCTCCACCCTCCTTCTGGTTCCAAGGTCCTGCTAGCTAAGGGTCTGTGGATAGAATAAAGATAAACAGAGCCTTGCTACAAGGAGCCTTGTAACACTGGCAAACAGGACAGAGTTTTGGACATGCGGAGGACACTTGATATGAAATAAAATAATCTGTGTCTGATGAGAGTATTAGGCAAAACTTTAAGGTCAATTTAGCATGATTTAAATATTTCCCACTCATTAGCAATAATTTAGAATGCATTTCCTTTTCTCCCCCAACACTTGAAGTTTTATTTTAATAGCTCTGTGATTTGGGAACAGATCATTAAAATTAATGATATTCCAAATGTTCCAGTGTGCCTGGTAGAGTCTGATCAGTGTTTTTTCCCTTTATAGATCATTGGAATAGAACACTTTAATGGCTCTAATATAAGGGCATTCTCACTCTTTCTCTCTCTGTTAATGAATAATTTCCATAGCCAGATATGGAACCCCCCAAAGAAGAAGGAAGCATATTTCATTAGGCATGTCAATGCTGGACCCTAAATAATTCAGGAGCCCAGATTAAAATACTTGATGCTCTCAATGTCCTAATGGGATATAATGAAATATCCCCAAAAGCTGCCGTCTTAAAATTAACATCCTTTGAAATTCCAAAATCAATCAATGCCAATGACAAGAGCCGAGTATAATCCTTTATTGATTTGTGCAGTCACGGAAGGGAAAAGGGAGCCTTGCTTAGCCCCGTCCCTCGGGCTGGCTGATTGCTGGCCAGCGGTGTTATTCATTCAGTCTGTGTCTTGGGGCACTGAAAATCCCTTCTGTGACAGGCAATGCCACTGAGCCTCAAAGGTCTGGCCCTACTTATCACTTGAGTGTAGGCTATGGCCAGTCCTGTCCTACACACCCATCTGAAGACCCCATTCACTCGTGGGTAGAAGTATGGACTGACTGTCCTACCGGCTTGGGCTCTAGGTAGCCTTGTCACTGGGAGACCAGTCTGCTTATCCCCTCAGCCACCCTCTGTACCATCATTCTGTTTTATTTTCCAGAGCAGCTCTCACCATCTAACAGATATTGTTTATTTTGGGGAGGCCTTATGTCCTTTGGACTCTATCCTCTGTGCTCTTATAAGTTAACCTCGTCTGTCTTGACCACCAAGATGAAAGCTTAAGGGAGGGTTTGTGGTTTTGTTTTGTTTTCATTTTTGTTTTACTGCTATATTCTTGGTACCTTAAAGAATGCTTAGCATACTGGTACTCATGGATGGACGATGGATAGAGTATAGAAGTATAGTGGATGGATGCTTAGATGTATGGTGGATGTAGGGGTGGATGGGTGGATGGATGGATAAAGGGATGGATAGATGGATAAATGGATGGATGGTGGGTGGGTGGGTGGGATGGATGGTGGATGGATGGATGGATGGATGGATAGATGGATGGTGGTTGGATGGTGGATGGATGGCTAGATGGATGGATGGGTGAATGGATGGATGGATAAATGGATGGATGGGTAAATGGATGGATAAATGGGTGGGTGGGTGAATGGATGGTAGACGGGTAGATGGATGGATGGATGGATGGATGGATGGATGGATGGATGGTGGGTGGGTAGGTGAGATGGATGGTAGATGGATTACTAGATGGATGGATGGTACCTGAATGGATGGATGCTTCCCTCCTTATATTCTCAGCACAGAGAACAATGTCCAGCACATATTTATTGGCTAAATGAATGAGTCGATCTCAAAATCCAACAATACCAAGAATTCACCATCCCATGAGCTTACTTCTACTTCTGTTCTTGCTAAGGGCTTTCCTTCACAGCATCCCATTGACCTACTGCATCTGTGATCTTAGATCCTGTAAGTGTTCTTTGGCTGAACTGATAGCAACTTCTCATGGGGCAAAGCTGCATTTCCTCTGCTTCTCCCCTCAAGCTCATCTGTGCTGGACACACAGTAGGCTACCATGTAAGTCATGCCTCTGGTAGGAAGCCACATAGGCCAACACAATGGGAATAATAAAGGAGCACCTTGAATAATTCAACAAACAGCCCAAGGAATCCATGGGCCTTTCATAGGCATTATGCGCCTGTTGGCTAAAACTCAAAGGAAACACAGAAAATGGGAAACCACAAGTCTCTGTATGAAAATTAAAATCATCCAGTGATAAAACAGCCTCATGTATCAGAGTCAGCATAGAGAGGAAATAAGAAAATCCAACAAGTAAATTGGAATTAGGTCAGGAGGCTTGGGACGGAATCACAGTGAAAATACCAGCCCGCAAGAAGAAAACTGAAAGAGTGGGATTGGGAAGGAGGACCGGGGCTGATTGCACATTCCCTAGGAAATGGGCTGGCAGCCCTCCTGGCCTCACCTTTGTGGAGTCGCCTGTGGCTGGCATTGTGCAGGACTCGTGGGAGAGAGGAAGCCTTCAGCATGGCTCAGAATAAGGACATCTCACTGAAGAAAGCCAGGATACCCATCCCAGTTGTTGGTTAATGCAACCTTCAGAGATGGTAGCCTGGCTTCTGGACACCTCCCTTTGAGGTCCAATGTGAGAGGGGACGGTATAACTGGCTGGGCATGTGTCTCCTGCCCCATCTCTCCCACATGCATGCACTTCTACTCACCATGCACCCAGCTGCTCAAGCCAAAACCCTGCAAGAACGTTGTTCCCCTTGACAACCCTCACACCTGATAGGCTAGCAAGCCCTGCGGGCTGGGTGTTCAAGTCCATCAGGATCCCTCTATTCCCTCCTCGTGCACAAGGTCCACCTTGCAATAAGCTCCCCTCACCTCCCCAGTCGGGACTTCGACAATAGCACACAGGTGTTGACTGAGCCCCCACAGTGGGCTGGGGGCTGGCCTACACACTGGGAGGCAGCAGTGTGCCAGGCAGAAGCCCCCGCCCTGGGGCCCTAACCCTAGAACAGGGAGACCAGCAACGAGAGCCATGGCCACAAGGAGGAAAAATAAGATGGAAAGAGCTGGGTGCGGGTCAGAGGCCTGCAGGAAGTCGGGGTGAGGTCCTTGGGAGATAGTCGGGGATGGAAGGGGGCAGGAGTGGGGAGAGATCGTATTTGTCCCCGTGAGGACTCTGGCTTTTCTCTGGATGAGAAGGAAGCCTCAGGGGGTTTCATGGTGAGGAGTGAATGGTGTTACCTGGCTGCCCTGTTGAAGCTAGTCCCTAGAGAGGCAAGAGTGGAGGCAGGGAGACCAGGTGGGGGCTGCAGAAGGGGTCAGGGAGAGAAGCCCAGAGCAATACTGCAGCCTGGGCCAGACAGCAGAGGATGAGGAGAAGGCTTCTGCCCTTGGAGCTCACCCCTCACAGCAGCCCCAGTGAGCCTTTGAAGATGTAATCAGCCCATCCCACCTCCCGGAGGGAACCTGCTCATGGCTTCCTATTGACCTGAACCTCCAAACTCCTCAGACAACCCACAGGGACCCCTGCCTCTCCCTTGACCTTCCTTTCCTCCTCTCCCCCTCACTCCCTGCACTGGAGCTGTGCCAGGCTCCTTTGGGTTCCTCCAATACACCAAGCTCATTCCTACCCCAGGCCCTTGGCAGTGCTCTCTCCTGATCCTCACCTGGCTGCTTCATTCTTGACATTCTGATCTCTGCTCCCCTCTCCCTCTTCAGAGAGGACTCTCTGACCTCTACCACCCCCACCGACACAGTACCCCGTTTTATTCTCTTCAGAATATCCATCACTGCTGGATATTTTTGTAGGTGCTCATTTTCTGCACCACCTCCCAACTAAAACAGAAGCTACCTGGGCACAGATGTGGTTTACCTACTTATCTCCAGCATCTGGAGTAAGACCTAGGTACCTAACAGGCACTCATAAATATTTGTTAAATGGAAATGTGGGGGCAGAACAAGTGCCCTTTCCTCCGAAGCACACCATGGACTCCGAGGGACGACAAAGGCCTCACAGAGTTTGCATTTGCCAACACACCATTTTCTGAACAACAAAGAGTCCAGATGGCAGGTGAAGTGAAAACCGACATCTTCCCACAAGTGAACAGCCGAGGAAGTCAGCTGCTCAGCAGGGCGTATGCAGAGCCTCTGGGCTCACAGCTACCTAGTGTCGATGCAGAAGCCAAAATGAAAACCAATCAGTAAGGGAAACACAAGCTGGCTTCCTGGAGCCAGAGCACACCCGGGCACCCCACCACTCTCCTCCCCTGTCACCTGTCCCGCCATCACCCCTCAAGGCCACTCTCCAAAGCCCAAGGGTCCCAGGAAAGGAGCACCTTGCTTCTGTGGAAACTGCCAAGAGACCCCAAGTAAGCAAAACCAGTCCGAGGTCCCCTGGCTACGGGAGGGGGACAGTGAAAGCTCTGGGTGGACTTTCACATTCTTCAGCTGGTTGGGTAATGAGTCAGTGGGCCTGCCCACAGAATACCACAGCCACAGTGCTTACACACAGACATCCATCCTCTCGAAGTTCAGGAACCTGGAAGTCAGATCAAGGTGCCATCGGGGTTGGTGATGGGTGAGCCTCTCTTCCTGGCTTGTGGACAGCTTCCTTCTGGCTGTGCCTTCGATCAGTCCTTTCTCTGTGCACCTGGACAAGAAGAACATGCCCTGATGTCTCTTCCTCTTCTTATAAAGACACCGATCCTACTGGATTAGGCCCCCATCCTTACGACCTCTTTTCGACTGAATCACCTCCCTGTAGGAGGTCACATTGGGGTTAGAGCTTCAACCTATGAATTCTCAGTCTTTACTGAGCAACCACCTGCGTCTCGCATGGGTTTTCTGACCCCTATTTATTTATTTTCTAGGGGTCAGACACCCTCCCTGAGTGTCCAAGAAAAAGCCTGTCACCATATAAAAAGTAAAGGCCTTAGAAGCCAAATGATACCAGGGCTCAGGTGATACAGATAGAACTTTCTGGAAGGGTGGACAGTGCAAGAAAGAGGAAGGGTCCCTGGACAGGGATCCAGTTCGTGTAGTGAGGCTATTCCATGCCAGGAACTGTGCTAGACCCCAAGGCTGCAAACATGACCAGGACAGACGTGGCCCCCACCTCCAGCTTTCCGTTTCTCAGCATGGGGCATGTGGCCGTCCCAGCACACAGCTGGCCAGGCCTGGGCTGGCAGTGTCCTCCGGGGTCACCTGGAATAGGCTGAGGTCACCTGGATCAGCTGTCACCCCGGTGTCTGTCACACCTCCGGGCATCAGGCTGGAGCCTCTGCTGTGTCCAGTTTGACACGGTGAGCTCTGTCCATGGTGCCATCCGTGGCTATGTGCAAATGCTACCCACAGCCAGAGTGCACCCAGCCTCTCAGCTCCATACTCTCCCCAGGGAGTCAGTGGTCAGCTCCTCTAAACCAGGACCCCTCCTTGGGCTTTTAAAGCCCCTAGCCCCACCTTTGCTCCATGCCCTGAGGCTCCTGGGGAGCAGAGAGGGTGATGTCATAGTTTCACCCCCAGGACCTCTCACCCTGGCAACTCCCTCCCCCCAGTCACCCCTGCACGAACCTCATTCATACTTGGAGTGGGGCAGATCCTCTTGGTGGTGACAAACCTCCCATCTGCAACCTCCTCTTCTTCTCCTCCCCCTTCTCTCCAGTTCCCACTACTCCTCACTCTCTGTGAGACTCCTGGACCTGCTCCTTCCATTGTCTCCCCTTGGTCTCTGTCTTCATTCTCTGCTCAACCAGCCTACGTTCTGTGGATCTTCAACTTCTTTCCCAGCAAAACTCCACTCCCTCGTGCATCCATCAGATCCTGCCTGCAAAACCCCAGCCTGGGTTCCACCGGCCCGAGTGCCCTCCCCAAGCCCATGCCAGCCGCTGAGCACTGGGCTCTGGTGCCAGGACCCCAGGACGCCCAGATGCTGTGCTTCAGGCAGCTCCCACTTCCCTTCCAAAAGTGGTCAAATCTCCTCCAATCCTCTGACCTCCTCTTCCCGGAACTAAGCTTGCCAGGAACACAAAAAACAATCTCGAAAACAGCAGAGCATCTTAGAGGTGGACTGCTCCCAGAAACAAGAAGCCTCTGATGAGATAAAGGAAACTTTTCAAAGTGAACGGAGTAGGAACGTGATTGATGTGCAGATGGTGGACCTTCCATAGGGAGACAATGGCAGGGTAATGCTGCAGCCAAGGAGGAAGCACTCCTCAATCCCGATGATCAGAGCCACTCATTAATCACAGCCTGACTCATACAACTTGCAAGCCACAAGTGCGGACGCAGTTGGAAGCGGGCTCACACAAACAGTATCGTCTCTGTTGGGAATCGCTCATACGGGCAAGGATCGAGTTCCAAGCTGGAAGTCTCTTAGATACCATGTTTCTGCAGGGCTTTGGGCAGAGGGTTGATGAAACCTACCCAGTGTTTGTAAAGCTCTTCGAACCCGGCAAAGCTTCCCATCACCCCCAGCATCTGAGCCGAACCTCCTGGCAGGAGTGGTGTGTGGGTGATGCCATTCTAACTTCACGGCGAGGACAGGCTGGGATGGAGGGTCCCTCTGCCTGCCCAACGTTCTCTCTCCAGCTGACAGTATTGACCGGACACTCAAGGGTGTCTAACAACCACCATGGGGCGCACCACGCTCCACCACGGGTCTCAGCCTCGGCACTACTGCCATTCTTCACTGTGGGGCTGTCTTGTGCACCACACAGTGTTCAGCAGCATCTCTGGCCTCCACCCAATAGCTGGAGGTACTTCTCCCCCTCCTCAACCCCCCAGCAGTTGTGACAACAAAAACGTCTCCAGATAAGGCCAAACGTCCCCATGGGAAGGGGGTTCCCATGCATCCTAAGCTGCCACCCACCACAAGGGAAGGGCCTTGAGGGGGCGCTGG
Source organism: Leptonychotes weddellii (assembly GCF_054177405.1). NCBI lineage: Eukaryota > Metazoa > Chordata > Mammalia > Carnivora > Phocidae > Leptonychotes > Leptonychotes weddellii. The sequence continues at coordinate 3,185,572 of NC_138372.1, forward strand.
ACCCAGCAGCAGCTGGGTGCCCACTACGTTTTCCTAGGCATTTGACTTGTGTGCAAGTGTGGGTGCCCACCGCGTGCGGGGATCTGAAATCAGCAGGACAGAGAGCCCCCTGACCCTGCCACTGTGCCAGGCCATGCCTCCAGGCTTCCGAGACAGCTGACTTACCCGTTTCTCTGAGCGCTCCCCCCACCACACTCCGCCTGTAACCCAACACCCATCCCAGAGAATGTGCAGCTCAATCTCTATGAACCCAATGAATGAATGAATGGATATTGTTCTTTTCCTCACCAAGCGCTCAAGTCAGTCTGTCAAATCAAACAGATTTCCAAGCTCGTTGTTTGAAAGCCATTGGAGCGGTGGCTCTGCAAGGAAGGACGCAAGATATGTGGCCCTTCACCTGCCTGGGTCACAGAGAAATTTGTCTGATGGAGAAGAGGGGAGTGTTCACTGTGGGCAGGAAGGTGTAGGCATGAACCCAGAGGGCAGTCCCGGTCAGAGATGGGCATTGAGGAATTGTTATTCTAGCCCAGGAGAGATTCTGAGCTGGGAGAGGGCAGGGGTACAGTGAGAGGGAGCAGTGTGACCACTTGCCCGTCCTGGGTGCCACTCCCAGCAGGGCTGCTCTCCACACCCCCACGTCCCACGCACCTGCTCCCAGGGGTCATTTCAAGCAAGCTGGCTATGAAATGTCCCCCACTGGGGCCTAGCCTATGGTCTCTCTGGCCGTGGTGACAGTAAATCCACTCTTTGCGTCACCACCACCAGTCCCCGCAGGCAGGAGGCCAGCTCTCAGCCGGAGGGTTCCCTCTGTCCACTGCATCTGCCTCGCCAGGCTGCACTTCCTGTACCAGCTGTGAGAAGGTATCCAACCTCCACTTCTAACCCTTTTAAATACAGGAACGGGCACGGCACTTCACCTATGGGTCCCCAGTGTAACGGGGCACCTACGTCATATTCAACTCATTTCACTTCCAGAGCAACACAAGTCATCTAAACATTGATTTGGAATCCAAACCCAGCGTCAGGGGAGAGCACATCAGCCCTGGCCCAGGGATCAGCATGTGCATCCTCAACATGTGGATGCAGTCAACCTTCACTCGGGCCAGAGAGAGGATGAGTGCATCCAGAGCTGAGCATCTTGGTCAGAAAGAATCCAGCACAACGTGGGAGAAAATATACACCAGGTCCTCCGAGCCACTGAAGAAACTGCCCAGTTATGCTTTTTCAGGGACAGCTGTAGGGAGTACAGAGCAGCATCCACTCTAGGAACCAAAACTAAACTCAAAAAGCTGGGGAGCTCTGTCCCTCTGGCTACCTGCCCTTGTGCAGACTCCCCGCACTGCTCACGAACACAGGGACTCCTGCTGGTTACACATGAAGGCTCAGCTTTAAAACATAATCGGTGTCATAACTTACGGCGCTGGTGATGCTGGGGATGGGCCTGGAGGGGCTAGAAGTGGGTCAGCCACCCAAGTATTAATAGTACTGTAAGAATTAATGCCGCAAAATAAGCAAGAAGTCAGAGCAAGTTTGTGTGTGTGCAGAAATGATTATTGATTTAGAATGAAAAAAAAGGTCACAGCCAATTGAAATTTTCAAAAGCTTTCAAATACTATCATCACAGAATCCTAGAAATGACTTTTAAAAAAATAATTAACTTTATGATCAATTTTTTTTTATTGTAGCAAGAACACTTAGCATGAGCTCTACCCTCTTAAATTTTTAAGCACACAACACTGTCTTGCTGGCTGCAGACGATGTTGTACAGCAAATCCTTGGAATGCCTTCATCCTGCATAATTGAAACTTTGTACCCATTGAGCAATCCATTGCTCCCTCTCCCCAGCCCCTGGCAACCACCATTCTACTCTCTGCTTGTACAAGTGTGACTATTTTAGATTCTACATAAGTGTTTGTCCTTCCGTGCCTGGCTTATTTCACTTAACATAAGGTCCTCCAGGTTGTCACAAATGGCAGGACTTCTCTTAAAAAAAAAAAAATGCTGAATAATATTTCATTGTGTGTGCATGCCACATCTTCTTTATACATTTATACTGTTGGACATTAGGCTCTTTCCATATCTTGGCTATTATGAATAATGGTGCAAACCATATATTGATAAAGGGTTAATATCCAAAATATATAAGAATTTCTCCAAGTCAGAAACAAAAATACAAATAACCTGATTTAAAAGCGGACAAAGGAGTTAAGCAGCTATTTCTACAAAAAAAGACATACAAATGACCAACAGGTATAGGAAAGGATGCTCACTATCACTAATCATCAGAGAAATGTAAATCAAAATCACAATGATTTACCACATCTGTTAGGATGCCTGTGATCAAAGCACCAAAAGATATGTGCACACTCTGGAACTCTTGTGTGCCATTGGTGGGAAAGTAAATTGGTGCGGCCACTATGGAAAATGACATGGAGGCTCCTCCAAAAATTAAAAATAGAAATATCCTATGATCCAGCAATCCCAATTCTGGGTATATATCCAAAAGAATTGAAATTAGGATCTCAAATAGACATCTGTGCCCCCATGTTCATTGCAAGGGTTAGAATACATTGAAGAGAAGGGCCCGACTGTGCCACAGGTGGGGAGGTTTTCCTTCCTGACCCAACTTCCCCACCATCTGGCCTGCACCTGGATGGTCCTTTGGGGAAACAGTGTCCCCCCCCCCACACCCCACTCTCAGTCTACATAGCTTGGGTGGGAAAGACCCTTAGTTCCAAGTCTGAGTGCCTGACCAGGCCAGCCAATGGAAGCATCCCCCTGGGCACAATGATCAATAAAAGGGGTGGCAGGAGACCCCACCTGAACCAGGAAGGGCCAGACCCAGGGCTGCTGATCAAATGTTTGGGAAAGAGGCAATCTCTTTCACCAGAGATGCCAAACTGGTAGGAGGTCCACTGCCGCTGGCCCATCTGCCATCACATGGGAATGAGGTCAGCAGGCAGGAGAGCAGAGCAGGGGAAGAGACCCAGCGGATGGTTACACCATCATAGGAACATCTGGATCAAGCCAGGTCTGAGTTCCACCTGGCTTTTTTTTTTATATTAAGCAAATAAATTCCCATTTTTGCTTAGGTTCACTTCAGTTGAGTTGTCAATAATCGAATGAGTCCTGCCCAATATAAGCTTTATTCAGTCTTACGCTGCCCCAGTCCATCCTGTGATGGGCTGAGTAAGTGCACAGTTTGTGCTAATTCCCTGGCAGAGCTTCCTGAGAACAGCAGATAAGTGTGAGCCTGGGCCTGAGGGCAAATGGGCAAATCCCCACCTACAGCCCTCCGTTGGGCAGTGCCCACTGAATGCCCCCATCATGTCCCTGGATAAGAACCTACTGTTCACTCCAGAACTATGTCTGCTTGTTTTCCCTCAGTGTGTTCACCTTGGGACCCAACACTCACCTTGATCCTCAGGTGCCCCTCAGGTGGCCATAAGGTGAGGGCTAACAGCACCTGTGGTTCTCAGGATGGGCTGGGTTATATGGAGGTAGTGTATGAATCACCCTGGACTCTCGGCCCAGAAAAAAAGGATCACTTTTCACTCATGCAACACATGCTTCTCTTTGAGTGGTTTCCTTCCTGCTCAAGGCTCAGGCATCTAAACATGAGGCTTCCTGGTGGCCACAAAAAGGACAAAGGGGGGCACCTGGTGGCTCAGTCAGTTAAGCGTCTGCCTTAGGCTCAGGTCATGATCCCAGGGTCCTGGGTTCAAGTCCTGCGTTGGGCTCCCTGCTCAGTAGCGATTCTGCTTCTCCTTCTCCCTCTGCCATTCCCCCAGCTTGTGCTCTCTCTCTCTATCTCTCTGTCAAAGAAATAAATAAGATCTTAAAAAAAAAAAAAAAAAAGACACAGGGACATGGAGGGTCAAAGAGCATTTGCACTGTATTGGCTCAGAAGTGACCCAGCACAGTCCATTTTTTGGAACTGTTCACCAGCCCCATAGAGCTGCAAGGGTCTGGGCAGGTGGTGTTCCCCTTGCCTGGGCCAGATGGGAAGACAGGACACAGTCAACACCATGTCTACCTGCTGAGTCATGGTGCTAACATGAGCATAAATAAATACGTACCAGCCCCAAACTCGATTGTTTAGATTAACAACCAGTCCTTTGACTCATGATTCTGCAGGTTAGCAACTTAGGCTGGGCTCTGCTGGGTGGTCTCCTGGTTTTTCCCTGGATCCCATGTGCTTCTGCAGATCAGCTGGGTGGGTGACCGTGCTGCTCAGGGCTGGCTGGCTGTCAGCTGGGGTGATGGGATGACTGGGCTCCTCACCTCACAGGCTCCATCAGGCCAGCCCGGGCTTGCCCTCATCCTTGGAGACAGGGATCTGAAAGGGAGAACAGAAGTGTGCAAGCCCCCTAAGGCCTGGGCTCAAAGGTGGCCCGCCATCACCACCACTTTGTGTTGGGTCAAAGCAAGTCACAAGAGCAGCCCAGATTCACGACTCCCACCTGCTGATGGGGGGAGGTGCAGAGTCACACGGCAAAGTGCCCAGAGACAGGGAGGCCACTGGGAGGCCACTGACTGGGGCTACCAGTGCAACCTGTCACAGCACAGGATCCCAAAATGGCCTTCTGTGATCGGGGTCCATGGGCCCCTCCGGATGACTAATGCACAGCTTGGAGGGATAGTGCAGTGAGAGTCTAGACCGGAGGGTTAGGCCGTGACCACTGCTGTGTGCTTCCTTGGCTCCATAGTTTCACCTGCACTGTCCCCTCACCCCCAAGGCCCCCTGGGTCACCATCACTGCCGTCCAATGGTCTGCTTGAAACCGACTCTCCTTTCTTCATCCTCTTGACCCAGTAAGACCCAAGATCTCTCCTCGTGGGCTCTGAGCATCTAGAGGTCACCTTCTTAGGTACGGCCACCGTGTGCAATGTGGGATCACCTGTCCCTCTCATAATGCCAAGGCCACTGACTTTAGCACTGACACTAAAAGCCAGAAGTGGCCTTGGGATGGCCCCTGTCCAGTTGCCCTCCTCTACGAGGAGGAAGCTGCAGCCTTAAGAAGGGAACGGACCCACCCAAGGGCACATAGCTGTCTAGCCCTGGGTCTCCTGTCTTCTGACCCACCGCTCCTTCCTCACCCCTGCTGGGTGGAGGGAGAGTTAACCTTCTATCCATCTGACATCTTGGATATGAATCCCCCCTGCTGGCCCCACAGCTCGGTGCCCTGGGCATGCTCTTCAGCATGAGCTGTCTGCAAGCCGCTCACCCTTTATTTCTGCACTGAACACCGTCATTCTGCCGATGCTGGATGTTCAACATCGCAGGCTCTGCCCTGTTCAGATTGGCAGGCTGGAGGTGAGCCATGAGCAGAACAGCCTGTCAAGGTCATGGCCCACATGGCTCATCAGTCTGGAACAGGGTGGTCAGGACACAGCCCAGAGGCCTTCTGTCTCTGCACAGCCAGATCTCAGCCAGGGTTGGTTCAGGCTCAAGCCAGGGAGGCCAACAGACTGTGGGGAGGAGGGTGTGTCAGGAGGGTGTGGGGTCCCTTCAACCAAAATTCCTGCTTCCTGGGCATCTATGATGCTGAACAGTATCCCCAGCAAGATAAGCACCTGTGACCCTGAGCATCACCTCCAGCTTGTCCAGCATCTCTAAAGCTGAGCAGTACCCCAGCATCCTGGCCATCTCTGACACTGAGCAGTACCCCCAGATCCTGGCTATCTATCATACTGAGCGATACCCCCATCATTTCAGGCACCTGTAACCCAGCTGCGTACCCACAGATTTATGTCTCTGCCTCCCCAATGCGCCATGAACTCACTGACAAGAGAAACCACGTGAGGTGCCTCACGGAAGATGCACAATGAATGTATGGTGAGTGAATAAATGCTCAATGCTTGATAAGATGAGCATTGATGAGAGAAGCGGGATCACATGTCCTTGGTCCCAGTGGTTTTGTCCAGCTTCCACCATTCCCTGCAGCTGGGAAGCTTGGAGGTCAAATCAGAGTTCCCAAGTCTGGCTCCATACCTGAATCAACTGGAGAGTTTGTATACACAGTTTCCCAGATGCTGTCCAAACTTAGGGAATCAAAACTTTAGGGGCAGAACCCCAGAATCTATAGTTTGGAAACACTGCCCAGGGAGGTGGTTCTCAGGCGGGACCCCAGACCAGCCTTTGCGAGGCCTGAGGACAGGTATTAGTGTGTCCTAGGACCTGGGCAGCAGCCCCAGCTCAAGCAAGAGGGATCTGGGATGGGGTCAGGGCGAAGCCAGCATGCTCTGGGTCATGGGTTCCAGCCCTGGCCCAGTAGGCTCCAGAGTGGACACTGAATTATAGACAGACAAATGGATAGCTATAGCATGTACCTTTGGCTGGGAATGAGTCCTAAGGGCAGGGGGAGGTCACGTTCTCCAGTTGGCGTTCAACAATATCCCAGTAGTGAGAGGTATTGGACCACCCCCCCCCTTCATGGCTGTCACCGCCACGAAAAGTAGAAGTTGGCCTCCCTCTGAGCACAGTTAGGTTTGTACCTTCACTCCCAAAGAATTCTCTCTTTGATGGGGGCTTGGCCACGGGAGGTCGCGCTGCACGAGAGCTGAGGGTGTGGCTCTGGAATCAAGTCGAGGCTCCACTGTTGACCAGCCATGTGAGATGGACAACCTCTCTCCCCGGTGAAATAGGTCTGCAGCCTGGACTGGAGCATCAGGTGCCTCCCCGAGCCCCTGGGACACAGCAGGCACCTGATAATGTCTTCCAAACAGCTCTCGCTACAAAGCCTTATTTATTTACTTCCTTACTCATTAGTGTGTTAAGAACAGTTAACAAGGGGCGCCTGGGTGGCTCAGTCGGTTGGGCGACTGCCTTCAGC
>NC_138372.1:3192506-3251944 GCF_054177405.1 Leptonychotes weddellii
GTTGGGCGACTGCCTTCAGCTCAGGTCATGATCCTGGAGTCCCTGGATCGAGTCCCACATCGGGCTCCCTGCTCGGCAGGGAGTCTGCTTCTCCCTCTGACCCTCCCCCCTCTCATGTGCTTTCTCTCTCTCATTCTCTCTCAAATAAATAAATTAAAAAAAATCTTTAAAAAAAAAAAAACAGTTAACAGGAGGTCTGCCCTCTGACCAGTTTCTCAGGGCACAAACCATTTTGTTAACTATACATAAACATAGTGTTGTCCGGCAGATTCTAGAACTGCTCATCCGGCATAACTGAAATGTTTTCCCCTTTGGGCAGCGTCTCCCTAATTCCCTGCCCCCAGTCCCTGGTAGCCCTTCTAGTCTTTGCTTCTTCGAGTCTGATGATTTCAGAGCGATCACACGGTGTTTGTCCTCTTGTGACGGTAGCTTCACTCCTCACAAGGTCCTTCGGGTCCATCCATGTCGTCACAAACGGTGGAACTCCCTTTATTTTTAAGGCTGAATACCCACCGTGTGTATATGTCACATCCTCTTTGTCCATTCATTTGTTAGTGGACACTTAGGTGGCTTCTGTATCTTGACTGATGTGCATAGAGCTGCAACGGGTATGGGGAGGCAGATTCCCCTGAGTCCCTGATTTCCACTCACTTCAAACAAGACGGTGTTCTCGTGAGACAGTTGTTGGAACACCTGCGTGTGCAAGCCAAGGCACACATGCACATACGCAGATGCGCTGCTGCTGGCAGCCAAGCACGTGCTCGGAGGCAGACACGCAGGCTTTGATTCACTGGACGAAGTCAAACCATCCAGGAGAAGGAACAAGACACCAATCGCTCAGACACGTGACCCACCTTATCAGACGGAGGCCAGGCGCCGGTCAGCTCTGTGCCCTCTTTCCTGCTCTCCTCTGGCTGCTCCTTTGGACTGTACCCCTCCCTCTCCCCTTTACACCGGCCCGCTTCCCCTCTCCATGGTGACATGCTCACTGGGGGAAGGTCAAGCCCTCCTTCGTTCTCTCCCTTCTGTGTTTCTAGCTGGCACAGTGAGCTGTCTTCCCCGCCAAGCTGCCCGGCAAATCTGTCTCTGCAGGCCAGCCTGGCTTCCAGCTCACCTCTTGCTCTGTCTTCCTTCAAAGCTTCCAGCACAAGCACTGAGGATGATCCCGGTTATGAAGACAGATCTGGCAGAGCTATGCAGGAGAGATGTGGAGGGCTCTGGACATCTGGGCTTGACAGGAGCTCTGGAAAAATGTGTTTCTGACCCCTGAGCATCAGCTGCGGGTGTGCAGCGAGCCCGCGTCTGCCCTCCCACATCCTCCCAGCCTTGGCGCCTTCCAGGATGCTGTTTGGTGTGGATGTATCATGGGTGACAGGTTGCTAACAGGCTAGGAAGAGGGGCTAGGAGGTTTGGGAGAGCATCCTTACCTCCGATGCTGGTGTCAGGGAGAATGCTTGCACCTTCATTTCGTGTGTCCAGCCCGGTGGGGTTGTTCTTGGCCTGGAGGTCAGGTGGCTCCCAAGGTCTAGCAAATGTTGCTATGTCCTTGCTGCTCACTGCCTCTTCCTCTTCTTCCTTCAGCAAGACATAGGGACAGGAATGGAAGCTTGATGAGATGTTGGGGCGCCTGGGTGGCTCAGTTGGTTGAGCATCTGCCTTTGGCTCAGGTCATGATCTCAGGGTCCTGGGATCGAGCCCCACATCGGGCTCTCTGCTCAGCGGGGAGCCTGCTTCTCCCTCTCCCTCTGCCCCTCTGCCTGCGCGGGCTTGCTCTCCAGCTCTCTCTCTCAAATAAAATAGATAAAATCTTTAAAAAAAACTGATAAGATTTCTAGGGTCCGGGCTCACAAGTGTGTGTGTCTGCACCTCCCTCCCTACCTTACCCCACACCAGCACATTGGCCTGGATTCCCACATTCAATGGGAATGTTGAGGCTCAATCAAAATCAAAGACATGGCATTTTGGGAGTCTCACTGTGGTTCCTCAAAGAGCAGCCTCCTGAGTAAGCATCTTGCACTCTCCAGGGTCCTGGTACCCAATCTTGCTTCATCCCCACAGTGATCTTTACACAAGGGGGCATCATGTAAACACAGGTAGCTACTGTGTTTATTCTCGTCTTATCAAAAAGGAAACTGAGGCTCAGAGTGGTCAAATTTCTTAATTAAAGTCAAACCACCCCAAAATTTAGAGGCCTATAACAGTTATCATTTATGAGCTTGTGATTCTTGGCTTGGCCAAGGATTTACCCTATCAATTTACCATGACAGGTAATGGGCTGAGGAGGGACTCAGACCACCAGCCCCTAATCCCACACCCCCTCCCCACAGTGCACCCCTCTGATACTTACGGGTGAATCTCCCCTCGGCAGAAAGGGCCCACCCAGGTGAGATTTCAGCTTCTTCAGAGCTTTCCACTGCTGGGTGCATCCCCCACGTGTATGTTGTATGTGCGTCTCCAAGGAACCATGCATGCCCTGGCCATGGGGAACAGCTGGATCGGTGTCTGTCTACACGTCAGACTCTCCAGGGTTAACCTCTGAGTCCAAAGTGCCTGCACCTTCGAAGTTTCATTATGTAGAACTGTTTGAAAGAAACCTTACTCTTTGTCATGTGTATTAAAAAAATGAGCAAGAAAGGGACAGACACACACACTTGTGAGCCCAGACCCTAGAAATCTTAACAGTTTTTTTTTAAGATTTTATTTATTTATTTGAGAGAGAGAGCTGGAGAGCAAGCCCGCGCAGGCAGAGGGGCAGAGGGAGAGGGAGAAGCAGGCTCCCCGCTGAGCAGAGAGCCCGATGTGGGGCTCGATCCCAGGACCCTGAGATCATGACCTGAGCCAAAGGCAGACGCTCAACCAACTGAGCCACCCAGGCACCCCAACATCTCATCAGTTTGGTCCAGAAAGCAGAAGACGCTTGGAGAAGCTTCCCTGTGGTGATGTCAGCTGCTGTAAGGTGGTGCTGAGATACCGTTTGTCACACCTAGCTGGTTTCTCCAGCATGTGGAAGCCCAGTGTTTGTCCCATCCGAGTGGACAGCTTTGTCTGCAAGGTGATGGGCAGACCCAGACTCCTTCTGTCTTGTGACTCCATCTCTCAAGGGCCCACTGCCCTCAGCCTGGGAGAACATGGAGAGGGTGGGCCCGCCAACCTGGTCTCACAGAGCAGGTCTCTGTGCAGGTTTGACTGGACAGAACCAGTCCCACGGCCACCGTAAGGGCTGCGAGGCATCCTGCGGAATGTGTCTTCAGAGGAGGTGGCTCCATCCCAAGGCCAGTTCAGCACTGGGGAGGGGGGAGGCACGTTCTTGGGGTCTCTGCACAGAGCTACCTGAAAGTCCTGCTTAGGATACTGGGTGCGAATGAGGCCCAGGACCCTCACTATACAAACCACAGAGCCCTGACAGGGGCACTGCCCAACACCAGCCCACCTGTGAGGACAGGGATCCCTGAGCATCTGCAGGGATCCCGGCCCGCCCCTGCTCCCCCTGCTCCCCCTGCTCCCCCTGCTCCCCCTGCATGGTACAGAAGGCTGGGCATGCCCATCCTTCCAAGGTCTTTGCAGGTGTGCAGCACTGACCTCCAGCACCAGACAGAAGCAAAGCCCTTGGTCCCCTGACCCAGAGAGGCCACATGATGGAGGCCCAGGACTCACCCACACTCCCCCACACTGCTTCTCCTTCCTCCCTCCACGGGGCCTCATCTTCCTCGTCTCCCTTGTCGCCTAGGCCTGTCTCAATTTTCTGGCCACCCTCTCCCCTCACACATTTCCCCAAAATATCAAGGCCACATGGAAAGCCTAGAGACAGCATCCCGCCGAGCAGTCCTCCGTCCACAGCATGCTGCTTCCCAGGCTGGGCGGTTCGGCTTCCCCGCCTCGGAGCAGATGTGCTCCGGCATCTCGGCCCCCCTTCTCACCCACTTGTTTTCCCAGCAGAAAATTCTGGCTGGACTGGGTGTGAGAAGCACATGGTCAAAATAAGAGTGTCGGTGGGGGTGGGGTGGGGATGCTTGCATTCACGTTCTTTTATTCACGAGGTGGTTTTTTTTTTTTCCATTACTTAAGCAATAATTGTGTATTAAACTTTTCAAAATACAGAGAAGTAGGTCACAGCGTGGAAGCAAATATTAACGATGATCCTGCAGTTAACATTTTGATGGATTTCATCACACGAGGCTTTGTTTTAACTCACTTGAAGTCACAGCGTTGGCAGATTTTTATAACATTTTTCATGTAATATCATGCTGAACCCATGTCGTAGGCTGCCGTCTCCTCTCTGGCAGCTCTCATTTGAAGGGTCTCCTCGTGCTCCCTGTGGCGGGTTCTGTGACTTGGCCATATGGGTCTGGGTTCGGGGGGGAGCACAGAAGCCTCCTGCAGGGATCAGGGCTGGGATGTCTGCTGCACAGCTGGGGAGGAATGGTCAGGGAGGCAGGTGGTTTGTGGGGGCTCACTGGGAAGACCCCGCTAACATCACACGGGTCACCTGCACGTACTTCTGCTAGCACGTTCTGCTAGCCCAGGACCATCCAGGAAATGCAGCTCTGGGGGCCCTTCACAGTGCAGAGGAGCATGAAGGGGGTGTTGACCACAGACCCCCAGCCCAGCCAAGTCCTCCACAGTGGGAGCCTCAGCTTGCTCCCTGCTCTCAGTGAACCCGCAGGGTCTCCTGGGGCCCTCACCTCCCACTTTAAAAGCTGGACTCCTTGCAGTCTTCAAGGTTTGTACACCCCCTTCACACCAGGAGCCCCAGTACTCTGCGGCCTGCATTCCCTGGTTCTCAGGGGTCCAGCCCTCTCGCTCCTGGTCTAGGTGGACACGTGGCAGGTGAGCTCCCAGAGGTCTGGTTCTGACAGCGTGCTTAGCCCCTGCTCCCCCAGGAGACCGTCTCAGGAGGGACACTCTAAGACAGTGAGCGGCATGGGAGACAGCAACACTCATTTCTGGGACACCGTGGCCTGGGCTACGGGTGTGAGGGGTCCCGTGGATGAACCAAGCCCCCACAAAGGATTGCAGCTTTGTTGCTGAGCCCAATGGCTCACAGAGGAGCACCCCGGAAAGTGGGAAGAGAGTTCAGCAGTGAGGGAGGAGGGAAAGCCAGCCGGGGACAGGGCAGGTGTTTACCACAGGGCCCGTCCTCCCATCAGCGCAAAGGGCACAACTCCACGATCCTCATCTTCACAGGCCTCCTGTGCTCCGAGAATCCCATCCAAACTCCAAACTGTAAGGTTCTGCAGCTGCCCCCCCAACCCCTCACCAGTCCCCCACCTCCACCCACTTCCCTGGGACCCAGCCACTCTGCATGCCCCCAGTTCCTCAAACCTGGGACTTGTGCTGCCTCCCACAGATGCTCCTTGGCCAGATGTCTTCCTCTGGTCACCTGTCTCTGTCCCCCGCACCGTGTCCCCTCCAGAAACAGTATTCACAGCTGGGCTCTCCCAGGGTTGGCTCCCCCTTGCCGCTCCAGCAAGGCGGCCCAGGCAGGGCTCAGAAACCATCTGAGCTGTGGGGCAGGGGCTTGGTTTCTGGGGCCAGGCAGGGCTTGCCCAGGGGTCCTGGCCGGGGATTTATGCCAGGTCCTCAGATGTCTCCATAGATCTACATTATCTCTGCTGCACAGAGATGGGACTGCCTCCCGGGCCTTGGACGGAAGCTGCCAATTCCTGTAACCTTGCCCACTTTCCTCACAAACCGTTTAGGAGCACTCACCCACGGCATCCCTGACGCCTATGTGGAGGCTGGCTGCCTCAGGGATGAGGGCCTTCACCCTTGCTGGAAGTGCCCATCTAACTCTACTGGAGCTGCATTTCAGGGCAGAACCCCATTCCAAAACACAGTGGTCACACATCTAAATGGGGGGGGTCTGGGATGATAAGAAAGGGGGACACTTAGTGCTGTGAGGCTGGGACACAGCATGAAGCAGGGGTTCCCCAGCGGGAGGGATGGGCTGGGGCAGCCATGACCGGAGGCTGTGAATCTCCTCTCCCAGAGGGCCGTACAGAGTCCTACTCGGAGGCAAGGGTTTGGACAGGATGACCAAGTGTCACCAGGATGTCCCGAGGCCCTGGCCATTATCCCTTCCAATTTTGTGTGAAACCAGCTTCCCACGTGGGCCAAAAATCAAGAGATATGAGTGAGTTTAAACACGAGAAGCACTAAAACCACGCCAAGTGTGCATGGAACACGACTACCATCGGCTTACAGCGCTGAGTCTTCCCTTCCCTGGAAGGCCAGGCTGAGCACCACCCCATGCAACCCCCCCGGGTGCCCACCAGCAGTGAGTGCCCTTATTTCCCCCACACCCCTCGCCCCCTACAAGTCCCCCTCCTCCGACTCCACAGTTAGACCCCAGGCAACAGAATGAGGACTATAACCATGACACTAATCACTATATTCAGTTCTTCGACAAGCATCAGCCGAAGGCCTGATTGACACAGCCTCCTCCCCTCCTTGTAAGCCCCGGGCTGTGGTGGTGGATGGGACAGACACACGTCCTGCTCTCCTGTAGCAGACATTCTAGTAGCAGAAGTTGTTGTGACAGCAGGTGGCATTTATGAAGCATTCAGCATGTGCTAGGCGTACTAGTAAGCACCTTACGTGTATTCTCCCAGTTGAGACCGCTCTGCGGTGGCAAGTGATGTTAGCATTACACCCGCTCTACCACTGAGGATGCTGATGGAAAGGTTAGGAGAATTGCCCAAGGTCGTGCACCAGGGATGGCTGGGGCCCTCTGCCACCACTGGTAACATTCAGAGGAGGGGGCTGGCTGTCAGCTGGGGTGATGGGATGACTGGGCTCCTCACCTCACAGGCTCCATCAGGCCAGCCCGGGCTTGCCCGCATCCTTGGAGACAGGGATCTGAGAGGGAGAACAGAAGTGTGCAAGCCGCCCTCACTCTTGCCATGGTTTGGGGTCAGGGTCCAGAGCCAGCACAGCCCCTGACAAGGGAAGACGGTGAGCAGCCCAGGAGCGGGGCGAGCGCCGAGTCCAGGCTGCAGACCCAGAGGAAGCCGGCGTTCGGGCTGAACCAGAGATGCATGCTCCGTCAGCACCTCGCTTCCTCCAAGGAGATTGTACAGACATTTGGGTTGATAAACCTGAAAAATCTCTAGAAAGCATCTAATTAATGCATTTTCCCAAGTAGAATGTTTCAGCAATTGCTGTTCAAGCAACAGAAAAGTTGAGGAGGCTTTTATTGCCAGCGCTGCAGGGACAGATAGAGATCCACACGGCTGCTTCTCTCAGGCTCTGGCTCTCTTGCACTCAACCTATTGACATCCATTAACATTCTTCCAGCTATAAAAAACGCATCTTATTCCGACACTCTCCGTAGGCAGGAAGCTGGGCCTTGAATTACTGAGCTTGAGTAATTGCTCACAGTCATGGTGATGGAAAATGGCAGAAATCACGAAGAGTCACAGGGTGGTGGCAAGGCAACTGTTTAGTGATGACAATTCTGTAGGATAATTTCATTAATGGAAGTGGGAGCCAGGGTTTGTGCTCATGAATACTGGGCACATATATATAAATATCCGTGGACACATGTCCGGTGTTTAAAAGCGGCTGCGTGTAAGTGGGTATGTATGTGTCTGCCTTTGTAATGAATGCCCAACTGCTGAATGGCCGAGCACCATTCAGGAGTGATTTGTGATAATCACACAGGGGAGAGATCCTGCAGGTGAAAGGAAATGGGAACAAGCATGTTTCCAGCGTGGATGTAAAAAGCTTCTATTTGATTTGGGGCCACAAAGGATTCAAAAGACATCAAGTCATTGGCACACTTAATAGCTTTCACTGAAGGAAGAGTTGCCCTGCTCCGGAATTTAGCCCATGAAGCAAGCCAAGCTCAAGTCCACACACCTGGGAATGGTCATCGGGCGCCAACCAGACCCCAGGAGACTCCCCAGGGCTGCTCTGTGCTGCTCAGGTTCGCCCACCAAGGGTGAGATCCTCAGCTTCTGGACCACAAGAGGCTTTTGCTTTGCAAAATGAACGGGACCATTCACTCTGAATGAAGGCAGCTGCTTTGTGTTGCCACATCCAAGACCTGGGGGTTACGACTCCTGTTGGACGAAACCCTTGTCCCCCTGGGCAACTCCTCCCCCTCCCCACGGCTGTGCCCACCTTCCCGACACAATCCATCCTGCCCATGTAATGAGGCCTCCATAAAAAACCCAGAAGGAGGGGGTTCAGAGGGCTTCCAGGCTGGGAAACCAGAACACTTCCGTGTGCCACCGTGTCAGGACCCAAACCCCTCAAGGACAGAATCTTCTTTGTTCAGGACTTGGCCCTAAGCATGTCTTCATCCGGCTGTTGATTCCTATCCTTTAATAGCCTCTGTAATAAACCACTTATCTGGTGAGTAACCTGGTTTCCGGAGTTCTCCAAGGCCCTGTAGCAAAGGAGGAGGGCGCGGGGAACTTGTGATTTATAGTCAGCTGGTCAGAAGGACTGGTGGCCGCCCCGACCTGCCATTGACCTCTGAAGTCGTGTGGGACGGAGCCCCTCACCTGTGCGGTCCGAAGCTGTCTTCAGGTAGATGGTTGGAGGACACCCCGCTGGTGTCTGAGAATTGTGTGGTTGTGTGGGGAAACCCCCCTGCCGAACACACCAGAACTGGTGATACTAGTGGCCATCACGGTCCCGGGGTACCACCTCCCCCCCAGCAAACAAGCCTGCTTCCCCACGTTCGTCCTGGGCTGCAGAGCTCTGCTCAGCAGCAGCAAGCAAAGCAAAACTTTTAAGGGGGAAAAATGAGAGATGATAAAAACAGATTAACAATTTGCAAATTATCCTAAGGAAAAATGTCCTATTAAGAAAAAAAATGATGAGCACATGCAATTGAAAAAAATATGGCTGGAGAGAAGAATGAAATCTATCTCACTTGAAATTACAGTATTGTCCCGTCCCAAACTAATAGGCTCTGTTCCCTGACAATACACTGAAGATATCGTTTATTAAAGCCCATTATGCTGCCTGCCGCAGTCAGTCACATCTCAAACATTGCCACATTTATGAAAGACAGTTACAGTCATTTGCAAGATAATTACCATTTTAATCTCAAACCAGCCTGTAGGAGCAAATTGCTTTATAAGTAACCAGGTTTCCACTGTGTCATAATGGAAAGCTGTAGCAGCTCAGAAACAACTGGGCCGGTTGAGCACTGGTCTGCGGTGTGGGGGAGAGTGCTGCCTGGTGGGCCAGGGAGAGATGGGGGCAGCCCCCCGCTCTGCGCCTGAGGGCGGACATGGGGAGCATCAGCCTTCATCTGCCAGACTCATCGCTCTCATTAACAGAGAGAGAGGAAGGGGGAGGGAGAGAGAGAAATGGAGAGACAGAGGAAGAAAGGAAAAGAGACAGACAGACAAAAACAGAGGGAGAGAGAACAGGGGAGAAAGGAAAAGAGAGAGCCTGAGGCTCTCATTAGCACGGAGTGGGGGAGAGGAGGGGAGGGAAGGAGGGAGGCATGCTGCTGGGAAGCTGGAGGGGAAAGGGAATCGGGGATAGGAAAAGGCTGTCTCCTCCGGAAGCAGCGGGACCCGTGGGAATCCAGCAGGGACCCTGGCATCAAAGTAAGTAGCCAGCTCCATAACTTCAGCTTCACATGCAGGACCACCTCTAAAAATGGGGAGGACCTGACTAAAACGGATACAGTCGGGACATGGCAATGAGGACTTCTGTTGAGAAAGGAAGACATGATCTTGAATGGAAGAGGAGGAAGGCAGGAGCAGGGGAAGGCATCTCGAAGGGAAGTGCCAGGCGAGGGGTCGGCGGAACCCCCCTGTGATTCTGTGGAGCAGCTTACATCACGTCGGACTGGATGGTACGGAAGCTGGGGGCTGAAAGCTCGCTTCTGGCAGCACTCTGCCTCCACGAATTTGGGGTGTGACCCCCGTTAACAGGGCACCTGTCGCGAGGCAGGCAGGGGGATGCTGCAGAACTGAGTCCCCATGACTGGTCATGCTGGTCAGGACAAGAGCTGGAATCCAGTCACTTCCCGGTCAGGAGACAAATGACATGGCTGTCCAACTCCTCGACCTTGGCTTTAACTTCCTCTGAAATGTTCCCACAAAATACGCACCCAGCCTTGGTCACCTTTGCCTAATGGTATCTGAATCATCTGAATAAAGTTCAGAGATGAGAGCCTAGGAAGGAAGGAGGAGGAGCCAGCAAGGGAAGGAGAGGAGGCGCCAGTGAGGTAGAGAACGTTCTAGAGAGGACCAGCCAGGAGCCTCAGCCAGGAAGCTGGGACAGAAAAGCCTACCGAGGGCATGTCCGCACGGTGCACGGTGGGGTGGTTGGGCAGAGGTGGAAAGCCAAATCCAAATCAGCTAGAGATCGCATATAAAGCAAGGAAGTGAAAAGCCAGCACAGGTGGACCACCTTTCAGAGGCTTTTCTGTCACAGGGGTGAGGAGTGGGCCCACTGGTGCAGAGCGGGAGGACGTTGCAGGAGGGGACGAGCGCCCCGCCCTGCCCGTGCCTCCACCCTGCCAGCCCTGCCCTCGTCTCCTGGGACAGCAGGTCAGAAGGAAGAAAAGGGACGGGCAGATAACCCAATCCCAACACCGCCTGCAAACACCTCGCATCAGGAATCCCTAGATGTGCACATTCATCCCCCAACCCCTGCCTGCTCTGGAGGTTCCCCTTTCTATTCATGGGGCCAGTTCCTTTGCACTCATATATCCTGTATTTCGTCTTCTCCACCCCTCCACCCGCCCACACCAACTCTAGCTGTCTCAGAGCCCCCTCCTCCAGGAAGCTTTCACAGTCTCCCTCTCTGCTTCCAGAACTTTCCATGTCTACTTGACTTCAGCTCCCACCACAGACACGCTTGTTGATATCAGTTATCTATGGTTGTGGAACAAATCACTTCGCTCAGAACAAGCATTGATTATCTCATGCTTTTCCCAAATCTTAGGAAGCCGGGAGGAGCTTAACCGGGTGGTTCCTGTTCGGGCTCCCTCCCGAGGTTCCGTCGAGGCTGCAGCATCTGGAGCCCTGGTTGGGGTTGGAGGGTCCAGGACTGGTGGTCTTCTCCACCAGCTGGCCTCTCGTCCTCCAGGGTCTCTCTTCTCCGTGTGGCTCCTCTAGGAGGATGAGCTACACCTCTTTAGGTGGCAGCTGGGTTCCAAGAAAGAGAAAGGCAGGAGGCAGACAGAAGCACCGGGTTTCATAACCGAGCTTCGGAAGGTTCTGCCAGGTGCCATTGGTCACGCAAGCCAACCGTGGAGCGACACAGGAGGGGCACACCAGGACGTGGGTACCAGGAGGCGAGGTCCTGACTCTTGGTGTAGGTGTTAGTGAACGGGGCCCCTCGCCTGCTGGACCATGGCTCTGAGATAGCAGAGGCATCCTCGTTTTGTACCTTCCATGGTACCCAGCCAGCCATCACAGTTCCGGGAGGGGCCCAGTGAACACTTAATGGAATGCTGCATCGAGTTTCGGATCTGGGTGGGCCAACATCACTGAGGGTTCACCATGCCTGATGCACGTTCTCAACATCTGCTGATGCTATTGCGGGCTCTTTATGCTCCAGTCCTTCCTCCCCGTCCTCCAGAACACTGCGCAGACTCACGTAGACAGCAGCTAGCGGAGATCTTGCTGACAGGCTCAAGGTCACCGACTGTCCTCTCATTCGAGCAGTGTTTGCCCAACACAAAGAAAGCAGACACGAAGGTAATGCTGTGATAATTTAGTGATAATTCAGTGCCATGCCCCTTTTGCAAAACTGCCATCACCAGCTGTTGCGTGTGAAGGGAGACAAGAGCCTCGGGTCACCTGAGAAGTCCTCCTGCGCTTGCTTCTGGGTTCCAGGCACCTGCAGCCCCCAGACCCACATGGCCCGCGCGGGCCGAGGCTATCAGCAGCTTTTCATTTTTAACACAAATATGAAAGAGAATCCATGAGGTCATATTGAGACAACGCATCTCCCATCAGGCAATTACAGGGGAATTTTTCATTCTGATTTTACAATTCAGTATGAAACTCGGAGATGATGTTTTCAGTGGCAGATCCTGACACTCCAGTGTCCCTGTCGGCAGCGCCGTTCCCGAGGCTGAGCCCTACGGGGACTCGCCAGGGTAGCTTCTCGGCATTAATACAGCAACATGTCAAACAGGACCAGCCGCAGCTCCCTTCATACACCATGATCCCCTTGGAGAGGCTGAGGGGGCCTCCCGGGGTGGCTGGGATTCTGCATAACAGCCGGTGATGTGTCCCGATTCCTGGGAGTTCATTAACGGAGTCAGGAGGAGCAGAAAGTATCCTGAAAACAGAATAAGAAGGGGCTGAGAGGAAAACATGGGGCTGCTATCGCCCCGACCCAGCAGCCGCCTGTACCTTTGCAAATGGATGCACGGGGGGTATAGCTCAGTGGTAGAGCATTTGACTGCAAACGGATGCACAGACACGAACTGCCCACCAGCACTGGGCAGGAGCCCACCCCCACCCTCACCCACCCATACAGCTCCCTGGGCACCTCCACATCTATTTCCCACACGCCCACCTTGCACTTGTAAGTTCTCCGAACCCATCCGCCACCTGAGATCCTGGTCCACTTAGGGCAAACTGCAGCTGGCCCCTCCCCCTTCCACCTGTGCCCCAGCTCCCAAATTTGCAATCTTTATCATTGTACTCCACCTATTTCAACCCTGCTTCTGCACTCTGGGCACTTTGCCTGGGCTTGGTTTCCTCTCCCCGACTAATGCCAAGGGGTCCATGAAACCTCTGATATTGGACGAAGTACTTTGCATCTTGGTCTTCCAACCGGGAAAGGAAGTCTTAGAACCACCAGGTTCCCTAGGAACCATGTGCCCCAGAAGGCAGAACCAACCCCCCCACAGGGATCAGCCCAGCTCTCTCTCTGGCTCCCCCACTGGTTTCTGCCATTGCTCTAATCTCTGGAGATATAAACTCAGAAACTGCCCTGATCAGGCAACCACGGGCTCCAGATGATCTGAGAGTGCACACTGCAAGCTCTCAGCAAACCGAGTCTGATAGATCGATCACCCATTCATTCGGTCAACAACTCTCAGCCCAGATGGGAGCCAGACAACCTTTGTCTGCAACGT
This sequence comes from Leptonychotes weddellii, assembly GCF_054177405.1. Lineage (NCBI taxonomy): Eukaryota > Metazoa > Chordata > Mammalia > Carnivora > Phocidae > Leptonychotes > Leptonychotes weddellii. Next base: position 3,205,579 of record NC_138372.1, read on the forward strand.
CTCCTGAGCAGGAGTCCCTCCCCTGAAATGCCATGTATCTGCCAGTCTGCCCACACCAGGATCCAAGCTAAAACCTGCCTCGTGCTCACGGGATGGGCAGGGGGACAGGCCAGGCCACCTGACCACCCAGGGCTGGGTCAAAGCTGGTCACTGCTGGAAGGCAAGCAGCCCTGCTTCCTTGGAGGAGCCTTCCCTCGGCGCCCCTGGCCAGTAGGGTTCAGCCAGGGCAGCTGCAGTCCTGTCACCATTCATGGGGGTGGACTGTCTCAGCAGCATCTCAGGGCAGTACCCGGGGCTTGACAGAACACTCAGAGGGAGCGTTCCTGTGCTGTCAGGCGGTGGGTCATCATTGTAGTGTTGATACAATCTCTAGGGACCCAATGCTGAGCATCCCGGTGACAACCCACCTCCAAATGCCTTTTTCTACACCAAAAAGAAGAGGAACAAATGGCCCTCCCGCCATCTGCACAAGCCCCTCTTCGGACTCTATGTCACGACAAGACTGCTGGAGGCAGAGCCTGTCTGTGATGCTCAGGACTTTTCCTCCCCACCCCCAGCTGGAATCAGGGTTGTTGACCAAATGAACGCGTCTCTGAGCTCACGTTCTCCCCTGAGGCATCTGCAGGTGGCAGGAGAAACTGCACTGGGCGTCAGCTCTGGGGGACCTAGGAAAGGAAGTGGTGCATCCGTGGGGAAAGTAGAGAACAGATGATTTCCAACTGTGAGAGTCTCCTCTGCTCCCTGCTCTCCCCCACCTTCAGGGGTGAAGCTTGGAGAGGGAAAGCTAGGCAGAGGGGTAGGTGCATCAAGGGGCTCCGGGCTGTAAGACCACTCATCATAATGAGGTGGGGAACATGACCTCAGAGGAGTACCCTCTGGGTTCAGGCATGAGTTTGAAAGGGGAGTTGGACTGTTGTCCACAGTGCTTAACGTTGGGCCAGGAAAGCATCTGGGGTGTGTGCGTGCACGTGCGTGCGCGAGTGTATGTAAATAAGTATGTCTGCATATGTATGCAAGGAATGCTTCTTGAAAGTGCTTCTGGGCCGGGCCACCTCCTAAATGCCAGGGCTCCTGGAGGGCAGGTGGCTGGCCAGAGTGAGACACCCAGAGCTCTGTCCTCTTGGGGCTCTAACGACTTCCGGTGAAAACAAAGAAATGAAACATCTTCCAGATCCGTCACAGCTGAACAGTAAACCCTACTGGACCCCATCCTGGTCGGCTCCCAGTCCCATAAACTCTGTGTATCTGACCATCAGTCCACTTTTATATAAAGTGTGCAATGCTCCTCTGTGTTGAAAAAATAGGCTTTTTAATAGCTGCTATAATAAAAAAATGACTTCCACATCCCCAGCTCTTGGGAATGAAATTAGTCCTATTACGTTTTCCTCTCCTATTAAATTCTCGGAGTCCGCTATCTGCCGATCAGCAGAGACTCAGTGTGGTTAAAAACGTCCAATTAATCAAGGGACTATAAGAGTCGCCAGAACATTCCAGAGTTCCCGAATGTCTATGACCGGGTAATTAAAAAAAGAAGGTTTAAAAAATTAACTACTCTTTTGGAACATTCTGACCTGAAGAAAGATTAAGGAGACTTGCACCAGGTGTTTCATGCATCTGTCAGGAAGAGAACTTCCAGAACAATCTGGTGCTCTCCCAACCCCGCTTAGTGAGGACTGCAGCAGTAACCACCCACTCCCACTGCCCCAGAGAGGGCTCGGCACAATCCCGCCACATTTGCTCGGTGTTTGCTCCCTTATAAGACATGTGGGGGGCTTAATGAGATGGACACAGAGCCAGGGTCTACAGAGCATCAGGCAATGCCCAGCCGAGTGATTGTGCAGAGACTTTCAGCTTGAATGGACAACTTTCTTTCTCTTCAATCCCAGTTAAAAGCCCCCCTCTTCCAGACTGTCCCTCCACATTGCTCCAACCATTCCCCAATCCCCCAAAAGCCCTCTGACAACCATCACCAGTTTTTGGAACAAGAAGCATTTTAAATTGACCAAACAAATCACTGAAGGCAGAACAAAATCCTCGTATGAAGTCTTCCCGAGGACCAGCTTCATTTTTCTCAAGACTCTAAAGGGTTTATGCCTCCAGCCCATCCTTCAACACCTGCTCAGTTAGGTTATTGATCTAATGTCTTCTGTCCCTGAGTGTAAGCTCCAGGAGGGCAGGGATTTAATCCACAATGTGATGGGACTTTTGAGTGACATAGGACAAGCACTCTAAATCATGCTTGGGTGAGTGAATTTTCATCAGTAAAATCCTTTAGTGAATTCATCTGCTTATTCTTTCATTCATTCATCCCTTCACTTTTTCAGCTGAACTCACAGCCAGACAATGTCCTCATTGCAGACAGCTGAGGATAGGGTTGCAGGCTGGACAACCAAGGGGTGCTTCACATAAGAGGTGGCCTGGAGCATTTAGGCAGGTCTAGGTGGAGGGCAGGTGACAGGGATCCCAGGCAGAGTGCAGCCTGACCCCTGAATGACAGGGATACAATGGCATCTAAGAAAAGGAACTGATAATCCACCCTACTGCGTAACCAAGAAGGCTGCTTGTCCTATGTCTAACAAGGTGGGCATTTACAAGAGATGTGAAGGAACTTGCTGCCAGAAGGACCAGAGAGCATTCATACAGCCCCAGACCACAGAGAAGAAAACCGAGGCCCACAGAGGTTGCAAACCTGTTCATCCTCTACTCCCAGTGACGGTTAGGGGTAGGTCCATACCAAGACTCAGCCCCCGAGTTCTTCCTCCCTTAGCATCAATTACTGAACTTCCCCCACATTACCCCAAAAGAGCTGGCCGTCAGGATGGATGCGCAAAGGAAAAGTTCTGATGTGTGTCCACCCTCGGAGGAGAAGATGAGCATCAGCTGCCCGATGAAGACACGTCCAGGAGAATATCCTGTGGGGAAGCAGGTGGAGAGAGGCAGGGGAGAAAGAGGAGGAGGAGGAGCAGGAGGAGGGCCAGCACGCTGCACCACTGTTACTTCCTGAATTGGATGCAGCTTGTGGATACCAGATGCCTGGAATCTATCGCGTGGTCCTGGCTTTGAGTCACCCAGCAAAATCCCTGCAATAAAGCAAGAAATGCGTGTCTGCCCAACCAAGGACAGAAAGCCAACTAGCAAGGGGTCTGACTCAGGCAACCACAGCTCTCCTGAAATGAGGAGGCAGCAAAAGGTTGTTGCTGGGAGCCCCAGCCTCCTGCTGCAGAGAAAATGATCCTCTCCCTCCTGCCGCACCTTGCTCACAATCAACAGTAAATCCTGAAAATGAGACCCTGGGTGGAACCGAGGCAGACACGGACGTATCCGACTGGAAATCAGCCAGCTCTCTCCCACGGCTCTGCTTTTATAGATTTTAACTCCATCCCTGATCCCACCAAGAATCTGTTTGCCTCATGAACAACTCAATCTTGTATAAAGAGGAATCAGACATTTGTCCACCCTGGCTTTCAAAGGAGTGGCCTGGCCATGCATGCAACACAAAAGACATTCCATTAACCCTCAGGGTCCCTGCAGTTTTCACCGTCCTTCCTGTCCCTCCCTCATCTCCCCCATGGAGTGTGATGGCCCCCGATCCCCAGGCCCCTGCCCGAGATCTGTGCCCTCACAGCAGGAAGAGCCCGACCTGTCAGCCCAGATCCCTCCCGAACAAACTCCCAGAACCTTGCTGCATGCAGATCCCACCGGCATGAAAAAGCCCTTTCTTCCTGGCCTGGATGCATGCAGGACACCCCCACCCTGGGCAAGTGGACACCAGGCAAGATGTTCAGGTTTCTCAGCTCCCTAGACATGTTCAGGTTCCTCAGCTCTCTAAGTGCTCCTTCCCTGCCCTTGAGTGTTCCCACCTGCTCTCTTGTGACCCCTTCCTGCTCTTGAGTGCTCTCCCAGTCTCATCAACACCCCGGCTCCACCCTTGAGGGATCTATACCTACTTGGTAATGCACTGAATGGTGGTCCCAAAATATGTCCCTGTCCTAATCCCCAGAATCTGTTACTGTGACCTTATTTGGAAAAAGCGTCTTTGCAGATGTGATTAAGCTAAGGATGTGCATGTGAGATCATCCTCAATTATCTGAGTGGGCCCTAAATTCAATGGGGAGCGCCTTCTAAGAGAAAGAGGAGACACAGACAGAGGGAGAGTCCATGTGAAGACGGATGCTGAGGTTGGAACGATGTGTCTGCAAGCCACGGGATGCCAGGGGTCACCGGAGGCTGGAGGAGGCAGGAAGGTTCTCCCCTAGAGCTTACAGAGGGAGCGTGGCTCGGCTGACAGCTTAATTCTGGGCTTCGGGCCTCCAGACCGTGAAAGAACAAATTCCTATCGTCTTGACGCCCCAGTTTGTGGTCCTTTGTTAGTGAGGCCCAAGGACACTCATGCACATGCCGTTGTTGCTGCTGGCACGGTGGTAGAGGCTTTCCCTAGGGAACAGCGGTCTCCCGATGTCCTGTCTCCACTCCCTATGTTGCTAATGTGACTGTGACCAGGTGCCCCGGCCTGGGTCCAGGGCCTCCCAACCCCGCACACCCGGCCCTCTCCGGGTCGCCCGCTGGCTTGTGTGATCTCGTGAGCTGGAAGCAGCTCCCGTGAGGGGGATGGAGCAGTTCGGGGTGTCAGGCAAAGGCGTTCAAGACAGGCAGGCTATCCTGTGGACCCCACATTCCCCAACTGACTCATTGGGGAAAATAATGAGAAGGAAAATAGTCCGTGAGCTCAGAGACCCATCTGCTTAGCAAGGCTGCCCCGAGGGCCCCCTGGGAGGCCAGCCCATGCGGGGCTCATTTGCTTTGCTATCTTCTTCCTTGAGGCCAGAGACCAGCAGAGGACCAGGGGCTCAGAAGCTGGACTTGCAGAAACCTCAGCAGCTCCTTTTAGGGCTCTTGGACCCTCAAATGCCAACCGGGTATCTGGAAATGGAAGGGCTATGGGTGGAGAAGAACCAAGGCCCAGGGCAGCCTTAGGTGCTGCTGACATCCCCAGTCCTCCTCCTGCAGGGGGGCTGGGCACCCGCCCCACCGTGCCTGCAGGGTCCGCTGCACGAGCACATACATGAGTCAAGCAATGGATGAATCACTGTTTTACAGGAGCTGATGCTTTTCCAGTTGAATATTCTCAGCACAGACCTTACTGTTACTATTCCCTGGGGATCAGGAGGGGCGAGTTTTCTGACGGATGGGGGGGAAGGTGGCTTAGAGAAGAGTACCCCCGCCTGGGTTCAGGCCTCCCAGGGGTGAGCTCACCACACTGCCGTGAATTTCTCTGCCCCCTTGGAGCGCTTGCTTGTTTGCTGCAGCCAGGACTCCCTCGACTCCACAAGAATGAACCTCAGCAGGTCACAGCCTTAGTATCCTATCCAAGGAGACCCGCTCTGCAAAGGAGAGGTGTGAGCCTTCTGCCCCCAGGCTCGCAGCATGCACCTGGCATGACCCAGGCCTTCGGAGGCTTTTCAGGAATAACTGGTGGAGGAAGGAAGACCCCGAACTGGGAGAGCTGCCTCTGCGGGGCTCGGGGACCGCACACGACCACAGGGGATGGGCCCTGTATCAAATCATGTGTAGGAGCTGCCGGCTTGGGAGCCTTCAGGACTCTGTCACAGCATCTGCAAAGGCTTCTGCCCCCTCCCCTGGCCAGTGGGGCGGCGCTCCGGACGCCCGAGCCGGGGTGGGTGCTCCCGTGGTGCGGCCCTGACCTGGGTGGGGGTGGAGGTGCAGATCGTGGTCCGGGCTGGGCAGACAGGCCCTCTCTGGTCTTCAGCCAGCCTTCCCGCATCTTTGAACACCCACCTCGGGCTCACATCAACGTCCCCTTCAGCCGTACCTGCTCTTTCTTTGCTGGGCAAGGTCATCTAGGTTTCCTTGCCTCGACCTATCATGGCATCCCGGCTGGATAGCACTTGCTGTTCACAAGTCTCTGGCCCGCGGCTACCTCCCTCCCAGAGATTTGCTTTCTCATTCTCCCAGGAGCCTCTTGAATCTCAGCTTTCAGAGTTGCCAGGCCAGTAACCAAGGGGGTCATTAAAAAGAAGGAAAAAAAAGAAAAAAGAAAAGCAGAACAATTGCAGTTGCTCCCCAAGGCCTTGGGGAGGGGGGGTGGCGTTCCACAGATGTGCATTAACATACCAGGGAGATGGTACAAAGCACAGCCAGCCGCCCGCTGGCCCAGGAGGACTCCAATGGAGCTGCAGTTTTCCTGCTTCCTTCCACGTAGGAGGGCAAATTGGAGGGAACATCGTAGTGCAAGAGGACAGCTCAGCGGGGAACACGAGCAGACCGTCTCTCAAGGAGGCTGCAGGCCCCCTCCGCCTCCACTGGCAGCTCCTGAGGTCACCTGCTCCAGAAGGCCTTCTCTGATGCCCTGATGCCCGCCGGAGGCAGGACCCACACCTGCTCTGGGCCCAGGGCTGACCCTGGCACATCTGGACAGGTGCTGCGGGCTCGCCATGCCAGACATCCCCTACGTTGGGTTTGGAGGCCTTTCACCTGTTTCTGTTCCTCTGAGACCCTTCGTCCCCATCCTCGTCTAGAGAAACGCTCTCTGCCAGATTTGTCCGTCCCAGACTTGGATTTGGTTGTGATTTCAACCCCGCAGGAAAGATGGTGCTAGGAACACCCACAGACCCTTCACGCAGATTCACCAACGCTTACACTTGGCCCCTTTGCTGCCACCCCTCCCCCTCCATCTTTCCCAAGGAGAAAAAGCCCAGGTGTCCAAATCAGGACATTTAACCCTGGGGCACACTTGGGCCTCGCCCCAGCCGAGCCCGCCCCTGCGACGCAGGCCCCCGCCTTCTCGCTGCTCCCCTGTCTCTTCAGGTCTCTTCAACCTCAGGCAGTCCCCTCCCCTTCTTTCTCCTTGACCTTGACGTTTCTAGGGAGCTAAGGCTGGTTACTGTGGGATGACTCTCTGTGTTGGTGCTTTCTCACGGTCAGATCCAAGTTCCCCTTTTCATCAGTGACCGGCAGGTGGGGTGGCAGCCCCCTCACTGCCCCGGGGCAGGAGGCACCTGTCGTCCCAAATCTTCGGGACAAATCTTCGACCTCCCTGTGAAGGGTCTCTCCACTGTCAAATTACCTCTTCCTTCCACAATTAATAAGTGATTTGTGGGGAGATACTGTGATTGCATAAATATCCTGTTTGCTGCCAAATGTTCAGCCCGTGGTTTCAGCACCGACCACCGACCGGCTTTCTGAATCCTTTCTCGGGGAGGGTTCTGATGTGAGGAGACCTCTCCCTCCTCCCTGGCTTATTTACTTTCCTGTATCAGTATGGATCCATGGGTTTTATTTTATTCAACAAACTATAATCCATCTCTATTGTCACTTATTTCGGTGTGCAGATTGCCCAAGACTGGTCCAGCAACAGCCCCCAGGAGCCGACCCGGTGTCCTTTCACAATGCACCCCTCTTGGAGAACTTTCTTCCTTTCTGATGCAACAAGAGAATCCAGATTATCCCTGTGCTTTCCCTGTCTCAGACCTGAAGTCAGGCTTTTCTCCAAGGAGTCCTGGTTCCTCTGGATGGAGAATGGTCCTAGAAATAAGATCTCAGTGCTGGTAACAGAATGAACGTAAATATACTCATATAAATCTACATGATATTAGTATATATAGATACGTGTCTATGTGTATTATTTATGCACGTGTATATGCCTATGTAGACATATTATATGTGTGTGTGTTTGTTTCTATCAACACACACATACACACAGAAATGAATTCCCACTGATTTCTCCAACCCCAATCCACAATTTTAATCTTCCTCCTGTCCGCATTTGCAACTCCCGTTCCCATCAGTGAGAGACTGAGCTCACGTTTTCCTTGATATACTTACTCATCTGCTCACAATTAGAATAAAGAGAAAATACTTTGGCAACTGTTAACCCATATCACTGTAATAAGCAAACCCACTAACTAAAGCTCAGTGGGTGTTCACCAGTTTGGCTTTTGTAGCCAAAATGTGTATGCCATGCCCGAGTCACACAGATCTTAAGTTGTAGCAAATGCACACGTCCGTGTAACACCCACGCTTTCCAAGGTACGCAGCACATCACTTAGGCTTTGGGAGACTATTTGAGATCACAGTGATGAACATGTGTTACACACATTTTGTCTAACCTTTTACTATTTCCTCAGGGTGGACTCCCAGAAATAAAATTAATTGCTCAAAAAATACAAACTTTCAGAAATCCCCTTAAATTGCTAACTTAACGCTCCCACTAGGTGCGCATCAGCATCGCCCGTCACCCCAACTTGTACCAGGATCCAGGATGGTCATGCAACAAAAAAGTGTGGCCCATTTTGACACTGCTGTATCGGAGTCCAATGTGTTTAAGAAAGGGCTCCAATCAGAGCGAATGCTGATGAAGCTCACAAAGAGAACACAGCTGAGTCACTGACCACGAGCACGAGGGTGCGGGCAGACCATTATCCACAGTGGTTGGCTCTGCCCATTGGACACAACATGGACTTGGTGACTCGCAGGAAGGATGCCGTGAGTGCAGGCGTACGGCTCGAGCCCCTGGGTCCCCTTCTCTCGGACACTGAGGCAACTCCTGGAGCACACGGGGGCCGAGGTCCTGGCTTCCTGCCCCTGCACTGCAGGATACAAAGGTGAAATGCGTGATTCTTCGCTGCCCTGTCCACCTCTGGAGCTGAGTGCCTGGTCTAATGTGGCTGGGGAGGGTGCGAGGAGGGGGTGCTCGCTGGCCTCCCAGCCTCCAGCTCCTATGCTTCACACCTTGAAACAAACTGGAGACAAGGTGTCCCTGCTCAGAAGACTTAGAGGACAGAGTTCCTTGCAGATGCCCAGGGTGTGGTGTGGGGCCTGAGAATGTCAGGGTCCCTGCACGCTGTCACCAGAAAGGGACCCTGATGCCCTGCTGTCTGCTAGAAATGGGGCAGCCGAGGCCAGAAGGAAGGGACGGTGCAGCAAGGTCCTTCCTTGCCTCCCTCTTCCTGTCCAAGATGAAGGAGGCTTGAATCCACGGATCTTAGCCGGGAAACCACGTGGCTTGGTGCCTCCTCCTGTTCCCTGATTACCCCTGAGCTGGCTGAGGGTCTCAGTGCAAGTCACGGGCCATGCTGAACTGGAAATGATTAGTTACATAATGCAATATTAAGGCCATAAATCTTCCCAGGAACAGAACACATAAACCCTGGTTTTTATTATCCACTTACTGCACAGATCCTGGCTGTTCCTTCATTGCAGCCCAATTATCCTACAATTACTGTTATGTTGTTAAGTAAATAGTGTGCCGGAAGCAGCAATTGCTGGGCTCATAAATATATAAGCAAACATGGAGCGAGGCCCGGGAGCCCGGGCCAGGAGACAGGACAGGGGCCCAGGTGGTCGCAGCCCCCAGGTCGGAACGTGGCCCTCAGAGGACACACCCACCTGCCCTGCGATGAGTCCGGGCACCCCCTTCCCATCCCAGCACGAGCAACTCCCCTTAGACAGTGTGGCTGTGGGGCGCTGTCACTCCCGGGGCTACTGCTTGGGTCTCCTTCCTGAGCTGGGGAGCAGCATCCGGCTGAAACACACTGGGAACCAAGCAGACCGGTGGTTTTTGTTTTCCACCAGCATGCACGTGGCTGCTTTACTCAGAACAACCCAAGACTGGCAGCAGACCCCGGGGCCGTCAGCAGGAGGACAGATGAACAAACGGGCCTGATCCCGATGGAATACTAGTCTGCCACAAAAAGGGAGGAAGTGCCGATCCACGCAACCACATGTGCTAGGCAAGAGTGGCCAGGCGCAGACCACGTGGATCCAGTCGCATGAAGCTCTAGGATAGGCGAACCTCACCTGTGACCTTAAAAACTCTGGCCACTGGGCACCACTGGACAGATGAGGCAGAGGCAGAGGCAGGAGGCGACGTTCTGGGGTTCTTGGTAGGGTTTGAGTTACGCGTGTTTGTATTTGCCAAAACTCAAATGGTGACTCGCATGGCTGCTGGGCCAACAGGATAGAGACTGTGGTGGCCTTGCCTCAGAAAGGTGCCCCACTCGGGCAGTGTCCCATGGCCAAAGGGCTGAGAACCTGCACGCAAGTCTGGCCATCCACCCCAAAGCACGAGTGAGGGTGAGCTCTTCCCTAAAAGGGTCATCATTCCAAGCTCTCCTGTGCCCATGCTGGGGTGGGATGGGACCTGGCAGATGGAAAGAATATTCCGGAGACCCATAGGGGTGCTCCTGCTGAAGACCAGTTGGAGCTTGGGCTTTGGAGACAATGTGCTAAAATTGCTCAATGCCAGAAATGCTGGGAGTGCTGCATGGCTCATTATATAGTGTTTATGCTTTCTGACGCACTTCCAAGTCCGCCTCCTTGTCTTGTTTCCCCGGGGTGACACAGTCAGGGCAAGTGGTTTCGTTCCTGCCGAAAGGACGGTAACCTGCATCTCAGAGAGGCTGAGTAAGCACACCCAGGGCTGAACACCAAGTTAGTGACATTGCTGAGACCAAACCTCAGGGTCCCCTGTTCCAGAACCTTCTATGCCTCAAAAGCAAGCTGGCTGTGTTCCAAGGCAAAATGTGTGCATGGCCTGTGGGAGGCAGAATAATGTCCCCCCAGAGATGTCCACGTCCTGATTCCCAGAACCTGGGAATCAGCATCCGTGCCTAAAGGGCTTTCTCCTCTCTGACCCCTGTTCTTGCGGTGAGCTGGGAACCAGGCACCCAATCGTGTCTGTTTACAATTAATGAAATGATTACCAAGCACAGATTGCAGAAAGAGCAATATCCCTTCTTATAATAACATCTTCCAACAGGCTACTTTGTAATGCGTCTGTTTATACCCACTGTTTAAACTGAACATACACTTCTTTTTTTAATTCTATTTGCATTATCTTATCGAGAGATCATTCCCTGGAACATCATAAAACAAACATTAATTAGGGCTCCAATTGGTGCAATCTCCTTAAAAGCTCTCAACCATCTCGCAGGCCATCCCATCTTCCCGACTCTCATTTTAAGAAAGTTGGTAACAGCCAGAGCCAAAATCTCTAATGCAGAAGGCGAATGCTCCCTGATGCCTTTGGTGGAGAAGGAACAGAAACTATGGCCCCGGAGGGGTGAGGGAGGATGGCAAGCCCACCAGCAGCCGGTGAGCCCCACACGGTCAGCACATGGCCAGGCCCTCACCGGCACCCGCTCGGGAAGCCCCGCCCGTGTCCCCCCCCCATAACCACAGCACGGTCCCTCACAGAGAGTGGGAAGGAGCACAGCTGTGGATGTCAGGAGCCTGGGGACTTCTCTGGCCATCTGTTCCTTGTCTGAAGGCCGATCGGGATATTCATGGGGTGAACCAACTTGGACCCATTTGCCCAAAACAGCTGCTTTGGCCCCCAGTGTGTGTTCACGTCCCGGGAGCTCCTCAGTCCCAGGCACGCTGGGAAGGCCAGTCACCCTAATTACACATTACGCCCCGTAAGGGAGTGAGACTGACTTCTCTGTCCTTCGGGGCTGTGCCCGTGGAGGCCCACACACCCCTCCAAACTCACCTTCCTCCAATCTGGTCTGCTCACTGACCCCCGAATCCATCAGGGTTCCTCGCCCAGAATGCTCCTGTCTGCTTCCCCACTGTCCCAGAATCTAACACAGGGTGCCGGCCCCTCCTTCCCAACACCTTCCTTCCCTCTCTCTTCTCCAAATGGTAGCCACACCTGCCGCTTGGCCAGGGCTCAGGGCAGGAGGCAACTCTTGCACATCTGGGGTACCTGGCACACCAACATTGCTCGTGTAATACTACGAAGAACTGGACAGAAGGGCCACCTCCCCAGCTCGCTTCGGGCACTCTTCATGGCACAGAGTTAGTGTTGACTTGGGATCATCTCTGATGCACTCACCTTGCCCACAGGTCCATCTCCCGAAATGCTTCATGATGACAAAAGCAGGGGGGAGAGGAGGAGACAGCTGGTCCTACACACAGCCCCCCCGCCCCCAGGGTCAGATGTCATAGCTCTGGGGCAGGGCTCCTGTCTCCAGAGGACGAGGATGACAGCCATGGAGCAGCACAGGGACCTGGATCCAGCAGGTCCTGTGATCACATCTGGTGGGGCTCCTGGAGCCTGAGGTGGGAGCCACGTCTAGAGCTCCTCGGGGCACTTCTTGATGCTCCAACCGCAGCTTTGGACGACCCTCTGCTGAATCTCTTGTCTCCAAACCACATAGTCCTGCAAAACCAAGTTCTTTAACATTTATATCGACTTTCTGAGGATGCTTGGCTATTCTGTCGCTGCATTTCAGATTGGAGCAAGGGGCCTACTTTCCGCCACCCCGCATCCTCACCCCACCTTTCTTACCTGCATCAGAGACCCCTGCACTTCATCCTCTCTTCCTCCCTCTCAGGAGCTTGTCTAAGCGTCCGCTTGCTCACCACCCGTCCCAGTTTGCCTGGGGACTGAGGGGTCTCCAGCTGGATTTCAGCACTAAAACCTGAATGATCCCAGTGAAGGACGAATGGGACTGTGTGAACCCCTTGAGCAAAATGGGTTTAGGGACCGACTTCAAATAGAAAACACATCCAAGGGCACAGGTCCTTCATCAAGATGAGATGAGGATGTCTGGAAGCAGGTCCCCCCCATTTTCTGGAAAATGAACAATTCCAACAGCACTCATGCACAGGAACCCCGCCTCGAGGCCGCATGGGGGAGCCTGCAGGGTCCCAGTATGGGAGAGCCCTGCCCACCCCTCGTCTTGAGGAACAGCCTCAAATCCTGCGGGGAGGTCTCGGTCTCTGCCAAGCTCTTAGGCTTCAGCTAAAGGAAAGCACATCTAAAACATTCTCCTGCTAACTTAAATATTTCATCCCTTTTTTCTAAATCAACGCTGTGCACTGCTCCCAGGTGTAAAAAACAAAACAAAAACCAATAATAGTACAATCCTTCTAACAACATCTTCCCCCAGTGGTGAGAAAATGGTATGCAGACCAATGTAATGTCACCACCCACTTCACATCATACCTCGCCTCATCGGCTGAGTTATTTTCATGGCATTATATATATTTTAAAAAGAGAGAAGCTGTCACCAGAAGGGTTATTGCCCTTGCACGTAATCCTGTCTGGATGGAGCTGAGCGGCCCTCACTTCATTAAGAGCAAAGCCTCTACCTGAGGAAATCAATTGCCGCCTAAATCATAAAGACGAAAATCAATCCTGACTATGCGTTCCAAACCTCTATCTGCATGAGCACGTCAGAGGGATGCCACGGGCTGACTCTGACAGCCCCCCCCAGCCCTGTACCCCCAGGAGCTGAATGTCTGGGCGTGTCCGGGGGCCTGAGGGGCAGGACAGGAGCTTTTGAAAATCTAATCAGCAGGAACCACATAAAGAGAAGGGGATTCATTTGGTGCCCATCAGGTAGAATGTGAAAGGCACAAAGTAACATCCATGCATGCAAACATTTATTGAGAAACTACTGTATGCCAAACCCTAGTAAAGTCCTGAAGATTCAAGGTCTGGTTTCTGTTCTTCAGGGGGTTCCACTATAGTGGGGATCATGAGCATATAGGCCCTAAACTTGTCCTGAGAGAATTGGGAAATGCAAAGGGTCTTATATATATGGAGTGGAGGTAAGGGGCAATCTGAGTTGGGTCTTGAAGGATGAATAGGAGGTTGCCAGGAAAAGTGTCCTTCCTAATAGTGTTGGGAGGGATTGAAGGATGCCACATTCTTTCTATGATGACTGACAAGTTTGGATTCTCTTGAGTCGGCACAGAAGACATGATGGCCAAAATTCAGTCCCCATTTCTAGACAAGTCTTAGTGTGGCCCGGCCCTAGGGAAGCGACTGGGTCAAACTAGAAAAAAACAATGAATATCTCTTTAGTACCTCTCCCTTAAACCTAGAACTGAAACTGAGTCAATACCTGTTTCTTCTCTTCTGGGAGCTGCTTAATGAGCCCCAAGAGTTTCAAGGGCTCCAATTCTGCCAGTGGCCTCAGTTTCTTCCCCATTTCTCTACTCTCCTAGACTAAGTTCCTCAGGGAAGTCCATTCCTTCGTTGGTTCTTCACTAAGGAGCATTCCCTAAGTGCCAGGTGCTGAGCTGAATGCTAAAGATGCAGACCATCATGAGGGACCCGCAGGAGCCCAGTTACTGGGCAGGGGGTTATAATGCACTCACCATTGGGCATGGAGAAAGAACACCTGATCCATCCTGGGGAAATCAGGGCAGGCTTCCAGGTGGAGGAGACTCCCAGGTGATTCCTGATTCTGGAGTTACCTGGGTTAAGATAAGTGGTGAGCAAGGCATCCAAGGTAAATGCCTTACACATAAAAAGGGTGTTTCACACCCCCAGCCCCTTACTTAGCACACTGTCCCTGTGATTCCTATGGCATCCCTTAGAGATAAGGAGTACCATCATTTTAAGGATAAAGCAACTGGCTTAGAAAAGTCAAGTAACTTTTCCAGACCTACTCACCAGGGGAGAGGCAGAGTCAGGATGGATACCTGGGCCAGATGGACCTCCAGGGAGAAGTCGGGGACAGGGGACAAGATGACCAACACTGGCTGAGCCTCCAAATTCTTTAGGCTGGGGGGAGGGGCAAGCATCCCCACCCTAAATGGGCGGGGTCCCCTCTGTCCTCATATACCGAGGTGGGGTCCGCTCTGTCTCTGGAAATACTCCAGCTGCTGCCCACCTGCCCACAGAAACGTGTATAGAGTTCCGACTATGCAGTGGCTCTGTTTCGGGTCCCAGGGTCACGAAGACAAGAAAGTGCACCCACAAGCATGATAATTCCAGCACCAACCTCCCTAGGACTTTGCTACATAGAGTGGGGTCCCTGGCCCCGCATCAGCCCAAGCTTGTTAAACCATGCAGATCGCCACCCCCTGGCCCAGACCTACTGAGTCAGAATCTGTATTTTAACACACTCAGTGACTCCCAAGCACACTACAGTTTGCAAACAGCAAAGCCCTGCTCTCGGGAGGGCAGCAGAGGGAGAAATGACCACACGTAGAGGGTCTCTGATGCTCTTTGAACTACTCTCCATTTAATCTTTAATAACCAAAGGGCGAAACCTGGTCCTCCCAGGGTCACACCCAAGAAAGGGTTAAGTAGTGCTAAAGACAGTGGGTGGTTAGGTATCTGCATGGGAAGGGGAGGGACCAGGAGGGGTGGGTGGAGACGGGTCCTGGGAGCAAAACTTCCCCTGTCCCCCCACCCCAATTCCCATTCCAGCAGGGCTCCCAGGCTGGGGGGCCACTGTCATCGTGCAGCTTGGGGAAGATGCTGTGAGCTGCCCCTGCTGCCGAAGAGGTCGACACAGGCCCGAAGTCAGCAGCTTCTAAGGGACACTCAAACCAGGGTCTTGGGGTTCCCAAGCCTGCACCCCGCTCAGCAGGTGAGCAACACGTGCATTCGACTGTGAGCACACGTTCCCGTTCTGCCCCTGCTCACGAGGCCGTGAGCTCTGTGGGGGTAGGGACGTGTCTGGTGCCTTACCCTCCCCACTAGAGCAGGGACTTAGCAAATACCTGTTGTAAACAAGCAGATGAAAACAGCACCTGGCATGGGGCGGGGGTGGGGGGGATGTCATCACGGGAGCAGGGCGCGAGCCCCATCTCCCTGCAGACCAGGTGCTGATGCGGGCATCCTGGGGAAGACAAGGCGAGGGTGACCCGCCAAATGGGAAAACAAAATGCACCGTTCACTTGGCAGCAGAAGTCCTTAGGGTGTGAATTGACTCATGCCATCAAGAGGCATAAATAGGTTAGGATGATTAATGAGCGGTCAATATCCGCATGCAAAGCTCAGAGCGCACCGTCCAGGCTGTGTGACCTTGTGACGAGGAGCCTCTGCCTCTCTTCCCCGACCCCGGAACCCGCTGCTTGGAGCTCTGCCTCCCCAAGAGGCCAGCCCTGAGATGTCATTACAGGACCTGGAGGAAGGGCAGAAGCGTTCGAGCAAGCACGGGTCGTCCTCTGCTTTGCTTCGTCCTGAGCGGAAACCACTCACTCTGGGGCCTTGGTTTCCTTCTGTTTAAGCAGCTAGACCCATCCTCCCAGGACGGGGAGGATGGGAGGTGATTCTCACACATCACCCCTCTTTTCTCCATGGGGATGGCTGTCCCTGGCCTCGCTCTCCCTCCCAAACATTCGCTCCCCTCCATACAAGGGGGCGTGGCTTGTCGGTGAGTTTCGGTTTTCCTTCTAGCTTCTCGTTGCTACTGTAACAAATTACTACAAAGGTTGTGGCTTGAAACAACACAGATGTATTATCTTACAGTCTGGAGGCCAGAAACCCAAAAATGGAGCGGCAGGGCTGGAGGCTCCGGAGAGAGAACTTCTCTGCTTTTTCCAGCTTCTGGTCGTGTCCACACCCCTTGGCCCACGGCCTCCTCACTCTGACCTGTGCGTCCACCTTCACATCGTCCTTTGCAGACACTGACCCTCCGCCACTCCCCTGTGAGGACCCTTCCATGACCACGGGCCCACTGGATAATCTCCGTGTCAAGGTCCTTGATTCATCCCATCTGCAAAGTCTCCTCGGCCATGTGAGGTCATGTATTCTCAGGTTTCGGGGCCAGGGCGTGGGCATCTATGGGGGCAGGCTTTAGTTAGCCCAGCACGGGGAAGTGGACGTGGGTGCCCCAGCCCCGCCTGCAGACGGGGCAGATCCTGGACCCTTCTCCTGCACTGTGTCATAAACTCAGGCAGGGGGCTCTGACCTGGGCCTAGCCAGGTGTCTGGGGCTAGGAGCAAGTCCATTTGGCAGCACCCCAGTCACCCCTTCTCCAACAGCCTTGCCAGAAATGAAGATGATTTCCTTTTGCCCTTTATCTACTTGATTCTTGTGTCCAGCTCTGAACTCAGGGTGCGGTCTGGGAGGGAGACTGTCACTTGCTACGTTTCTAAGAATGGATGAAACAGACTGAGAATGAAATCTGGGAACACAGATACGATGGAGACCCATCTGAGCAGGTGGACCGAGGCCTTGGCATCCACCCTCCCACCCCCATGCGTTTCTGACATTGTGGGAACTGCAAGGTTCCATGCGGCCAGGGTTGGGGAGTACAGCCTGAGCGGGCCACGCAAGGCCTCAGGCCGGCATCTGCTCGGGCTCTGCCAGATCTTGACCTTGGCAGGTCACTGCAGCTTATGGAGGCTTTAACCACAGGCCAGTGGCCACTCTTTAGCCTGTGCTGTTTTTAGCAAGCACAGGGAAAGCACGGCTTTGATGATAGAGTCCTTGGGTATACAGACTTTAAGGCATTAGGGGATGGGCTGTTTATCTTTGCTCTTTTTAACTGTGCTTCTCAGGCCAGGGAGCAAGACTTAAAACCGCAGGAGCATCTACGTTCTGCTTGCACAGAGCCAGCCTGGGGCTCTGGCTGCCCCCGCCCCCAGCACACAGTGAGCACACGGTGAATGATACTCCTCCCTTCCTCCCTTTGTTTTCGAATTGCCTTCCAGTAACCTGAAAGCCCCGGGGTCCTCACCAGTCACCCTCTCAGATGGTCTCAGGTGGACCCTGGATTCTCAGTCATATCAGTTCTGATCAAGACTTTCGATTTCTGAGGCCCCAGTGCCGCCCGCTCTGCAGAAGGCCAGGGAAGGTGTTGAGGAGGGAGGCTGGGAAGCGATGAGCATCGTCCCGTAAGAAGTGCCGGGGGCGCAGGTGGCCGCAGACCCGAGCCCTGAGAAGACAGTGAGCGGAAGCTCAGGCCCCGCACTTTCTGCCTCCGGGAACCAGCTTTGCTGGGGGAAGCGGGGAGCTGGAGAACATGCCTGCAAATGTCTCTCAAAAACACAGGCGCGCAGAAGGAAGACAAAAGGAGGTCAGACACACAGATTTGGGGTTCCAACAGAGGGGTCCCCTCGGGAGGAAGGGGGAGACCTTAGGTAAGGTGCCAGGCTGTTGGGAAGGGGGAGTGGGGGGTTCCAGGACTCGCCGCTCTCAGGGGAGCAAGGAGAGTGAGGACGTCCAACCAGGTTAGAGCAGCGAGAAGGAGGAAAAGGGCTATCTGCAGGTGAACGGCTCCTAAGGGGGTGGGAGGCAGCGTCTCAGCTCCTAGGTCAGAGGGCGAAGGAGGCAGTCCCCGGAAGGAGCACGAGCCAGAACTATTTAAAGCTGCAGGTGAGGCTTAGGGCCAGAGCCACGGGGCTCTCCCTTTTTGAGGACGGTGACAGCTGCAGGAAGCAGGACAGGAACGCTGGACAGCTCACAGTGCAGAAAAGGGGACATAGCTTTCAAGGGGCACCCTCTGTAGGTGCCAGAGCAGCTGGGTCCTGACAGAGGAATGCAGGGCTCAGGACTCAGGGAGAAGCCCAGCAAAGCAAGCACCCCTCTGTTACGGCCTGGGTTCGAGTCCTGGCTCTCTGTTCCCTATGCCGTGGGTCTCAGGCCGTCCCTCAAAGCGCTCCATAACTCCGTTTCTTCACCTGTAAAAATGGGGCGAATGATGTATGTTGCACGACTGATAAAGAACTAAAGAGTTAGTATCTGCAGAGCGTGCGGGAGGGTTCCTGGCCCACGGTCCATGCCCTACAACACACAAGCATTAGTAGACGGTCTTGTATCGGGGAGGAGGGCAGGCGGGACAGTCGTGGGCAGGGCAGGCCTGGGAGATGGTTCTGGTAGGATTAGACACCACAGTGGGATTTTCTGAATCGGGAAGGCAATGAGGAAAAGATTTGTTTAAACTGTGGTTTTGGCAGACTTAGGACTTACTGGTTTCATATTTCTTACTACAGGAAAGAATCCAGAGGAAAATGTCAGAATACAAGTGCCTGGTTTCGCAAACAAAAGGAAAATAGAAGGAGGGAGGCCCCGGGAGCCAGCAAGGACAGCCTTACTGTGTCCTGCATTGGAGGGGGTGCAGACCAAACACAGCGGCCTCAGATCTGACCTGGGGATGTGCTGGCGGGGAGGGGCATCCGCAGGGAGACCCAGGCGTGCGGTGCTGACCGGCACGGGGGCTACCAGCCTCCTGCGGACGCCGGCATTTTCGTTAACTAGAACAAAATAAAACTGAAACTTCAGTCCCTCAGTCACCCTGGCCACGTCTCAGTTCTGGGGCTCCCCGTGTTGGTCGTGGATAGAGAACGTTTCTGCCCTCCCGGAAGTTCTCGCAGGAGAGTTCTGCCCTGGGTGTGCGGCCCTCCACGCCCACCACCGCGGCTGGAAGGGTGTCAGCAGGAAAGGTGTTGTGCAGGGAAACGAGGTTTACGCTACAGTGTGAGCCCGTGGGGGCAGGGGTCCTGTCTCCTTGCTCACGGCTGCACACCCCAACCTCAGGACGGGTCTGTGTGGGCCGAACGGTGGCCTCAGAGACAGGTGCGTCCTCATCAAGGGGCTGATGGACGTGTGACCTTACCTGGACAGGCCACCGCAGATGTGATCACGTCAAGGATTTTGATGATCTTCGATGGCCGGTAGGCCCAATGTCATCACAACGTCATAACAGGGGTGCTTAGGGGTAAACGGGGGTCAGGAAGGTGGGAGATGGAGGACAGGAGGAGGGCGGGTAGTGATGCGGGCAGCCTCTGGAAGCTGGAAGAGACCAGGGAACGGACTGTCCCTTGGGGCCCTAGCTTCCTGGGTAAGAGAGAGACATGTTTAGTCCCACCTTCCTGTCATCTGTGTCTCTTAGTGGTTCCCAACTTGGGTGGGGATGAGTGGGGTGGGACATGATGAGTGCCCACCGGCCACAGGGAATGACAGCTCGCTGGAGATGCCCAGGAAGAGGGGAGGGCTGTCACTGCATGTCTGTGTCCCCTGGAAACTCATAGGTTGAAACAGTGATGATGGTGTTGGGAGGCAGGGCTTTTGGAGGGTCATCAGTGTTCGGTGAGGTCATGGGGAGCCCCCCTGCTGGCACTGTGCCCTTCCAAGAAGAGGAGCAGAGACCCCCTCTCTCCCCACCATGCGGGGACACAGCCAGAAGGTGCACCCCTAAAAGCCAGGAAGAGGGTTTTCACTAGGAACTGAATCTGCCAGCTCCCCAGTCTTGGACTTCTAGCCCCCAAGACTGTGAGAAATTAATGTCTGCTGTGTAAGCCCCCCGCCTGCGGTAGTTTGTTAGGGAGGCCTGAGCTGACCCAAACAAGGAGTTAGCAATGCGTAAGGCAGGGGATTGTGTCCAGTATCGACGTCATTTTAAATATGCCGCTAAAACCTAACCGCGGGTGGGTAGGCCCCAGACAAGAGCGTCCGCTCACAGTGTGGATGTCGACACCACCCACTGATAAGGCCCAGCTCTGGGGGCTCAGTTGGTCCCCCCCTCTGGCGGTGAAGCCGTTCACGGGTTATGCAAGAGTGTTCTCTCCGGGCAGTTAAAGATGTGCCTGCCTCGTGAGTTACCGCAGCCCATCCATTCTCAACTGCGGCTGAGCCGAACCCAGAGACCTTCCATAATTTAACATGTGATTACATTCTGGGCCAGTGGAGTCTGGTGTTTAAATATTCCAGGCAGAAGCCTGGGCTGCCAGCACTGTGCTTCCCTCCCAGCGGCCGGCTCGTCATCTCGAGAGGAAGAAGGGGACGGCAGGTAACTGACGCTCTCGCACCAGGCCTGGGGCCGCTCACCGCTTCCCATCAAACACAGCAGCAAGAGGGGCTGGCCTACCCCCACCAGTGTCCGAGAATCGAATTTGGGCAATCCGTGTCCCTTTGTAGGCCAGGAGTTGTCCGGACCGGGTGCCCCTGCCTGTCCTGGGGAGAGACTCACCTCGTCTGCCCAGCCCTCAGTCACTGGCGGCTCCGTTAGGAAAAAGCCCCCCTTAGGAGTTCTCTGCAGCTCTTAGGTGGATGGGGCTGATTCCATTTCCTGCGAACGTGGCAAGTGTGGTCAGATGTGGGGTCGGCGGCTCCTCCAGAGCTGGGCCGGCCCCCGGCTGTTTGCCCACATCTCCGGAGCCCTTCTGTCCGGGGAGGGTGCTCTCACGTGGAATTCTCAAGATCTGTGCCCTAAATCAGCACCACAGCAGTTCCCGTACTCAAGTCAGCCCTTTGTGTTCTAAACACTGGCTCACTTCCCCCACGAAGGGGGCTCCGTGCTGGGCGTGAGGGCACGGGGGTTACAAAGAACGAATCTGCCTTGGGCTGCATCGTGTCCTCCCAAAAGTTCATGCTGAAGTCGCATACGATCAGGAGGCAAGGACTGTGAGTTTCCCCTGGGAAGGAGCAAGTGTGTGCCAAGATGGGGAGATTGTGACCATGCAGACCACGTGCCGGAACAGGGACTGCGTGGACGGGCAGCTGACGACTTTGAACACTACTCCCCTGCAAGGTTTTGCGGTGCACAGCCCACCTCCCCAGACTCCTGCCCCCCCACCAAATGCGTGTGCTGTTGCCCCAACCCCCAGTGTGCTCGTATGAGGAAAGGGGTCCTTTTGGGCGGTGTCTAGGTTTAGATGAGGTCCTGGGGGGAACCCACAGTGGGATTGGTTCCCTTGTATGAAGAGGAAGAAACCGCCACCCACTCACTCGCTGACTGCCCCCCTGTAAAGACGCATTGAGGAGGTAGCCGTCCATCTGTCATTCTAGGAAGCAATCCCTCACCAGACCGAATCTGCCGGCTCCTTGATCTTGGACCTCCAGCCTCCAGAACTGTGAGAAGTAGATGCCTGCTGTTTACACCGTCTAGCCCGTGGTATTTTGTTTTAGCAGCCCAAGCTGGGACCATCTAGGAGGTAAGGGTGGCCGAGTGCTTAAGCTCGGGCCGAAGTGCTATGAGCACAAAGGGTCCACGCAGCTCGAAGATTGGCACCCTGGACTCTCTCCTCGCTTCCCCTCCCTGCTGGGGGAATGATGACCGGGAATCAGGGGGCAGCCTGGCCTGCTCATTCTGGGCATGCATGGAAGAGAAAGGAAGCCGTGTGCCATGGAAGGTGCTGGCGTGAGGGCCCCTCTCTTAGCAGCTTAGCCTGCACCCAGCAAACACGGCGGCTCTGGACAAACGATGAACACTGGGTCCTCAGCTGTGAAATGGGGAGAGTCATCCACACCTGGAGGGACTTTGAGCATCAAAAGGCATTCTCTAGGGAGCACCCAGCACCTTGCACACACCCAACAGATGCCCAGCACTGCAGGCTCGCTCCCGACACTCAGAACTGCAAAGAGAGTGATGCTTCTTTATTTTCTGGAACTGAGCCTGTCTTCCTAATGGGCCTCCATCCAGGGGGCTGTGGGGCTGGAGAACGGGGTGAAGTTTAACGGCATTAAGCTCACCCATTCATGGGATCTCAGGGCATCCTACGTTCACACACGCATCTTCCCCACACACGTTCACTTCCCCATCTCCTGTGCAAGACGAGGCCATGACCTTGCCATGGCAGAGAGAGGAGGGGACTTGCCTGTATTTGGGTCCCTCAGGCCTCCTGGCCTCCTCGGCCATCGTGCTCCTGGTCGGGTTGACCACAGCTCACCCTGCAGCTGCACCAGCAGCAAGACCAAGGGTCTAAAACCTGGAGGAACATTTTCAGATTACTCTGGGACAAAGGGGGAAAAAAAATCTGTATGCTGTTTAATTTAGTTTAATACAGAATTTCTGTGACTTTCAGCCCGACGGCATCCTGTCTGGCTCAGGCTCTCAGAGCAAAGGGGATCAGGAACCAGAGTATCTGGGAAGCAGTGGTGGATGAGGCCAGGGCCACTCTTCTCAGCAAGGACCTGCTTGGACCCCACCCCATCCACCGAGAGCTGGGGCCGTTCTTTGGGAAGCCCTGGAGAGCGTGCACATGGCACAGCACTGGTAAGCCCAGGTCCCCGAGACCATTGTACTGCGGCAGAGTCTTCAACAGGCTTCCTCAGGTTGGAAGCCCTCCCCCATTCCCCAGGCTTACCAGCCTGGCTGTTTGGAGCCCTCAGTCACGTGCACTTTGCATTATTGCTTTGGATAGGACTCTGATTCCCTGTATGGCATGGGACTCATGCACAATAGTGCCTCCATGCCCCTCCACACCATCCAGTTACACCTTCAGAAAATGATCTGCTCCAAGACCTCACACCAACTGGTTCTCTATGAGCGTTGCCAGAGCACACTGAACCTGAACGCCACCCACACTTCAGGTGTCTACTCCCTATGTACATGCTGGGCTCTTAGCATTCTTATCAGGCTTTTCTCCTCTTCCATTTGCCCATCCGGCTTCCTTCTGCAGCAGACGTTTTGCAAAGCTAGTGCCATAGGACATAGAATTCTAGCTGATGAAGTATCATACTCAGAAATAGTGTTGGCTTATTTAAGCAATTATTTATTTGCACCAACACTGTACCTGGCTCCATGCTAAGCACATTACATGGGCTAAAGTATTTAATGCTCCCCAGCCTGGAGAGGTAGGCACGTAAGGAAATGAAGTCTCAAGACTGGCTAAGTGACTTGCTCTGGTCTCCAGGGGGCAAGTGACTGAGGGGTTCGAGCTAGGCTGTTGGGGCTCCCAAGCATTCACTCTTCATCCCTGTGCTGTTAGTGGTCTAGCCAACGTGGAGCCTCCAAGGGGCTCGGAGTTAATGCATTTATTACAACAATATTAATACATGTTTATTGCAGGTAATGCAGGCAAGATCCACATGGAAAAATGTAAATACACCGAATGAAATCACAGTGTGCCCACTACCCAGAGATAATTAGTGAAATCATAAACTCTTTCCACTTACACGCACCCACACACATGCACACATGAGCACACGTGAACACACAGAGTCAGAGTATGCACCTTACTTGTCTGCTTTCTCTTTAAGTTAATAACCACGTGAATTAGTCATGCTTGTCCTTCCACATCCTTAAATACTCTTTTAAACATAATTTTTATGGCTGGGTCACATTTCAGCTTATAGTTAGTATCATGGTTTGTATGTATTTGTTTGGTTAGAAATAATTTAGATTCTTCCAATTATTGTTTTTCCCATTACAAACACTGCTAAATTCAAATCCTTGTACGTATCAATTACTGCTTTCTTTGAACAGATTTCTGGAAGTGAACATGACGAGTAAATGGGTTTGTGGGTATTTTTTTTAAGACTCATATCTGTTATAGCAAAATACCTCCCCCCAAAAGGATTTATCAATCTACATTCCACCCAGCAGTGTGTGAAAGCACCCGTTTTTCTCCCTGATGGCAGCTACGATTCTTCTCTTTGAATTGCAGTCAACAAATGCAAAGCTCCATGTGTTTGTACTGGGCTGCATTCTCACGTATCCTGCTCAGAGACTGCTTTTTCCATCTGCGCAGAATTTCATCAATTCGGAGGGGACCCTCAGCCATCGCGGCTTTGAAAGCTGCCTCGTCCTCCCCGCCCCCACCTCTCCTTTGCGCCCCCCTTCGGCAGACGCTGGATCCGCTCCTCCTTCTGCCTGGGTCTCGAAGCTTCTTTTCTGGATGGTTTCCCTAAGTCACTCATTCTAGTTGACTGTCAATGTACCCATGTGGTTTTATTTGGTTTTGTTTTATTTTGCTTAATTTCTGTGGTTCTGCTTCATTCTGCTGCAGGTCCCCCCCTTGCTGTGTGTTCCCCCACAGTGACATGTTCTTGCTTTGGAGCATCTTTTCTTCCCTTTATCTCTTTAAATACTTTACACACACTTATTTTAATGTTCCTTTGAAGCTGTCCCATTTTCTGTATGTCCTGGCGTGTCATTTATCCCTCTCACTGCTTCCAAGGAGTCTGACAGGGGACCTGAGTCCCGGCTCTGGGCAGCCTGGGCCCCACACCCGCCTGGCCCCTCCAGCCAGTGACCTCAGGCCACCGGGCTCCACCTCTCATGTCCTCTTCATTCCTGGGACCATGGGTTTCACTTTCTTGCTTTTAGTCTTGGACATCAAAGAGTGACCCGCTTTTAGGAGGCATTGTTCTATACTTCCTGGGCGGCTCAGGCTCCCCTTGTAAATGGAAGCCTCTTCACTGCAGGTACTCACTCAAAAATTACTTGTCAATCAACTAATAATAATGATGACAATACGAATGATTTAATAAGAGTCTCTGAAGCCATGACCACAGCTGAGCTGGGGGTGGGGGGTCTTTTGCCACACCACACTTTGGGTTCAGCTTGGGATCCAAAGAACCAAAGGGAGCAGAGGAATTTGAGAAACACTGAGGGGGTGAAATTGGCAGGGCCCAGTGATGGATCAAATTAAGACGTCAAATGTGGGAAGAAAACTTTTGATTTGGTCTGTGTTTGAGCCAACCACACCCCCAGGGTGAATTCTGGGAGACCGTGGCCTTTGCCTGCCCCTCCTTGCACCTGAGACCCAGTAGGTTCCTGCTCTGGCCCCAACCCGGGAAGCTGGACCTGCCTTCCAGGTCTCAGATGGAAGCCAAGGTCCTCCCGCCCATGCAAAGACACCCCAGAACCTTGACACTGCACTGCTGGATCTGGAATGTCCTAGGTGGCTGAGGCTTCCTTGACCTTCCCCATTTAACCAACTTGCTGGACCAGCAGGCTGCAGAGCATGGGATTGCCTTGTGTTCACCAAATACCTAGTGGGATGGACTCACCTGAAGTAAGCCTGTGTACTTCTGCTCCCACCAGGAACGACAGCTTATTGTTACAGTTTGGATTGGGTCTCCCAAAAAGATACGGTGGAGTCCTAACCCGTGGAACCCGTGAATGTGACTTTATTTGGAAATAGGGTCTCCGTAGGTGTCCTCGAGTTAAGATGAGGTCATCCTAGATTAAGGTGGACCCTAAATACAACGTGTCTGGTGTGTTTATAAGAGAAGAAACACAGACGTGTGCACAGTGAACAGACCGTCTGCCCACAGAGACAGAGGTTGGGGCGACTGCATCTGCTAAGCCCAGGGGCGCCAAGGATTGCCAGCAAACCATCAGAACCGGCGACTGGTTCTCTCCTCCCAGACCTCAGAAAGAACCCGCCATACCTACGCCGTGATCTCAGAAACTTGGCCTCCATGCGGGGAGAATAAACTATTACAAGCCACCCAGCAGCTGAGTCTACCATGTGTCCCCAGACCCGCTTCTGCCCGTTGTCTTTGTTATAAGTACTTTAGTTAAATAGCACATAAAACGACCAATACGAGATGATAAAAGGGCAGATGCTCTGAAGATAGGCTGTTTGAGAAAGAATAAATAAAGGTAATTCCTTAACTATCATGCGATTGAGTTAGGTTGGGCGAGTCAACCATGAAAGATTGCAGAGTTAATCACATGAATCCAGGATTCTAACCTCAGATTGTCTTAAATATGACTCCTAGCTCTCAGTCCTAAACTAGATATTAAAGGCTGGCTATTGCAAGTGTGGTTTATGGGGGAGACGGGAGGGTGGGAGGGAGGCAGAGCTTGGAATTCCAATCAGGAAACAGCGGCCAGAGAAGAGGACTTTGTCTTACACAAAACGATGAATACAATGAAATACATGTTATACATTTGGTGTTAAAATGGAAACATCCGTGGCCCACATGTAGCTTCTCCACTTTATCTGAACTTCACTGAACCAAATCACCCCATTATGTCAGTAGTCTTGCTGCCCATCCCCACTCTTTCTCTGAGCTTGGCTGTGCTGATGGAAAGAAAAATCCTATGCGAAAAAAAACAGCAAAAAAAACAATGAACTTAGGGTCTCGGTATAGACGTATTTGGCCAAGCTCTCGACTCCCCCCGGCTGGCCTTCAGATCCTGCTGTGCACCATTACCCAATGATCTGGCGCTCCTGAGTGCGTGTATTTTCTCCCCAGCGGTGGGTGCCTTGAAGGCAGGAGCCCACCGCAGGCCTCGCTCGAGTGACAGACTCTGTGGTGCACGGTGCTTGTGAGCATAAATGTTCGGACACCTCCTCCGCTTCCATCGGCCACCTTTGGTTCTTCTCTCTTAGCCAGTGCCCCCCAGTGCGCTGAGTCACCCCTGCCTGACCAGACTTGGGTGAAATGCCATAATACGGGGTGGCACATTGTTACAGCAGCTGAGTCCACTGTGTGTGTCCGCAGACTTGCTTCTGCTGGTTGCCTTTGTTATAAGTACTTTGGTTAAATAGCACATAAGCCCAACCGATACGAGATGATAGAAGGGCAGGTGCTCCGAGAAGGAGTGGTTTCCTGAGAAGCCCCTGGAGGGTGGACAACACACCCAGAGTGCGAGGAATCGGCTTTGCTGTGGTTCATGGACGGAAGGAGGGACAGGTACGTCCGCATCCTTTCTCCCCTCCACAGACCACTCCCAGGTATGCTTACTGCATGAGCGCACCTGCCACGGACTGTGTCTGGCCACCACTCTTTAGGGAGCAACAAAGACAAGGTAATGGATCCCACCCCATTGCTTTGCTTTTTTTCTTGCCCTACCTGCCGCTTCTCCTCACTCTTGCCACCCTGAGCTTGCAACTTCCAAAGACAATATCAGCATTTTAACACTTGCTTCAGGCTCTGCTTTCTAAATGATGTAGACTCTTGTGAAGCGTTTTATGGGTACTGTGGGAGTGAACGCCCGTGCTTCAGTAGACCTCCAGTCCTTCCACACGTGAGGCTTGCTCAGCACTCCAGGGTGCTGTGAATTGAGGTCATCGTGCGAGCAAACCCAGCTGTCAGGTTATTAGAATGTGAAAGTTGTTCAGCACGATGGGGCTGTATTTTGGATCACTCTTGAAGAGCTTCCGAGAATCCACTGAGCCCCAGAATCTTAGGGAAAAAAAAAAAAAAGGATCTCACGAATTCATGTTCTCCAGTCTTCATCCTGCAGCAGGAGTCCATTTAAACCATCCTTTAAAATCAACATCACCTGGGAAACCCAGGGATCTCCACCACAGAACATCCTTCTTCCTGTTGTAAGTTCACACCCACCACCATTTGTGTTCAGCTCAGCCTCTCCTTATATTTAAGAACCACGATCAGCTCTTCTGTCTGAGGAGACCGTTCTCTTGACCTGGGTGTATCAGTCAGCTCAGCTGCTCTAACACAGGACCGCAGACCAGGTGGCTTAACCGACAGACATTTATTGCTCACAGACGGCTGCCTTCCCACTGCATCCTCACCTGACAGAGAGAGAGAGAGTCCTGGTCCATGAATCCCATCAGTGGGCGCTCCACCCTCAAACCTCAATGACCTCCCAAGGGGCCCACCTTCAAATATGGTCGCAGTGAGGATTAGGGCTTTAACATATAAATTTAGGGGGACTTATTCGGTCCATAGCATTGGGCATGAGATGGCAGAGCTAATTCGTGATGGCCACCGGACAGGCCAATGCAGGCTTCCTTACTCTGCACTCATGCACTCTGCCCCACTCGGTCACCTCGCTGTAAATGTGGCTGTGACCTTTACTGTCTTCACTAACTAGAGTCTTTCACCCGGTGTTGACCCAGTGAGCAGGGCTTCTGGCTACGTCCAAATTTCAAGTAAATAAACCGTTATTCCCTGGCCAAGTCTTTTTTTTTTTTTTTCTAAGATCTTATTTATTTATTGGACAGTGAGAGAGAGAGCACAAGCAGGGGAAGCTGCAGGCAGAGGGAGAGAGAGAAGCAGGCTTCCCATGGAGCAGGGAGCCTGACTCCAGGGTCGATCCCGGGACCCCAGGATCATGACCTGAGCCGAAGGCAGATGCTTAACTGACTGAGCCACCCTGGTGCCCCTCCCTGGTCAATTCTTATCAAAGCCAGTCTGTCTTCCAAATTAGGGCTGAGTCATTTATAGAGAGTGTGAGTGTTTGGATTTTAACAGTGAACATCCATCCATTTTAGAATAAATGATTAAAAGTCACTAATAAAATCCTCTGACAACTGATGTCAAGGCCTCAAGAATGGACCCATCTGCTAGCTCCTTGCTGGACCAAATGCTGCATCACCTAAGGGGAAGTCAGATAGACCTCGGGAACTGCTGCTCATGGGAAAGCATTGGTGGATAACAAGGATGGTGCTCACACCCGTCCCCAAATGTCCCAGCACAAAGTCATCTCACCTGACAAACTTTTGGCAAAGAGGAAGCAATTGCTACCCCTGCCCGGACACCCCAAGGATCTCAGGAAAATGGTGACATTCTTTTAAATCTGCATGGGGCATATTTAAATCAAAAGTCAAGGGAATATTTCAATAATTGACTCACAACTCTGCAGACTATCCCTAATATGAGCTGGGCCCGGGGCCCAATACCAGGAAGACAAGAGTTGGCAAGACTCCTGTGGTCCAGGGGCTGACAGAACATCAGAAACAGTAAGCAGAACAGTAAACCTTAGCCCTAGGCTCTGCCCTGCCCCTGACCAGCACCTGCAGACTCAGGGGTTTCTGTTGTCTTCAACCCTAGCAGGCGACCACCCTCCACCACAGGAAACTGAGCCCCAGGACACCCAGCCTCAGCATCCCTTTGCTGACCCTAGAGGTCACCCCTGAGCATCAGGCTGATTGCTCCTCATTACTGGGAAATCCTTGAAGCTCCTCATGGCCTAAGGAAAAGCTCAAACTCTTTTGCAGCCCTTCTGGGCCTCTGGGCCTCTGCTGGTGCCTTCCTGCCCCCCTCACTGCCTCCCACGCCCTTCCCTGCCTGCAGAGTCCCACATACGCCCCTGCACACAGGTGACACTCCCTGGCCCCGTGGGTGGAGGGTCTGTGTGCAGGGGTCCTAGGGGCAGGATCTGTGCATCTTCTTGGATTTTTCTACTGACCTCACTGCAGACAGACGATGTCTTCCTGGCCAGATGACAGGTCCTTCATTCACCCACAAACACCCTCTGTGTGCCTGACTCTGGGGGATGCAAAGAGGAAGGAGCTAATTAAGAGCCTAATCAATGGCTGATCTGCTCAAGAAAGCCAACCAGCACCACTCGTTCTGATGCGTGCAGTGAAGCCAAGAGCGTGCCTGAGGACAGAGGGGTCCCCGGGAAGGTTCTACCAGGAGCTGCTGCTTCCCTGAGTCTCCGGCCAGACAGCAGGACCCTCTGTGTTCATGTGAACAAACGCTTCCGTGACCTCGGGCACAACCGGGCGGGGCCAGCTCAAAACTGCCCGCAGTATCCGAAGTCTGAATCGGCACCTTGATGTGGGGATCTGGGCCTTTCCTTATGTTTCTTACACCTCTCCAGCTCACCCTAAGCAAATCCACCTGGTGAGACCAACTACAGCACTCACTCAATTAGTGACACGACTACTAATCATAGTAACTACATTTACGGAGCACTTACTATGTCCCAGGATTATTGGAAGGGCTTTCCCTGGGTGGTTTCAGTTCGTGCCCCTGGCCCACACCACGCATTAAAATCGTGAGGGGCTCCCGCCCTCGAGAGGGGCGGGTGAGGGGTAGCCGGGACAACGACGAGGGCGCGCGGGCTCCAGACACAGCCCTCTGCCCTCCCTTGTCTTTCTCACAAACATCCTCTAGGAAGGGAATTACCATTCCTACTTTAGAAACAGGGCTTAGGAAGGTCACACTTCAGTTAGCAGCCGAGCTGGGTTCAGACCCAGGATGGGTATGCCACCAGCATCACCACAGTTCGGGAACCAGCGGTGTTCTGTATACATGACTGCCAAGCAATGAGATGTTATCAGACGCGCGGACATACTCAGGCCTGCCCCTGACCCTGGCAGTGAGGATGAGTCTGTCTGTCTCCAATGAGGATGCTGACGGACCGACGTCCGCGGGCCCTGAGGTCCCGCTATGAGGCTCTTCTGGCGCTCGACCTGAAGCTGCCCTGAGAAAACATTATCTTCCCGACTCTGGCTCTGCTCATGTTGGTTCTTCCCGGGGCATCTCCCAGACGGGAAGATAGCAAGAATCCCACGGAATCAGGGTCCTGGCCTCCTTGACGACATCTGTTTGTCTGCCCCCATTGTTCCAGCCATTTCAACCTGATTCAGTGAAACAAAACCATTGCCACGAAATGTAGTTGAAGGACTTGCCTGAAAACATTAGGATTGATGCTGATGGAAGGTTTTTCACCGAATGCTGACAATGGCTTTGGGGGGGACGGGCAGGATCCAGAAAGTGTCGTTGACTAATCTGAGTGGGTCTCTGGGGCCCTCGGCTGCAGGAAGGCAGGCGCCTCCCCAGGGGCACTCACTTCAAAGAATGAGGAGGGGAACACAGGTGTGTGGTCACCGTGCGGGCTCTGGAGGCCCGGCCCCCACCAGCTGTAGCCATAGGGTCCCTCCAGACCCTGAGCCTCAGATTCCTTCCTGCAGTCTTAGCGCTGCCTCCCTCAAGGATTCAATGAGCAGTGCTTGTGGTGCAAAAAGCTGGGGACGAACCTCCCCGGACCAGGGTGGTTCCTCCTTCTATTATTACTCTCAATCCTCATGTAATTCAAACTCCAAGTTACCCTTCAAAGAAACAGTCCCTTTGGATTTTAGCTTAGATTATTGACACAAGATTAAATGACTTTATGCAGGCAAGACAGGGGTGAGTGTCCCAGAGCCTGGCTAGTGGAGGAGGCCTGGGCTATTACAAACATCCCAAAATTCACAGGGGGGAAACCGAAGCCCAGGAAAATCACATAATTTTCCAGGTCCACCGCTGGAGCCAGGATTTGCAATTGGACAGCTGGAGCCTGCTCTTATGAGTCCCTTTCTACCCCGGAGTTTCTCCAGCACAGCCCTGCAGACTTTTGGGGCCCGACCACTCTTTGCTGTGGGGGCTGTCCTGTGCACCTAGGATGCATAGCGGCATCTCAGGCCTCCACCCATTAAATGCCCCTCATGCCACTCCAGTTGTGACCACCAAGAACATCTCCAGACATTTCCAAATGTCCCCTAGGAGGGGGTGGGCTTTGCCCCTGGGTGGTACCTGCTGTTATAATGCCCTCGTATATTCCTTTTGTTTTAAGACAGCTTTATTGAGATATAATTCATATAACCACACAATTCATCCATTTAAAGGTTTTTAGTATGTTCAGAGCTGTGCAACCATCTCTACCATCATTTCTAGAACATTTTTATCATCCCTCCCAAAAAAAACCATACCCATTAGCAGTCACTCCCCATTCCCCCCATGTCCCCAGCCCCAGGCAACAATTAATCTACTTTCTGTCCCCATAGATTTGCTTATTCTGGACATCTCACATAAACGGAGTCCCCAGTACATTCTTGACCATGAACACACAAACCCAGAGGAGAACCCCGGCTGGGGAAATTCCCCAGGGAAATTTTGGGAGGTCAGGGTGTACAGCCTAGTTATGAAGAAGGTGGTCTGTTTCTCTGCAAGCCTTTTATAGGAGTCTGCATTTTCCAGATGCAGGTGAGTTAAGCAAAAATGAAATATGGCAGTAAGATGTGAGGGGAGCTCTCAGGATCACCAAGAGAAGAATGGTGCACCATGAGTCAAGCGGGTCTTTCTAGAATGTCTTGGTGACAACAGGACAACGCCAGTGGAAAACATGAATGGTCTGCAATCAGCCTGAATGGTCTACAACCTCATGAATGGTCTGCAGCCACATGAATGATCTGCAACCAGCCTGAATGGTCTGCAACCAGCATACATGGTCTCTAAACAGCATGAATGGTCTACAATCTTATTAATGGTCTGCAGTCACATGAATGATCTCCAATAAGCGTGCATGGTCTATAGCTACTTATATAGGTTTGCATGACCCCAATCAAGATTCAAAGCCCTGGGACAGAGAGAACCTGATCTAGGAAGTGTTAACCACATGTTTACACCAAGATGTCATGGGAGACAATATCAGCAGGTATGGGCCCCCAGGGGTCCCATGGGGTCTTATTTGTCTGCAGTTCTTCTTTTTGCCCCTTCTCTGGCTCCGGCTTCCTCAAGGTGGCATACACTGCCCCTTCCCATGCACCTGGCTGAGCCATGTGACTTGCTTTGGTCAGTGGAATATTAGCATAACTGCCTAGGTGTCAGTTCTAAGTCCAGGCCTTCAGGGGGCATTGCGTGTGTCCACTTGTCCCTCTAGGCCCTCTGCCATTCACCAGGAGAGAACTGTGCCCCACGGAGTGCTGGTCCCAGAACAAGAACCAAATGGAGCAGACATGAACCTCGCCTGCAGCCTCGAGCAGAGTCACCTGCAGACCATGAGCAAGAAAATTCCACTTTCATTGTTGTGAACTGAGATTGGGAGGGGGGCTTTATTAAACTGCATTATTACTAAATAGTTGACTGTCATACCCCACGGGGAAGTGAGGAGAAGTCAGAAGGAAAAGGGGAGCCAAGACCTGCAAGCGTTCACTGCCTCGACCAGCCACAGCCCGGGCACGTGGGGCCACAACTGTTGATCTGCAGACTCACGTTGAGCAAAACTCTTCTTGCCTGTTAGCCTCCCCACAACCCTCTTAGCAGGCTCTTTTATCCCACTGGCATTGTACAACTGAGTAAGTGAAAGCAAACCCCGTGCTCTTTCCTCAGCAAGCTGCACCCGCCACCCCGAGGGTCCTCTGTCTGGAGCCCATTCTCCTGTCCCCTCTCCCTGGATATTGCTTTGAGTTGAAGGAATGCAATGACGAAACATGAGTTCTGCTAGAGGTGGGGGCAGAGGGCCAGAGACACTGCAGGGACTGGGTGGTCAGCTGTAGAGAGTGGACAGCTCCTGGTGCTGAATGAGCATCCCCAGAAAGGTACCCCAGGGAGACGAGATACAGTGTCTGTCATCCCAGAGCTTCCAACCTGCTTGGGGAAGCAACCCCAAGACAGCAGAGCCCCTAGCATGCCTAATCCTCACAACACTAGCTCCTGAGGTGCAAGCAAGGTCTCCCTGAGCCACCTCCCCACCTCAGGTGACGGTTCCCAAAGATGCACTCTGAGCACGCAGCTGGAACATTAAGTCTCCAGGACAGGGGTGCAGAGTTCCCCTGAGATCCTTGATTCCAGGAGCAGTGGGGAGACAGAGCAGCTGTGACCTGCAGAGTGGCTGCTTTTGTTTCCTAGGGTAACAAAGTACCACAAATGGGGGCTTTAAGAACAATTGAAATAGATTCTTTCACAGCTCTGGAGGCCGGAAGCCTGAAGTCAAGGCTGTGCTCCCTCTGAAGCTTCTAGGGGAGGATACCTCCACGCCTCTTCCTGGCTCTGGTGCGGCCAACATCCCTCCAATCTCGGCCTCTGTCACCACCTAGCCATCTCCCTGTGTATCTGTGTCTCTCCTTTTCTTATGAGGACTCACCCTAATGCAGTGTGACCTCATCTTAACTAAGTACAACTGCAAAGATAAGGTCACATTCCAGGTGGACATGAGTTTGGGGAGACAGGCACACTTCAATCCGATGCAGTGACCGGGGATACCAACAGAGTCTCAAGCTGTTTACAACACAAGATGACATTATCGAGCCCCCCAGTTCAGCTCTAAACCACCTGCCAGAGAAGGTCACAGCCGCCCCAACAGTCTGCTCCCCAGACCCTCCTCCTCTCTCCAGACCAATGCCCTGCCCAGCTATCAGGATCATCACTGGGTCTGGCAGAGCACTCCCTGGAAGTTGTGGCTTGTCAGGTCTGCAGCTAAGCCTGGAGAAACGGGTTCTGGCAGCCAGCAGAGCAGACTTGCTCAGGGTTTTTTGGCTCTGGAAGGGATGGGTTGGAGAATCTCTGCCCCCATCCCCCCACACACACCCCCTGCAGCAGACTGAGGCACACGGATTATTGCCGAAGAAAACATATGAAGATGGTCAAACAGAGACACCCATGAAAAAGTGGGCCAAGCCTCGGGGGCTCTCCCACTGGTGGTGTTCTGTTCAATAAGAAGCTTCTCTGCCCACCCCCACAGCTCTGGTCCCTATCTGCATCAGCCCACCTTAGAATGTTCACAGTGATTCCAGTCCACTTAGTTTCCAGAATGCCCAGGTAGGAAGTAATCATTAAAAACATGTAAATTAAGTTACCCCAGGAGCTAAATAGATCCATCATTGACTCCTTCCCTCCGCTTGGATCTTAACCCTCTGTGGAAATTAATCACCAAATGGCTCAAAACAGCCACCAAAGATTAGCAAGCTCTATTCATAGCCCTGGAGTGTGAAAGGCCAGCCCCATGAGGACAAGAAGAACCCCCCCTCCCATCTTCACATCACCTCTCCGCCCCCAGCAGCCCTCCCATTGGATAGGATATTGGATATGGCTGCTCTGTGGTGGGGCAGCCCCTGGCCACATGCCTCTGCCTCCCAGGGCAGGGAAAAGGGCTCCACCATTTATGACATTGGCAGCCCCCATCCCCCTGGGTCCACACATCAGCCACACACTCTCCAGAGAGAAGAGCTTTGGGCCACAAGAGAGTTAAGATACGCAGATTTCCGCTCCCTATGGTTCATTCACTAGCACGGTCACTGAGCATTTATTGAGCACCTACAGTATGCTGGGAGTTGCGTTAGTGCTGAGGACATGCCCATCAACCAGACCTGTCCTTGCCCTCAGGGCATTCTAAGTGCCATGGACATACCCAGAACCACGTGCTCCCAGCAGTATGGCCTGAGCGCGCACAGGGCTCCCTGAGCATCTGAGAAAGGAGGTGTGGGAGCTCCCCAGGGGCAAGCCAGGAGGGCTCCATGGAGGAGAGGACACTTTAAGCTTCGTCGGAAGCATGGGCGGGCGTCTGCCATGAGGGAGGCTCTCCAGGAAGGAGCAGCCCGTATTGTGCACAGAGGCAGCCAGAACCAGGTTCCAAGTGCGGCAACAGCCTCTGAGCAGATGTGACCGTCTATCTTCCAGCCACAGGATTCTGACTTGCAAGTAAGTGACTGCGCACAATGTGGTTGTTATCATACTGCTGCTGGTCTTGTTGCTGGTGGTTGCAAGGGCTGCTGGAGCGTGGGTATGAGGCGGGTGGCGGCCCTGAGGCCAGAGGCTCCTGTATGCTGGGTGAGGCGGGTGCGGGGAGGTGCGGGAGTGGCTAAAGAGTGGCCCCTGATGCCACAGTGAGGGATCTGTCCTCGGGAGGACCTCGAAGGGACAGCCGCCGCTGCAGCAGCCCAGGCACCCAACCCCTGCAGCCCTGGGGGAGAAGTCTGCAAAGTCCCTCCCCACCGTCCCCCCGTGGACGTCTTTGTCCCCGGTCGGGCGGACTCTCGTCTTCAATCTGAGGCCCGCACCCCAGCGCCGCCCAGGTCATCCGTACAGATGCCAACATCCTCACTGCGAGACTTCCGTCCCCTGTAATTCCCCTCCTGGCTCCCGTATCAGCTTACTGTAACAAATCACCACTCACCGGTCCCACAAAAAGCTATGGGAACTGCCTGCAGGAGAGAGACTTGGTGACAAAAACTGTGGATGCTAAGCACAGCCAGGAACGGGGCACAGAACATAGGGTTTTGTCTTGGAAACTTAAGTAAAGGGCAACTTCGGAACACTCGTGATAGACAAGTTCCAGGTTCACATCTGTTTGCAAGCTTCTTCCGGAACAGGACAACAGCCGTGCCTCCGTGCACGCCCCCACCTGCCCCCCAGCATGCCATCAGGGCTGCTCCCACCCGGGGCCCCGGGCCCCAGGCTGTTGACGTCCCAAGCCTCAAAGCTCAGAGGGGCAGACAGAGGGAAACAGTGCACCCCCTTTCCTCTCTCCTGGGCACCTCGACAGGGGCTACCTCAGGGTCCGCAAACCAGGGGTCGGCCAAAAGCCTGCAGCTCCCTCTGCCCAGCCACGGGGCTGTGTGCCTCTGGGACTCCACACCGGGACTTTGCAGAGGATGCACGCCCAGCAGCTGCTTCTGGCAAGTGAGCGGAGAGCCGGGAGATGCCAATTTGTGGCAGACGTCTGAAGAAGCTATTTCTAAAACAGCAATTACCAGAAAGGGGAACAAATTAGTACTTACTTCAGACTTTCACACATGGAGAATCAGGGCCCTGCAAAGTAATCAGGGCAATGTGTTTGCAAAACTGCATTATTTATATTGAAATATTTCACAGAGAAAGGTCAGGAGCAGAAATTGAAGGTTAGCGAGGAATAAAATACTAGGGTCACTGTATCGTCGGAAAGTCTGAGCAGGGCCTTGATTACTGCCGCATTAGGCACATTTGGAAGCTATCAAATAAATCCAGGCTGGTATCCAACGTCAGATTTCTAGGAAAAATGAGCTCAGTTGTCCAAACCCAGTGGCAGAATGGCAGGGCAGGAGGACGGGCCCGCCCATGCCCGTGGCCCACGAAAGGAAGCAGCCACCAGACACCCAAGTCCTCCCATCAGATGCTTGGCAACCACATCTCCTGGGGTTGCCAAGCAACCACCCCGCCTCTCTGGGGCTCCACCCAAGGTCACCAGGAACTTAGTAGCTGGGCCAGGACTGGGAGGGAGAAAGGCAGCAGGGGAAGGGCAGAGAGGGCTGGCGGGAAATTTTGGGTGTGGGTCCTGCAAAGGGATGTCAGCAGGCAGCTCCACTGGACTGGTGTGGCCAGGGCAGGGGCCCCTCTCAACACTGTGCCCTCATCCTCCACACCCCATGCGCCCCCCTGCCCCGAGGAGAGGACCACCCCTGACGATCGTTTCAGTAACTTGTGCCGTACCTGCAGTCCACTTATCCAACAGGAGCCTCCAAACAGCCCCGTGCGGCAGCGAGGGAAATGTA
The DNA here is from genome assembly GCF_054177405.1 of Leptonychotes weddellii. Taxonomy (NCBI): domain Eukaryota; kingdom Metazoa; phylum Chordata; class Mammalia; order Carnivora; family Phocidae; genus Leptonychotes; species Leptonychotes weddellii. Next base: position 3,242,953 of record NC_138372.1, read on the forward strand.
CTCGCCCCAGCACCGGCTGACCCAGCATCTGCTGGCTTCCAGGCCTCAAATTCGGATGGTCCAGTCTGCTGCTTACCTCTGCATCCTTGCTCTGGTGCGACCCCCGGGTCTCTCTTCCGTGGTCCCTTGCTGAGCTCGCAGAGTGAGGAGCGAGGCTTCTAGGGATGGTGATGGTGCCCTCGGTGGATTTCTACCATGCCCACCTGAGTCCCTTCCTGCCTGGCAGAGAACTCCAACCTCTACCGCGGGCTTTGTCTATATCTTGTCCACCCCACTGTCCTAGATTTGGGAGTTAGGAACAGCCGTTTGCTTCGGAACATGACCCAGGTCCCTGCCCGATGCTTCCCTTTCTTCATGCCATCTGGCCTTCCAGGACCCCCTCAGCATGGGCCACCCTGGCTGCAGCCAGGCCCCTCCCTCCCTGCCTCACCCGCCCCAAGCCGTCCTCACTCATTGGGCACCCCTGGACTGGCAGACCTGCCCCCAGCTCTCCTCCCCATCCTGCAGCTTCTCCCGGGCAAGTCCTACCGCCTCCCATACCCCTTTGTGGAGACCTGTCATCTTGGTGCTGTGCACCCTTCTCTGGCTGCCTTAGCTCCTAGGTCTCCCCCAACACCTGCACCTGCTGGCGCTCGCCCCCCTATGGTGTTGGTTTGTATCCACCATGGAGATGAAGTCTTCCTGGGGCAGACACCATGGAGCATCCACTTGTGTGCACATTCGTTCATTTTCCAGGCCCCCACCTGGCCCTCGGGGGCAGAGGGCTGTCTGTTCTGCTCTCTGGTGTACCCTCCACCCCTTGAACAGTGTCCATCACAGAGCAGGCACTCAACAAATATTTGAAGAGTGTATTTGTCCGCCATCCACCCATGTATCCAATCTTCCATCCGTTCATGCAACAAAAGGCACCTGAGTAGCTCTAGGGCAGACCCCATCAGAGAGAGGGAGGGGCCACAGAAACAGAGACGTTGAAAGGGACCTTTGGGGTCAGTTTCTCAGCAGCTTCTGTTGGCACAGGGGGGTGGCCGGGGCTGAGCAGGGGCTCAGCATGTCCTTATTGACCCTACATACAGAGAAGTCACACACCTGTGCCCAGAGGGCAAGAGCCCGGGGAGGAGGGTCAGACTGTGGCAGGAAGAAAGAGTCCTTTCCCACTTTGCCTTCAGACAGCAAGAAACATTCCCAAGAAGGTCAGAGGAAGAGGAGTCGCCAAGAGCCCGGTGAGGACCACCCCCACCTGCAGAACCAGCTTGAGCACCTCGGGTAGGAGGCGCTGGCCGCAGCCGGCTACGGAATTTGCAGGGCCCAGGGCAAAGTGAGAACGACATTCTTTGTTCCAAAAGCAGACAAACAGTGCCATTAAGGGTTGTAAAATATGGTCTTTCTCTGGGCTGGCCATGGTGATTTTTATTCGCTATATACAGTATCATTCTAAGTAAAGAAACATTTACCTGTTAAATTATTAGCATGGATTTTGCCACTCATCCTGACGCTGGACAGCGCCAGTTTGAAGTGCAAATGTAAGAGCACTTAACTTTCATGTGGGATCACAGAAATTGCACGATTTGTACCTCGTGGCCCCTATGTGGATACGTAGTTCATCCTTCCCAGGACAGCGGAAGCGCTGCACACGATGAACTCTGTTCCCCTTTGATGGCTCACGTGTCTGCAGCGCACTCTGCCCTGGGCACACTGATCGGCGACCTAACACAGGAAGTGACATGAGTAGGGAAGGAGATAAGGTTCCTTGGTCCTTCCTGCTTCCTAGGACGCTAGTGGCTTGTTTCTGCTTTCAAAGCAGGTTCTGGTCCAAATGGGATGCGTGGCCGCTCGGGGCTGTCGGATGCCGCTCTGCTGGAGACAGAGCACGCCTCCCCTGTACACGCTCGGAGTCTTGCTGAACTCCCACGCACTGTGGGTCCCTGGAATCCGTGTTAAGGCAGCATCACGAGCACCCTGTGCAAATGCAGTGGCCAGGAACGGTGAACATCCATTCCGCACGCATCCACCCACACTGCAGCGTCCAGCCGATGTTGCTCACAAAAGACAAATTCAACGTTAGAAAACCATGAAGAATTTCAAGATGGAGACAGCGGAGCTTTAAACCAAACATGGGCCCTACTGAGCGTGGGGCCTGTGGGACTCTATAGCGGTCCGTCATGTGGGCACAGGGTAAGGCTAGTGGCCCCCAGCCTTTCTCAGGAAGAAGCACTGGCCTGAGCTCCCAGGAGGCCCCTTTCCCAACACCAGACCTGCTCTGGTCCAAAGAATGGAGGTGGGGTCCACTGGAAAGGGAGGCAGGGGTTTTCGGGGGTGAGGACCTCTGTTGCCTCAGCTCACGCACAGCGTCAGGCTGACCCAAAGCCTCCTGGCCACTTCATTCTCCGTGTACAAGACAGCAGACAAAGCGGAAGCTCAGCTCAACAGGCTCCCCCAGAAGCTCGCATTTCCATTTCAGAAACATGCAGGCGTGACCCCAGAGCCGGACAAGCCTTTCCAGCAGGATCCGATGATGTTTCCAGCATCTAGTTGAGCAGAAGGCAGCAAATTCAGCCGAGCCGCCTGCTGTGTGCAGCTTTCAGCTTTTCAAGCTATTTTTGAAATCCCTTTTGAGCACGGGAATGGTTTCACCTCCATGATCTGCAGAAGAAAGCTCTGTTATCAGGGCCCGCCTGAATCCCCCCGACACACACACATGCGTGAGGATACACACATGCGTGACATGAGTAGGGAAGGAGATAAGGTTCCTTGGTCCTTCCTGCTTCCTAGGACGCTAGTGGCTTGTTTCTGCTTTCAAGTGAAAGCAGGTGCTGTTCTCCGCACTTGGCGCTGCTCACAAGATGCCAGCATCCTGGCATCACAGTGGGTGTCCTTCTGCAGCTGAGGCAGGCTGAAAGGGCAGGGCCAGGATGGTGCCCACGCAGAGAACGCATTCCCGGACTCCTCTTTGGAATCCATCTTCAGAGCCAGGACATATTGTTCTCGGCGATGGATCATTTTCATTTGTTGAAGCCGGACACAATTTTGGAAACAGCTGCTGGCTGGAACCAACGATGGGGTCTTAGGTGCGTGGGCAAGTGACCCAGAGCTGAGTGTCCCCGGGGCAATTGGCAGAGCCTCCCTCGGTGGTTAAATGCACAACCTCTGGCCTCAGACTGTCCAGCTTCTGATCCGGAGCTCAGAAATGGTGTTATCTGTGTGACTCTGGGCAGGTGACTTCCCCTCTCTGTGCTTTGGAACCCCTGTCTGTAGATTTTGGTTACTAGGAATGGCACTTACCTCTGGGAATTCTTCTGCAGATACAATAAGTTAAAGTATGTGAGGTACTAAAAACAGTCTGTGGCACGTGGTGAACACTATGTAAACATTCACTGTTTTTATGCCCACTATTCAGGAAAGAGATATTTACAGAGGGGCTTGGAGAACAACAACCCTGGGAGACCACTGGGGTCCCTTCAAGGTCTGTCTACACAGTCTTCTCTGTACCACTATCTCTCTAGACCAGCGCTGGCCAACAGAACTTTCTAGAATGATGGAAACGTTCCCCTCTGCACTGCCCAGTTCAGTAGCCACCCACCGCATGTGGTTCCCAAGCACCTGAAATGTGGTCACTGTGGCTGAGGAAGTGCACTTCTAATTAATTTAAATTTACAAGTCCACATGTAACCAGTGGCTGCCAAAGTGGACAGCGCAGCTGTCAATCATTTCCAGAATTTCTCAATTTGAAAGAAAAAAAAGTACTCAAAGAAGAATGGGAGACACTGATTGCAACATCCTCCTCTGGGCGCTCCCCAGTACTCGTGAACCGATGAAGGGTCCTGAGAAGTCCTGCAGCAATTAAACTTTGTTTATCCAAATGTTCCCCAAATTTACTCGACCACAGACCCTCTTTTCTGTGCAGATGTATACAATAGTCATTGACATGCAGCAGAATATTCCAGAAGGAGAAGTCTGTGTCCACAACAGCAATGAATGCCATTTGGCTTTGTATCTCTTTTTAGTCTGTGCTAATGATTGCCCAGACTGGGAGACAATACAAAGTCACTCGTGCATTCATTCAACAAACGTGTGATATGCACGTACCACACTCCAGGCTAGTGTTGTGCCTGCAGCAAGGGGCTGTCTCCTTTGTTACCCGGTGCAAGGGAAGTGTTTCCCGCCTGTCCCCAGAGCGGCGTAGGATTGGCTGCACTTTATAATACACGTTCTTTGCTCCCCTCTGGAGCTCCTGTGACTTTATTTTATTTTTTCTTCTTTTCAGCTTTATTGAGCTATAATTGATTGATACATTAACTAAAGTCCATAGTTTACATCAGGGTTCACTCTGTGTTGTATATTCTATGGGTTTTGACAAGTGTATGACATTGTATCCACCATAACAATATCATACAGAGCAGTTTCACTACCCTAAATCCTCTGTTCTCTGCCTATTCAGCCCTCCCTCCCCTCACCCCTGGAAACCACTGATCTTTTTACTATCTCCATAGCTTTGCCTTTTCCAGAATGTCGTATGGTTGGAATCATGCAGTGTACATAGTCTTTTCCCATTAACTTCCTTCACTTAAATAATATGCATTTAAGGTTCTTCTGTGTCTTTTCATGGCTTGACAGCTCACTTCTTTTTATCACTGAATAATACTTCATTGTCTGGATGGACCACAGTTTATTCACTCACATACCAAAAGACATTTTGGTTGCTTACAGGTTTTGGCAAATGTGAATAAAGCTGCTATAAACATTCATGTGCAGGTTTTTGTGTGGACATAAGTTTTCAACTCATTTGGGTAAATACCAAGAGCATGATTTTTGGACTGTATAGTAAGAGTATACAAGTAAGAAACTGCCAAACTGTCTTCCAAAATGGCTGTACCGTTTTGCTTTCCCACCAGCAATGAACGAGAATTCCTGTTGCTCCACTTTCCCCCAGAATTTGGTGCTGTCAGTGTTTTGGATTTTAGCCATCCTCATAAACATGTGGTGGTATCTCACTGTTGGTTTTTTTTTTTTTTAATTTTATTATGTTATGTTAATCACCATACAATACATCATTGGTTTTTGATGTGGTGATCCACGATCCACTGTTTTCGTATAACACCCAGTGCTCCTTGCAGAACGTGCCCTCTTTAATACCCATCCCCCGGCTAACCCATCCCCCCTCCCCCTCCCCTCTAAAACCCTGTTTGTCTCTCAGAGTCCATTGTCTCTCGTGATTCATCTCTCCCTCCGATTCCCCCCCTTCATTTTTCCCTGTGATTTTAAAACCTCCCTGGTGATGCCGCTCAGAGCCAGTTTAGAACCATCGGTGGGGGAAGCAGGGGTGATGGGCCCAGCCCACCTCTCTGAATCTGGCCCAGGATGGCTCCCAGTTCCCACGGCTGGCACTGCTCCATGAGACTTGTACCTGCCCGCCCCAGCCCTCCTCCCAGAGATGTGAGCATTGCCCTGGAGGGGGAGCAGGGAGCGAGCACAAGGGCTCGGGAACCAACTCTGCTCTCCCCAGTTAACCACCAAGGACACACAGAGCCAGGGTGCCGTGCCCATCGACCTCCACCCAGCACAGAGCACTTTAATGAATTTTAGATTGAAAAACCAAGATACTGGCATACCCTTAAGATGCCTAATAAAGCAATTGGCCCGTAAGTCAGTCTTGGCCTCCAAATGAAGCCCCAAATGTGGAACTGCAACCAGGCTCGCCAGGCCTGCTTAATGCAAAATGGGTAATGTCATTACAAGCCTCTTGAACGCAGGCTTATGAATAAAAGAACAGTGCTAGAAAACAAGTCTCGGTGGTTTCCATGCATTGCAAACAGCTTGGAGCACATCCTCCTCCCCAGGCCTTCAGCCCGGCCAAGGGCTCTCCTCAAAGACTGTTCCCCAGTCCAAGATGCATGGTCACTGGAAATGCTGCAAAGCCCCAGGAGCAGGAAGCCTGACCTCCTGAGCATCCAAGCCCCCTCCTGCCCCGCAACTCGGGAGGAGGACGTGGAGGCCAAGCCTTCGGCACCCAAGCCAGAAGACACACAAAGCAGTAACAGAAAAGTACCCCAAGGGCCTCCCCCAAGCATCCTGTGATGCTGGCGGAGGCTGCCGGGAAAGACTGGCCCTCCTGTGCCCCGTCAATCAGCCGTCTGCAGAAAGTATGTCCATCCCCTGGGGGCCAGGCTCGGGCAGAATTCCACGGCGAGCTGGTACCCATGGGCAGCGTCCAGCATGGGCACTCTGTAGAGGGTTAAAGAAAGAACAAAGGAGACAGGAGGGAAAAGCTATCTCCGGAACTCAGAACGAGAAGATGAAGTGTTCGGCAGAGCAGAGGCCTTTCAAAGGACTTTTCATCCTGTGCCAGCGAGGTTTGAGCGACTGGGAAGAGACAGATCTGAGCAAACTGGACGGAGGGCTCGGAAGGCGGCCGGTCGGTCGGATCCCGCCGTGTGAGGCCACCAAGGGCCATTCTGAGGGTTTCCCTCCTCGCTAGGGTTTGTCCTGGGAACTCAGGTGCCTCCCTGCGGGGGCTGGGAGCAGAATGAGGGGCCCGTGAGCTCCCTCCCAGGGCCCCGGGCCTCTTGGGTCACAGCCTCTACCGAGGTCACGCCAATCTTGGGGGAAGACCCTCAGTTTCCCTCTCTAAACAAGGGCGCTTGGCTGAAGAATTGCCAGGTCCTTTTCAGGTCCAGTTATCCATGGGCAACCTCTCTTATTCGAAATACAGAAATATGTATCAACAAATATTTATTGAGCTTCTAGCAGAACCGTTCACACAAAGAAGGCAATTTGTAAATATTGCATGGTTTATTCATTGGCATCGTCTTTCCTGCCTTGGAGCTCTCTGAGGAGCCAGCGGCCAAGCTCGGTCCTGCCCCCAGCTGACACTCAGCACCGCTGCTGGTCCCCACGTCGCCTCCCTTACCTGTCCAGCAAAGCCAGGCGACCTCACACAGTCCCCGGTGTGGGTCTTCCTACCAACACAAGCCCAGCCATCCTTCCAGAAACCTGGCAACTCTTCTAGTTCCTTGAACTTTTCTTTTTCCACCCAAGTTCTGGGTGGGGGATAAAAGTCCAACCCAAAGCAAAGGGCAAAGCCTTTGCAAGCCGTCTTTGCAACTTTTAATGGCATTAAACTGTCAAGCTGCGTCTGTACCCCGACTGTAATAACTACGTATTGAGCAGCCCAAGACTTGATTTATTAACAATGAGATTTTACATGCAAGATGCTATTGACAAATGGCCGCAATTTTAGGCACTCCAGATCAATACCCTTTAATCGAGTCAAATCTCAACAAATTAAATTAAAGCAAGATTCCAAAATAGCCCCAAACTACAACAAATAAATGAGTATAAAATCCCCCCACATGGTTGGATGACATGTGGGTCCCTGTCCTGAGTCAAGAGCAGTATCTTTATTTATTTATTTGAAAATCGAGATGCATGTTGTTAAATGGGCACACCGGTGGTCCTCCTGAGCCCCGTCATTGGACACCGGGATGGGAGAAGGGCCTCGTTCAAGGACCACTTGGAAACAAACACCCTGCCTACTTGTCCGCCACCTCCCACCACATTCCCTCTGGCTTATGGGTCCTGGAGAACCAAGGCCAGATCCCAGCTCTGCCTCCAGGGAACCCAGGCGACCTTGGACAAATCATGGGTAGCTTTCTTCATCCACAAAATGGAAATGATCATAGTCATCGCCACCTCCAGAGTCTCTGTGACACCAAACAAAATAACCTATTTGGCGGGCCAGGCGTGGGTCTGGCACAGCAAGGGTAAGAGAGTCCAGCTGGACGGCTACTAACGAGCGCCAGGCCAGCACCCACAGCCAACCTGTCCCCGGGGAGACGGGGTCCCTGCAAAGCTGGAGGCTGGCCAGCCATGTCAGTTCACAGCTGGTGCCCCCCAGAAGAGCCTCTCTCAACACACAGCTTTCAATTTGGGAATTCTTCTCCCCTTGGAATTCTGAAGCATCAGACAGGAGCCCTTGTTTCCAAGATTCAACTATGGATCATGCCCCATCCGTAGAAGCCTGATGTTCTCCGTCAGCACTTGAAGGAGATGACTGGGCTTTGCTGCCGCCGCATCCACAACAGAGGGGACGCGTCGGAGACTCAGAGGCGGCCCAGAGCTTACCCGATGCACGGAAAGAGCTTGGCTCATGGGGGAACTGAAAGCAGAAGAGGTTCAGGTGGGGACAGGTAGTGACATTCAGGGGGTCACTGGGGAGGTGAATGCTCCTCCTGCCTTCCGTTTAGGACCCCTCCCCCCCAGCTGCCTGCTGATGATTCAAAGAGCAGCTAGCCTGAAACACTGCTGGGGTTTGCAGGTTTTCCTTGCCAACCACACACTCTGCCTAAACACCTGCTTATCACCGTGACTCTGGGCCCAACTAAAGGGGGGGCGGGTATTTCGTGAGCCCCAGTAAGTGCTGGGAGGGCAGATGCGGGAGAGACCCAGCTCTAGCCTCAGCTTTTATTTTAATGTGCTGTATTTGTCCAGAGGTGTTCTTAAGCCTGGCCCCCGACCCCCAGCTACACCTGCAAGTAAGTCCCCACTTCATTATAATTGTATTTGTTTCCTGTGGTTGTGATAGCAAAGTATCCCGAACTTGCTGGCTTGAAACATCAGAAATCTGTCCTCTCCCAGTTCTGGAGCCCTGAAGTCTGAAGTCAAGGTGTCAGCTGGGCCATGCCGCCTCTGGAGGCTCTAGGGAGGCGTCCGTTCCTTTCCTCTTCCAGCTTCTGGAGGCTCTGGGTGCCAGCTTGGGGCCGCATCCCGCCCATCTCCACCTCCATCTTTTCCTCTTCTCTGCATCTTTTTTTTTTTTTAATTTTATTATGTTATGTTAGTCACCGTACAATACATCATTAGTTTTTGATGTGGTGATCCACGATCCATTGTTTTCGTATAACACCCAGTGCTCCATGCAGTACGTGCCCTCCTTAATACCCATCACCGGGCTAACCAATCCCCCCTCCCCGCTCCCCTCTAGAACCCTGTTTGTTTC
>NC_138372.1:3252044-3290581 GCF_054177405.1 Leptonychotes weddellii
TAATGTCCTCCATGCTATTCCTTATGTTCCACAAGTAAGTGAAACCATATGATAATTGACTTTCTCTGCTTGACTTATTTCACTTAGCAGAATCTCCTCCAGTCCCATCCATGTTGATGTAAAAGTTGGGTATTCATCCTTTCTGATGGCTGAGTAATAGTCCATTGTATATATGGACCACATCTTCTTTATCCATTCATCTGTTGAAGGGCATCTCGGCTCTTTCCACAGTTTGGCTATTGCGGACATTGCTGCTATGAACATTGGGGTGCATATGGCCCTTCTTTTCACTACATCTGTGTCTTTGGGGTAAATACCCAGAAGTGCAATTGCTGGGTCATAGGGTAGCTCTATTTTTAAATTTTTGAGGAACCGCCACACTGTTTTCCAAAGTGGCTGTACCTTTTTCTCTTGTAAGAACACGTGTCATTGGTTTTAAGGGGCACCCAGACAGTGCAGGGTAATCTCATCTCAAGACCCTTAATCATATCTGCAAAGATCCTCTTTCTAAAGAAAGTGGTGTTTACAGTTTCCAAGTTTGCACTCCTATATTTCTGGGGGACACCATTCAGTCCACTACAAATAGTTTTCTCCCCATCAATGAATGAATGAATGAATGAATGAATGAATGAATGAATGAACGAACAAGCAGCTGCTCCCACTGACAGCAGTCAGCAAACAAAAGGAAGCTGGGCAGCCGGATGCCTCCATGCCCCAGCGTGGCTGCAGTGTGGGGACTAAGGCTGAGGCCGGGACAGTCCAGCAGGGAGGATACCATTTCCCCATTTCGCAGGTCAGGATGCAGAGCCTCAAATCCTCAAATCAGGCAGCAACCTTGCATCAGGGCCCCTTCCTGTGGACCCCAGTCCCCCAGCCCTGAATGGGCTGGCTGCAGTGCCAAGACCCCAGCCTGGCCTCCAAGCCCCCCTCCCTCCATCACAAAGAAGGAGATGCTCAATAAGCAATGGGCAGTGCATGCGTGAGCGATTGCACATGTGGGGGGGGAGGGTCCATGCGTGTGCAGACATATGCATGTGTGTTGTGCATGTGCAGGTGGATTTGCATCTGCACACTTAGTTACATGGGTGTAATTGGAAACATTACCAGGAGACCTGCATCCTCTTCAGGCCGGTAATTCCCCACCCTGTCAGAATATTAGTACTAAAAATTATGAGACATAAATGGGGCTGGTTAACATAAAGCTGTAAAATATTTGTTTCTAATGGAGCCTGTATACAGCGAATCTGTCTTCTGGTGGCTGAGAGCCCTCCCCTCTAAGAAGAGGGCTGTCTCTCAACTGCAAGCAGCAAGAACACGCGCCTGGTTTTCAGAGTGTCTTCACACTCCCTCCCTGTGCTGGGGTCTCCTGGCCTCCAAGCACTGGGGAGGGGATGACGAGGGGATTTGCTATTTCTGGGTATCTGCCAGGGGCCAGACAAGGTGACCAATGCATCTCAGGCCACCGCAAGGCCCTCCTATCTTCCCAGCAGACAGAACATGAGGTTGCACCAGACAAAGGCGCTTGTCCAAAGTCACACAGCTGGTCCCCAAGAAGCCAGGATGGCCCCCTAGACCAGGTGCTTCCCAGTGCAGAGCTTGGCACCTTGTGGGGATGAGAACCACCTAAGACATGGGGGAGGCAGAGATAGAGGTGACGGTTTTGTGGGACCACCTGCTCTCAGCCCCGTCCAAATCCCCGTGAGGGGAGCCGGGCATGAGACTGGATCCTCATCCCTAATGAGCCCCCAATAATTTGTGCAGATGGCCCTCTAATGACCCTCCGAGGGGCTTGGGTGTGGGGACAGCTGGAGTGGCAGGTTTGTTCCCAGCCAACCTTCTAGAATGGACCCCAGGGAGGCTACAGTCAGAAGTCCGTATAGTTGAGCACCTGCCCATCTCTCATCTCTAGGGTGACCCTGACAGGCCCCCAAATCAAGGAACACTCAGGCTTTCTGGCAGGCAAAGGACATCAGGGGAGACTCAGGAAAAGGGTGGGACCCTAATGTCCCCAGATGAGCCATGTGGCAGGGACACTTGTGTGGAGTGGTGGCTCTCGGAGGGCGCTCTGCAGACATTGTCCAGCGGGACGCATGCTTCCACTTACCAGGACCTAAGGCAGAAGCAGAGCATCCCTCTTGGCACAGATGGGCCTTTTCCTTCTGTCATAAAAAGCTCAGATCCTCTGATCAGTATTTGGTGGGACAATGAACATGTTTTCAATAGGATGGGCAGCGCTGAGCATGTTGGGAAGAAGGATTAGCCGACAAGCTGGGTGGATGGGCAAGGGCGGTGAAAGCCACGGTGAGGACTTGTACCTTACATGTCTTTTCACTCATTCATTCACTCATTCATTCATTCAAAAAGCAATTAGAGATTCCCTAGTATGCACCAGGCACTGCATTAGGGGCTGGGATGCAGCCAGGAGCAAAAAGACATTCTCCCCTCTTTGCAAAAGAGCAGAGCCTGCACGGTTAAACAAGCAAGCGATACAACTAGTGAAGCATGAGGAGCCATGGGAACCACGGCAGGGCCCAGGCACAGTGAGCGCAGACACTCAGAAGTAGTCCATACAACCACCTACTCAGGTCCTTATGAAGGGAGAGGAGCTGGGCTGTAATGATCGCTAACTTCCACGCAGAAGAAAGCATCCTCGAAAACTGGGTCACCTGCTGGACTAGACAGGGGAATGCTCACACCAGGCCCTGGTGGCAAGAAAAACCTATTTTAGACCAAAGAGCCTCTCTGTTTCTATGCCTGTCTATCTATCTATCTATCGTCTATCTATCTATCCATTATCATCTATTTGTCCATCCATCCATCCATTCATCTATGCATCTATGCATGTATCTATCCATCCATCTAGCTAGCTATAAGCTGTCTATCTGTACACCTAAGCATCTATGCATTTATCTACCTATCTACTTATTGATCTATGTGTACGTATGTATGCATCCACCTATCACCTACCTATCACCTACCTACTTATGCATCCATGCATGCATCCATCCATCCATCCTCTATCCATCCATCTATGCATCCATGCCTCTATCTATCTATAAATCACAATATTACATCTACATGTATGTATGCAAATATATGTGTAGTAGATAAAGGTAGAGATGCATATAAAATACAAAAACAGAAGCTGGGGTTTCAGCTTTCGGTTGCATTTGGATCCATACAGACATTTCTCTGGAGCAGAAAATGTCTTGCTCAATTATGTACTGCTGAAATTGTAATAAATAGATAAATAATTACAGATGGCTCCTCCAGAGCAAGCATATTTTCCCCAAAATGATGGATCCAGGGTTATCCTGATTAACGGAATATTCTGAACAAAAAAGACATTACCTTTGGAAATGATACCATGGACAATTTCAAAATTCTCCAAACATTGGCACTGGAACTTGAGATTGAAATGCTGCTATGTCAGAGCGTTGTGGACTAGGGGCTTTCTCTGAGGCCCATCAGCTCGGGTCGATCCCTCACAGCCTTCTTTCTGCACAAAGAGCAGAAATCAAGCCCCGTTACTGAGCCTGCTCCTGTTTGGGCGAAGTTAACTGGAATTTACTAAAAACGACTGCCTTGGAGAGCTAAGAAAGTGGATGTTTTGCATCTGAATTTCCCTGTTCTTCAGCAACATATTTCATGAAGAATTTACCCATGCCTTGTCCCTTGTCCCCGGTCTCAATCTATCTTTAATCTCCCCAAGCCACACCCTCACATCACTCAGGGGCCATCTGACCGGCTCTTCTCCCAAACCTCATTCTGAGGTTCTACCGGTAAGCCCAGGCCCTATTTATCCACCCAGATGAAGCCAGCCCCTCCTTGGAAGCCGTCCCCACCTTCTCAAGAAGATCAGTTTTTGGAGGCAACCACTCTGACACAGACTGGGACACGGCAATCCCCTCACCATGACCGTACGCAAGTATTCCAGAATTGAAATCCAGCCTACGTGCTTTGATCCTAGAAAGCACAAGGAGACATCAAGCATTAAATCTGGCTTCATCCTGGCTCCAAAGGGCTCCATTTTGGTTTGAGGTATTACATATGTGGCGTGGAGTTAGAACACAGGAGAGGTTCAGATCCCAGGCCCTCTCCTGTTCGTGACCTTGGACCGTTGACCCTTTCTCCACCTCACTGTACTCACCACTAAAATGGAAGTATTACACCCATTGCAAGGTGCTCCAAGAGAACAAACAGAGATCCTCCAGCTATCCCCATCTGAGACATACTGAATGCAAATTCCAAGTTGTACTAAAGGGCTGCAAATCAGTTCTTGGGCTGGGGCCCAGATACGAAGAGAAAGTGTGATTAAGTGTGACTTTTTTAAAGTTTTGTTTGGATTTATTCCTAAAAGCTCCTTCACCCAGAGACTCGGATTTCTCTTTGGCCCAGATGGCTGCCGTGTCATGAATCAGAGGCAGAAAATTTGAGCAGTGTCCAGAAGGAGCCTAGAGGGGAAAAAAAAGGAGAAGAAACACAAGAAGCAGAATGACTCGGAACTTTGGGGCAAAATTAAGATTTGTCAGGACCTTTCCCTGGGCTGGGGGGGCAATGCCATGAACCACATATGCCCGATGGGATCTGGTGCTCTGCGGCTGCCCCACACTGGCCCTAACTGGGCAAAGGCTTGTGCGGGCATTCCCGGGACCATGCAGGTGACCACAGACAGCACACGCACCCACTTAAGGGACATGTCAGAGGCATGGCAAGCCTCAGCTGGGCTGTGTATGGAATGAATGAAAGGACAAATGGCCAAGTGACATTGGAGGACAGACAGGACAATGGGCTGGGCACTGATGGTCAGGTCCGGGGTCCATCCTGGGGCAGAAGGTCCTTCCTCTCCTCAGGAATCTGGGGAATGGGCTCCACCCACCCAGCATTCTCCCGGACAGGCCAGGACAGAAGTGCCTCAGTAAAATGTCCTGGGACAACGGAGTCCTTCCGAGAGACTGAGCTGGGCTCTTGTCCACTTGCCTCAGATGTGTTATGGGAATAACCACCTTCTTCCTTGAATTGCTATGTGGGTTATGTGATAGACCTAGAGGGTCCTTCAGGATCAGCCGACAAACTCAGATTTCGAGGCAATTTCCTCCACCCATTTCTTGTGATAATAGCAGGTAAATAGGGTTCAATCATGCCTTTTTATTTTCTGACGCTTTGCTATCTGGTGTCTTTTAGACTCTAGGGCCAGCCAATTCCTTGAGATAATAGATGGCCAGCCTTGCAAGCACATCTTTCTGATGCAAACCAACCAAATGCAGAGCCCACATCCCCACCACCTCCTCTATGGGGCTCTCACACTCTGGGCCATGTTCCCCCTGCCCTAATCACCCCAGGCCAGGTACCAGACAACCAGGGAGCATCCCCAAATGCCCCGGAGCCTGATGAAACCATTCAAACTGGCCAAAGCTGACCCTGTGACTCTGCCTCATCCATTTCTTCCTGCAGAAACCCTAATAAAGCTTCTGGCCCACATTTCTGCCTCACTCCCTCTGCCCCCTGACCAACCCTGGTGCCTCCCCGTGTGGCCCAGCATGGCACGCTGAGCCCCCGCAGCTTGGGGTCTCTTGGCATCCCCATACCTGAATATTAATAAAATTTATATTTTCAGACAAGAACAACCAGGCCTGCTTAGTACATCGCCATTGTCTTCCCCTTGGGGACAGGCAGGCTGCAGAGTGACCTCTCTCGGAGGATGGAGTTCGCAGTGGGCTCAGCACGGGGCTAGGGCAGGTCCAGCCAGTTCCAGGAAGGGATGGGCTAGCACATCTAAGCTACACGCCCACCTGGCCTCTCTGTGCATGACGGTGGCCTCCGGCCCCTCCATGACCACCTCTTACATTTTCCAGCATCTTCAGAACCCGGGCAGAGGAGTGCTTTCAGTCAGGGGGTCCTGGAGACCCTCCACTCAGAGAAGACCTCTCCCCTGGGGAAGGGTGTCCCCAAGGCAACATGGGGCTCCTCAGTACTCCTGCTCCTATTTCCAGGGACACGGAGACTGTCTTACCCGTGGGGTAAGAAATAGCTTCACGAATTTCTTCAGCCAATGAAATGGGGGTCACTTGCAGGCAGAGGTATTACATGCTGGGGTGAGACCACCCAGAACTTTCTCATCCAGCCACAGTGAATCAGGAAGAGCACATTGACAGGGAGGGGCAACTCTGAGCCATCCCATGAAGACACATTCATTCTGGAAAGTCCCCAGCCCTGCGGGGACCCCCATGTGAGGGAGAAGTAGCATTCTGCTGGGGGTAGTCCTGAGTGGGGGGCTCTTTGTTACTGCGCCACAACCCAGCCCATCCTGACCAATGCAGGGGCAGACGGGGGGCCAGGTCAGCACCCAGAGACTCCCGGCTGGTGGCCACCAAAAGGACAAGGTGCTGGGCACCCACACACGGCCCAGGAAGCCACCACAGAGGAAGAAAGAGTGACAGAGACCATTTCACATGACTGCATCAGAAAGAGAGAATCCTATTCTATCTGCCATCTAAATCGCCTGGGGAGAGAATCTTTATTAAAAGTTTTCCATAAGCATTCCCCAGCAACTTAATCACAGAGCGCTACTTTTTTTTTTTCTTCCCCATAAGATCTTAAGCACACTTACTGCCTTTGCATAAAGAACTTTTGCTTCTAATCATATCGATTTTACTCTAATTAATTTTTAATATATTTTCCAGGGTCTTGTGTATATACACACCAAGATTTTTTTTTAATCATATATTAACATAGTCATTCCCACTCTTAAAGTGGGTATTTAAATGAGGGTTAATTTATTATTGCTTAAGATGGCACAGTGTTAACCCAATTATCATTTGCATTTTGTCGTGTACGCTCTGGAATGCAATAGGACACCGAAAATAGATGCAATAGGATTAAATTCGCCAAACTGAATCTTTGGGACTTTTGCTGAATTGTAACAAGGCTTGATTATCTGGCAATAAAGACGTCCTAGCGAGGGTCCCACCTGATGCCAGGTACTGGGGTGCTGGAGTCACAAGGCCCACCCAGACCTCTTCCCAGCTGGAGCACCCCCTCCCCGGTGCCCAGCCCCTTTGAGACTCGGTTTTCTGACTTAGTAAAAGAGGGTGGTTATGGCCCCAACCTCACGGGGTTGTTCGTGGTTGGAGGAACACATTGTCACCAGGCTTGCCGGGGCGCCCCATAAGAGCTCCCCGGATGTCTGCTAACCTCGACATCATTACCGCTCATTCCACAGGGTCCTTCCCAACAACTCAATGTTCACAGAGAATATCCTTATCGAACGTTGCCACGCATATGTTTTTTTGCATCCGTATTTGAGAGAGGTGTCCCCAAAATGGGAAGAAATGTATTCTGGGGAAGAGGAGTCCTCTGTCTGTTCTCCGTTCATTGGTGATTGGCTCTTAGGGTCTGGGGCCATGCCCTGCCCACAGGAAGCCCCCAAACATGAAACAAATACAGCAGCACCCCTCCTCCCAGGGCTGTTGGAAGCTCCCCCAGATGCAGGTCACAGCTCTGGTGGGCAGCCCCCGATGTCTGCTCCCTAGGAGCTGAGCTCGGACCGCCCTTACCCCAGTGGGACCCCCACGACTATCATCCAAGTTCCACTAAGCTGTGCTCTGATAGGAGCTGGTCACGGGATCAGCCGGGGTCATCGGTGAGCACCAGTTTCATTTCAAGGACCCGGGACCCATGTTCAGCATCTGCGTCCTGCACCACGGGACACCAGTTCTAGTTTCCTGGTCCTCTTTGCCAAGGAACTGGTAACGACCCATCATGAGTGAGGCCAAGGACACTGGTCTGCTCAGACACCCCAGAGTTAATGGGCACTTTTCCTGGCAGCTCAGCGTGTGGTAGAGGGAGCCACAGGAGAGTCTGGGTGTGAGCATGTTTCGTGACCGCCGGCTCGCGATGGATGGCCTGTCGGCCACAGCTAACAGAGACTGAAGTCCAAGGCAGGAGGTGTGGTTGCCACCCACCAATCACGCAGCCGTTCGGACCCAGACCATCACCCTCGGACCACTGAGCAAGGCTTCTGGAGCCCGCGGCTCTGTGCCCGCTCCCACCGAGGGAACAAGGAGGACAGGGACTGGCCTCACCCGCAGACCGCACCCAGGCTGGCCACAGAACCCGGGCAATGACCAGCCAAGCCTCCGTGTGCTGGGGACCTCACGGGACACCACTCGCCTCAGCAGGGGAAGCAGAGAGAGAACTCGGAGGCGCTGTGGTTCCACGGGGCCTAAGGAACGGCTGCACTGGGGGCGGCAGGGAGAAGGGGGAGGGAGAAACCCTTCACAAGAGAGACCGCTCTGCTTGCAGAGAGCGCAGATGCGTGGGGATGGGCGGACAGATGGACACCCAGGACATAAGGAACTGCCGTCATCCCAAGTGCCTGGCCCAAGGGCAGAGAACAGCTGCTTTCCTCACCCTCTCGACCGCCAGCTTGCCCTGTGACATTCCTAAGAAGGCCCGGCCTCACCCCTAGAGTCCAGCGGCCAGGACACAGAGGGAGACGGCCGTGAGAGCCCTGCTGACGCGAGTGCCTGTAGAATCCCTGTGTCGTCAGGAGCCAGTTCCGCGGTCACTCGCCCCGAAAGAGGATTGGGATTTTGTCCTAGGAAGCATGGCATTCCTGACTTCCTAACTGAAGGGGACGGGAGAATAGGGTGGCCCTCTTCTCTTTGTACCCTTCCCAAGGATGTACTGTGGTAGGGGGAAAACCCCATTAAGTATTCTCTCCCCCTTCATTAGGACAATATCGCTTAGACTCGCTGCTTCCAACGTCAGCAAAAGCCCCCAGCTTCCTCCTGCAAGGCCAGGGTTAGGGCAGAGAGAGGCCAGGCAGTGAGGGGCTGCGCAAATGCCCCCCAGGAGCATACACCTCTCGTGGGTTAGTCTGCCGGGGTTGACGGATGGGTTGTGAGGTATGCTTATTTATCGTATTTACACTTAGGGCCAAAGGAATATCCTGGCCCAGGGCCATTTATCTCATTCTTTTTGGAAGCACTTCCTCTTTCTAACTAATGGAGAAGTGGCCCACTACATAATTCACAGCCCTGCCTCGCCAACACACGCCGTTCCCGTGGACAACATTTGCGGGTCCCGCCGAAGTGAGCGGCTTCCTGGCTTGGAGCACGTGCCCAGCTGGGGCTCTGCAGTCACGTCGAACTGCCACCAGGACCCTGCGGAGGGGAAGGGAGAGGCGGTGACCCCTCTCCCACCTCACTCTCGTGGGCGACAAGAACGCCTGGCATGGGGGGAGCACGTCCACTCTCTCCATCGGGGATTCACCGGGTAGAGTGCCGTCGGAGCATCAGAGGAGAAATCGAGGCCCCTGGTGGGGAACACGGCCAAGAGGGCGGAGAGGGTCAGGGTTAACTTGGGAGCCCAGAGTGGATCGCTGCCCTGGCCTCAGCGTGGGCTGACTCTGGCCCGATTCCTTCCCTCTTTCATTTCTACCAGTTCTACCAGCCCCTGGCCATCATCTTGTTCTGAAGCTCAGGGCTGCCTGTGTCCAAACTGCTGTCCGCCCGCCCTCTGGTTTCCTGCCTGGCTCCCAACCAGGGCATGTGGTCTGCATCTCTTCCCTGTGTGTGCTCCTGGGCTGGATTTGGGGGAAGGACACTCACGTGGCTCCTTGAAGCTGCCCTCCCTCACTGCCCCCTGAGCCCAGCTCCCCACCCGATTCAGGTCCCTGTGAGGCCACGCACAGAGATGCATCCCCAAAAGAGCCACATCCCAGCGTGGCAGCACCAACCCAAGACCCTGCCCGTATGGGTGACTCGCCCTATGACCCAGGGGTAAATCTTCTTCCCTCTTGGGGGGGGTCTCAGTTTCCCCCAAATGAAAGAGATGAACTACGTCCACGGTTCTCAACCTTGGCTGCACACTGGAATGTTCGAAGGAACCTTCACAGTGCCAAGGGCCTGACCCCGGCACTATCTGATAACATGGCATCTCTGGCAGGGGACCCAGGGATCTGCACTTTTGCAAGTCCCCATGTGATTCCAACCTGCAGCTAAAGGAGAGAACCACTGGGCTTGTGCGTGGTTCTCAAAGTGGGCCCTGGAGGCCGCAGCCATAAGGGCACTTGCTAGAAATGCCAATTCTCAAGTCCCCACCCCAAACCACGCACGGGACCTGCCCCTCCAGGGGACTCTGGTATGATGGGCAGTTTGCTCCATTATCTTAAATCCTTTGGCCCTCCCTCCGGGGAGTGCCGACCACGCAGGGCTGCAGAGGAATCCTGCTCCCCTGCCCACTTGCCTTCACTTCCTTGCTCAGCATGCTCCTCATCTGTGAGGCCCATAAAGCCCTCCCTCCGGGGCCTGGAAGGATGCAAACCAGGTAAGTGTGCAAAGCACAACACCCTTGCAGGTGCTTAAAATAAGTTAGCTCTGCCGGTTGATTCGTGTTGATAATGTCGGCTGCCAAGATTCAGAACCTGCCATGTTTTGCTCCCAGAGAAAGACGGAAGGGCCGGGTTTTCCAGCGAATCAGAGACCCCGTGCGCTGCACTCAGGGTCCCGGAGGCTGCGAGCCATGTTACCGCGGCCGCAGGCAGCAGGGGCTGACTCGGGAGGGGCCCTGGAGAAGCGGACTAGGAGGTGGAGGATGGAGAGGGGCGGGCTGGGGTTCCACCAGCAGAAGCCCCTTGTGAGAGACAGGTGCCCAGGAGGAGGCAGACGGAAGAGGGAGGGTCACCTGCCGGCCTGCGGCGCCCTAGGCTCAGGGACCCTGCTGCACCAAGCTCTCTGGGGTGGTGCAGGCACACACAGGAAGGGATCCATTCCGGATCCACCGTGACGAGTGTCCCTGAAAGCCAGCCGGGTGGGGGTGCGGGGTGGGGGTGAGTCCAGGTGGGCATCCCAGGGGTTCCCGGGTCGGCCTGGGCGCGGGGAGCCTGCAGTGCGCAGTGCCGGCCACCAGGTGGCAGAGCCACCACCACGACACCCGGTGAGGGTGGGGGGGGGATGGCATGCGGAGGTTCCCCGGCAGCTACTTTGTAGCAACTTTGTGGGGGTGGGGGCAGGGGAGCTGCGGGTGGGAATCGAGGAAGCTCCGAGAACTCGCTGGGGCAGACTGCGCCTCCTGAACCAAGTCAGGGCCCATCCAGTGAGCCCCAGCGCCCAGAAACCAGATGCGCATGCTGGACCCCTGAGCGCCAGCCCTACTCAGGCTGAATAACCCCCTATATCGCCCCTCCCACCCTCTCCCCACTGGCCTCAGGCCGCTCTTCACATCGGGTCCCTGGACAAATCCTTCAGGGTCCGCAAGTTGCTTGAGAACTTAAGTTTTGTGTTTTTTATTCCGATGAGTCTGAAATATTTCCTCCCAGATCTAAAGACAAAACTTACAAGGATCATTGAGCAGGAAACATCATTTTCTTAAATGCCGCTTTTCCTTAACCGTTATTCTTTAAGCTGAGCTCTAAGAGTTTCAGAGATATTCTCCAAGAGAAACTGCTTTCTCCAAAGAAATGTATGCACTTACCCACATTTGATAAACACTGGGTTAAAATTAGTCAATAATCATAATATTGATCACAGTAGCTAACTCTTACTCAGTGCTTACCACATCACAGCATTTTTCCTCAACAGAATTCAGAACAAGCCCGTAAGGTGGGTGCAGCATCGTTCCACTCCATGGATGAGCAGACAAGCAGGAGAAGATAAATAACACATCTAAGGCTGGTAGGGCAGCCTGACCCCATTCTTAACCTTAGGGTCCACGCCACTTCCCTCTGGTTTCCTCGAACCCCCATTCTTGCCTCTCCCATGTCCTCCTCTTATCTCCATCCAACTGGAACTAGGGTGGGGATGCTCT
Organism: Leptonychotes weddellii; assembly: GCF_054177405.1. NCBI lineage: Eukaryota > Metazoa > Chordata > Mammalia > Carnivora > Phocidae > Leptonychotes > Leptonychotes weddellii. Next base: position 3,263,856 of record NC_138372.1, read on the forward strand.
CTGACCCTACAGAATTCTTTTGGAGAGGGTAGCAGAACCTAATTTCGGGAGATCGTGAATGACTGGTTGTGGCTTAATATGCCCTCTCTGCTGGGGGAAGACAGTGGCCATACAGGACTGGGTAGAGTCAAGTGGAGTGGCCTCAGCTAATGAGGATGTTTGACTTGAGTTTCCTCTGGAAAGCAGAGCAGACCCGCCAGCAAGGATTAAGCATCCCAGTTCCCAAAGAAGTGTCCACAGAACAGCTCCTTGGATCATTGTGGTACCCACACCCCGGGAGCATCTGGGAAGCATCCCCCAGATGCAGAGGGATTAGAGGCGGGAGGGGGAGGAGGGACCGGGAGGGGGAGGGGGCTCCGGGAGGCAGGCAGGCTGTGCCCCCAGGGCCTTGATACATCTGGCTTAGGCCACAGGCATAGTTTTCTGGGTCAGGCTGCTCCTCCAAGCCTCAGGCAGCCTTCGAGGCCCCATAAATCTGCCCTGTGTGGAGTCCAGGACGTAATTGAGTCTCTCTGGCAAACAGGGAGAGCTGAGAGGCAGGAAATGCTGAGCTGATGGGCCACAGAAGAGACATTATCAGACTGAGTCTACCCAGCTTAAAACAAAAACACATTCCAAAGAGCAAGCCTGCAGACCAGTGTCTCAGCACAAAGCTGGTTGTTCCCATCAGGCACCAGTCTGACATTACCCTCCTTCAAAAGGGCAAAAGCAAGCAGCTCTGTGAGAGGGAGAGAGAGAGAGAAAGAGAGATCATCTGTGTGGGCCAGGCTCTCAGAGAAAGAGCTTGGGAATATTCTGCAAGGGGCTTGCTAGTCTCCACATCCCTGGATCCTGGAATAAAGGAAGAGGGAGAATACAAGGGAGCATCATTATATACACAATTCCCACATGTCTGGAAGTGACTTTACCAAGATAAATTGACCTTCCAACCCATCCCGGCGGTAGAAGTTATAACGTGGAGTTACTGGCACCCTGCGGGGAAAGAGCACTGGGCCAAGAGTCCTGGTCATTATTGGCTACCTGATCGAATTTGAGAAAAATCTTCTCTCCTGGCCTCAGTTTCCCTTAGTTTTCAAACTGAGCCCTGAGGGGCATGGGGTCCTGCTAAGGAACCCCGTGGGCTCTGAGTGGGGGTAGGGTCTACCTCCATTCCCTCACTCCCTGCCAACCAGGTGGGGGGCTATCCTCGGCCTCTCTGTAACCCCATCTTCAACCAGAGCTACTCTCTTTTTTTTAATGTTCTTCTTTTGAAAACATAGGAACCACATAATTTCTATGAAGTGCCCTCTGGCTCTGAAGTCAGGCAGCAGTGACTGAAGTCATGTGGGATCCATGAAGACTCCTGTGGGCAGCAAAGCAGGTCCAGAACACCCCACTCTTCAGCAGAGCCCCATAGTGATTCAATCCTTACCTCTGTCAGTGCTTCCTGCCTGTTCCCTGAGGGGGCCAGCTCTACCACACCGTGGACTTTTTGGCCAAGTGGCAACCTCCAAAGGACCCCTCCGTCCTCTCCCCACTGTCCCTATGCTGGGCTGTGCAAGACCGTCCCTTTCAGCGTGGTGTGAACTCAACACATAGCAGGTGCTCAGTAAATATTCACAGAAGGAATGAATGAGCGCTGCCCCCAGGGTTATGCTCTGAGCCTGTGGTAGACTGAATGTCCCCCCAGTGATGTGCCCACGTCTGAGCAAAACATGGTAAAGGGACATGGCAGGTGTGATTAAGGTTGTAGATGTTACAAGAGGAAGATTATCCTGGGCTATCTGCATAAGCTCCATTGAATCAAAAGGGCCCTTGTAAAAACCGAAAACTTTCTCTGGCTGAAGCAGGAGAAGTGAGGCAGGAGTGGGACTTAGAAGAAGACCAGGGAGAGAGGGATTCATCTGCTGGAGAGAGGGGGGCAGATCCAGGGGAATGCAGGCAGCCCCTGGAAGCTGAGAGCCATCCCGGCCACAGCAGAGAAACTCAGTCCTACAACCACAAGGAAGTGACTTCTGCCAACACCCAGAAAGAGCAAGGAAGAGGATCCTCCCCGAGGCTGCAGGTAGGAGCCCAGGCACCCACACAGCTTGATTTCGGCTGCTAAGACCCGGGGCAGAGGAGCCGGCCAGGCCTGCCTGGACTTTTGACCTCAGAACCGTGGCATCATAAATGTATGTTGTTTTAAGTTTCTAAGTTGGTGGTGATTTGTCATAGCAGTCCCAGGAAGCTAATTCAGGTTTTTGTTATTGTTGCTGCTGTTTGCTTTTGGTTTAGAGGGAACAAGGCGGCACTCCCTCTGATCCATCCCGTCCCCCTCAGCCACAGGGCACTCTGTGCAGCCCCAAGTTCACCTGCCTGACAATACCTCACCCTGCAAATACTACCCCCCTCCAGCATCCCCACTTGTGCCCAGTCCTCAGCCACGTGTGGACATCTTAAAACATTACTGAATCCTCTCACCCCTGCATCAAGACTGCCCAGGACCACCAACGTACCCGACTAAGACCTTCCTGCTCACATCCTCCCCCATCTCTCCAGCTCACCTGTCATTCACTCCACTCCAGCCATGCTGGGTGCTGCAAATGTATCAAATGCTTTTCTGCCTCAGGACCTTTGCACATGCTGTGGCCCCTCATTCTAGGCCTCCTGTAAATTCCCTCTCATACTTTAGTTCTCAGTATAAATGGCACTCTTCAGAGAAACCCCCTGTACCACCCCTTCCACCCTCCCTTTCACTCATCCTAGACAGTGTGTCTGTTTCCTTCTTAAAAGTCCCACAACTTGTAACTGTTTCATGCTCTCGGTTTTGCTGGTTCTCAGCAGCTCCCCCACCGGGCAATGAGCTCCATGAGGTGCAAGCATTACAGGGTTGATGCACTGGAAATTCAAGGTAAGTGAATGTGCCCAGCTCCTCCTCAGGCTTGTTACACCTGTGATGCCATTCATCTTCCTTCCCACCTGCAACCTTTCCTCAAGGACTCCCCTGGTCCAGACCATCTCAGAATGCTGATGGGTCTGAAACTCTCCCTACTCAGTCCTCCCCTCCCTCGACTACACAGGTGACAGCCCTGCGTGGCTCTCTGAAGGGTCCCACCACCGGTGTGCCCTCCCCGTTCATCCTTCACCAGAGGCTCTCCCAGTCACTCTTCTCTACATCCAGCCCCACGTTGGCACCACCTTCTTGGAGGACCCGCCCGACTTACCCAGCTTCCCGCCGTTGGCCGTTGAAGAGGAGACTCCCCAACTGGTCAAGGTCCGGGTGTGCTCTGGGCCCCCCAGCAGGTGGAGGGGCAGCACCATAGCTGTTGAGGTGCATCCCGCCGTTGGCCTGCAGTTCAGATTCCCGGTTGGCTGACACTGTGAGGGGCCCATCTGCCCAGAGGCAGACCTGCCCCTGCAGTCCCTCTTGTCCCGTGGCACTTTTTTCTCCCATTGTCATTCCGTATTAGAGCAATAAAACCACAAGCGTTGCGGTGGGCCTGGGACGAGGACAAGGAGGCATGATCTTCATCAGGCCCCAGAGTAGCATGTCCCCTACATCTTCACCAAAGGAAGCCTGAGAAGACGCACACGCTCAGACGAGACCCTTTTATTCCCTTCCAGCCCATACCTTCTCCCAACTGAGCTGTGCTTGACTCAGCCATTCACCAGCTGTGTGAACCCAGCAACCTCCCCAGGCCTCGTTATCCCCACCTGTGAAATGGGGACAGTGACGGCTCCCAACTCATAGGGTTGTTTCAGGAATTAAACATGGCAGGTGCCTTAAGTGTCCCACTCAGAATGAGAGTGGGGGAGATGGGGCCCATTATATTGTCCCCGTCTTTGGTGTGGAAGTTATCTTGCGAAGAAAATGTGCCTTATAACCTCTAGTGGATGGATTTTTGTTTGCCTGGTAGTGGTTGTTTTATAATATAGCATTGCGTTTTTTTTCAAGGGAACTGGACTACCCTTGCTTTACAAACATGGGTTATGTGAAATTATGTTTGAAAATTATAGCACGTCTCCTCCCATATTCGCACACACAACACAGACACACATGAGTGGACACAGAAGTAAAGTTGATGGCCTGAGCCATGAGCCAGGGTGGGTGAAAAGCAGGAGCGTGGCATCACCTGGAGAGACCAGCGCCAGGCTCCTCCAAGCCCGCTGGCGGCGGGGTCTTGCGGTGGGACATGGGTGTCAGGGTTTTGAAAGCCCCCGTGCGGTTCACATGTGCAGCCTGGGTGGGTGGCAGCTGAGATGATCCAGTCAGGGGACAAGATTCTACAAGATCCTGAAATAGATGTTTGCAGCTAAGTTGGGGATAAAACAGATCTCGTGTTATGATAGACAGTCGCCATGCAGGTCCACCAGCGAGTCCTTTGCATCCTTAGAATAGTGACAGTCCCCGTTCTCTGGGGGCAGGGAGGGTACCTGTCCCTCCCTTGTCAAGGTCAGAGAGCAGTGCCGGGCTGACTCCTGTGCAGGGCGGGGAGGGGATAATCAAACCATGTTCCTGGAGGAGAAAACCCCACCACCAGCTAGGACCTTTCAAGACTAAGAAATTATGGTTACAATGTTTGGGGGAGGATGCTGTTCCCACAGCTGAGTTTTAAGAAAAGGTCATCACCTTTAGAAACACACAGCCCAATACTGAGGGAGGAAATGATACAATGTCTCAGATTCACTTAAACAAGGACCCCAGGGAGGGGGCAGGAGTGGATGGGAGTATGGAAGAAACAGGACTGGCCGTGTACAGGTGGATGATTTCTGTGGTTGGTGATGGCCCATTAGGGCTTCTGTTTGAAATTTTCTCCAATAAAATGCTAAAGACAGAAAAATAGAAAAGCTCAGAGAAGCCAGATACCAAACACCAGTATCCACCACCTAGAATTAACCAGTGTTCATATTAGGTCATATTTTCCTTCGGTTTTAATAAAAGAAATTTCACGTTAACCCCTCAAATAATGTTTTCAGAGACAATGGGGCTAATGCCCCAGGAGCATTTTCCTCCGGGCATCGTCAAGTCCCTCTCAGAACATCCTGTTTTTTGGTAAGATTTGCTGTCATCCTGCAAGCTCCTTTTGATTTGCATGACCTATGACGGTTCGCCCCCCGCCTACCACCTCTCAAGATGTCTTGACAAAAAGGCATGTCACATAAATCAATGTACCAGTGTATCATTTCTAGACTGGAAACTCTGTGCACAAAGTGACTTCAAACAAGGCATGTGGGGATGTCTGAGCCCCTGTTGCTCCTCCACCAGGGTCTCCCCCCAGGGATGGTTCCCTCCGTGCCTCAATCAGCCCAGGCTGCAGAACAAAGCACCACAGACTGGTGCCTGATACAGCAGAGTTATTCTCTCGCAGCTCTGGAGGCTGCAAGTCTGGGATCAAGGTGTTGGCGAGGTTGGCTTCCTCTGAGGATTCTCTCCTTGGTTTGCAGATGGCAGGCTTCTCATTGTAATCCTCACATGGTCTCTGTGTGTGTGTGTGTCCAATTTCCCTCTTCTTATAAGGACCCTACCCTAATGACCTCATTTACATTAATTACCTCTTTGAAGGTCTTATCTCCAAATAACGTCAGGTTCTGGGTCCTGGGGGTTAGGACTGCAGCATACGGTTTTGACCATAGTTCTGCTACACTCAGATGTTGCATGGCACTTTTATCCAGAACAATCTCCACATACATTATTCACCAGGTGAGTAATCTTTCCTCTTTCTGTCACTTCTAAAGAGCTCATTTTTTTGCAAAGACTTCATTTTAGGAAGTTTGAGGAAGAAAAATAGAAAAACAAACCAACTTAAACCTCCAAGTTTGAATACAGTAAAATCTCATTAATTTGGGTTTACTGTCAGAAAATAATCTAGGAGAGCAAAGGCTTTTCACTGAAGATCACTTCAGAAGTTTCCTTGTAACCAACCGCTTTATCCTTGTTGAGCTGAGAAAACCTGTTTTAATAAACACATAAAAATCACATGCAATTAATGCTATCATCTGAGCACAAAGATCATGCTAATGTTCTTGACTAATTATTCCCCTGGTTGGGTTCACTTCTTGCTCCTTCTTTTCATATACAACCTCTTCATGCTGGATTCCGTGTACCTGGTGGAATAAAGGTAAGCTGTACGTCCAATCTGCAATCAGGAGGAAGCTGAGCTGGGAAGACACATAAACCCCCACTTTTGTTTTCTCTCTCCCGCAGGTGGTCTATCGGCTCCCAGGGGGACTCAGGAGAACGGGCGTTGGCTCCAGATAACATGTCACACAGAAGCCTGGATTAAAAACAGACTGTGTAATAATTAATTCATCACATCCCTTTGAGGTAAAATAAAGGGAAGTACAATTAGGCAGTAGTAACTCAAAAAATATTTTCTTCTTTTAACTTAATGGGGCCCAGAGTTTTAAATAAAGTCATAGCCAATCCTCCCAGGTGTTACCAGCTCCCAGCGCAGCAATTAAACGTGTCAGCAAAGCTCCTACTTAGTGCTCCTGAAGCACTTAATTTTCATTAAAAAGATGACTTTGCAAGCAATTATCAAGGACAATCCACATTCACGGGTATTTATATTCATAAGGACAGATTGTAACACAGAGACACATAAATTACCCAGATCTGTTTCTTTGCTTCTTCCTAAACTAGGCTGCAAACTGGTTGGTTCTAATCACCCGCTTCCAGTCTCTGCATAGGGAGGGCCACTGTGTGGGGCTCTATTCTCCACGTGTTCAGCACCCCACACACACCCCCAAGCTGATGTGAATAAACCTTGGAGTATGACACTAGCGGGTTTTCACTATGAACTCATTTCCTCCATTTATACCCTTTACATGTATCCCTTTTGCCCCGTCACTCCCAAACGTACGAGTGTCAAAGCCACTGATAACATCTGGACTGTTTGGATCCCTTACAGCAAGCCGGGTGCCCCCCCCCGCCGCCTCCAAGAGCATTTCCAGATCTAACCAGATCTAACCCTCACCACCTGGAGCTATTGCCCCATGAATGACGGTAAAACCGAGGGTCCAAGGAAGCAAAATGATTTGTTCCAAGTTTGCTCAGCTAGAAAGTGGCCAAGTCAGGATTTGAATCCAGGTCTGTCTGCCCAAAGCTAGGCATCCCTCTGCTGTGCCAGGTGGGGCTTCCCAGATGGTCCCGCAGATATGGATGGTGGCTGCAAGTCTGTGCAGCATCCTGAGGATGAGGGTGAAGGAGACCTGGCATCTGTGTTCCAAGTCTCAGTCTAGTGCAAAAGGCAGACCCCAGAGGAGATGAAGGGAGTGTGGCTAGACAGTGCGGTGAAGAGAAGACAGTCAGCTTTGGATTCAGGTAGAACAGTGAGCTAGTATTTAATACAACTGCTCTGAATACAGGCTAATGGTAAACAAAATATAAGAACAGAAAGTAAGAAAGATGTAGCCAGGCTAAAACAAACAAACAAACAAGGAATGGACAAATATCTCCATGGACCAGAAAAGGGGCTGAGATGCTGACCGTTTACAAAGCCAAAGCCCTAGGCTTGCTGGCCTCCTGGCAGGGAACAGTGGTGTAACAGTCCCACTCCTGAGAAGCCATGGGATCCAAATTACCCTGCAGGACACAGGACACTGGAACCAGGCTTACTGCTTTGCCTCTGTGGCGTTGACAACCTGTGAAACAAAACATACAGGGGGCCACAATACAGCCTTGCAACCAAGAACCACGGATCTGGAGCATCTCGCCAAATGCCCTGGTGATGTGAGCCCTGGACACTGTCCTGAGAGCTGGTTCTGAACATGGAGCCCCCACCTCTGTCAAGTCAAACAGAAATCCACTAGATGGGAAACAGCGAATTCAAAGGAGCAGAGAGCAAAACAAAAGACCTGTGGTTCAGAAAAACTTGCAAGCCGAAACCTTAAATCATGTAGAAACTGAATGCTAAGAAAGCCAATGAACAAAATCTAAAAATTCACAAATAATGTGAATGCACAGAAGATAAAATTAACTTTATGGAGCAGTCTGACACAGATTTTAAAACAAAGAAGTTTATGAGGTGAAAAGAGAAAGCTTTTATAAAGAAGAGATTAGGAAATAAGAAATTAAGACATAAAAATGTAGAAGTTAAACAAATAAAATGAGAGTGGATATGATTTTTAAATTCATTTAAATTTTGAAAAATGAAAATGTGGTCACTGAAAAAAAATACAATAGTAAAGGTATACATTGGTTCAGTCTTTCCACAAAGCAATTTGGCAATTTCAGTCAACATTCAACCAACATTTAATGAGCACCTGCTGGGTACCAGGCACTGTTCTAGGTGCTGGGCTTTCAACGGTGAACAAAACAGACAAAAATCCCTGCCCTCGTAGAAGCTCCATTACCTTAGGGAAATCAGACAGTAGAAAGATGGGTAGGTTAGTAGGAGGTGAAGTCAGGAAAGTAACAGTGCGTGCAGGTCATGTAACCCCAGAAATAAGGAAATTACCGAGGGCACAACAGAGAAAGATAAGAGATGGAAAATATGGTCGGAGAAGTTAAGAGTCAGAAGATTAGGGTGAAGAAGTCCAAAATACATCTACCACATTTTATCAAATCTAAGACATCAATGACTGCACACTGCACCAACATCTTATGGGCTACTGTAACACAAATAATGCTTCCAATTAAACTAAAACTTTATGTTTTCTTATGAAAACATTTCCTACTTGGTGGAAACATTTTTTTATGAATTATACAGACTTAATAAAATGCTCATGCATCTATAAGAAGGAAAATATAAGCAAAAAAAATTAAGATTGTCTTCAATCTCCTTGACCTTTAGAGTCTAACACTTCTGAATCAATTTCAACAGAAAGCAGAGAACATCCATCTCGTCCCTAAACAATTTAGCCCTCCGGGTTCTCAAGAGAGTTGATAATGCTACATTTTTCAAAAGAGTGCTCTACTATTGTCTCCAGAATTTTGCCCAAAACATTGATTTTCACTCTGCAAGCGTTGATTACCTTAATTTTATCAGAGGATGTCTATGGAAGGTTTTTGAAAAACAAGCAGGACTCACACTCCTTCCTCAAATGGTCTTTAAATGTTTTGCTGACTGTAATTTTGAGAGATTGAAGCTGTAGCATCTGCCACCAGAAATAACAACCAAGCTGAGCATGCTGCCACTGAGCTGATAGCTTTTGTAAGAAACTAGAAACTGCCAGATGTATCCAATTTCCTTAGACATTAAAATATGGTGTGTGTGTTGGGGGGGGATTGAATCTTGGGATTAAAATATAGTAATAGAAGTTTCAGAATAAGACTAGAAAGTGGGAGAGAGGTGATATTTGAGGAGATAATGACCAAGTTTCCACAACTAATGAAAGATATGAGTCTTCAGGCTGAAAATTCATTCCAATTTCTGAACAGAATACATGAAATTAAGTTTCCATTGAGACACGTAGAAGTAAAATTGTAGAACATCTAAGAGAAGATCCCACAAGGCTAGACTAAAGCAGACCACTCGTCATAAAAAGATGGCATTTAGAAGCACTTTAAAGTGTTAAGAGAAAATAATTGTCAATCCAAAATTCTATACCCAGCTAAACTATCATTTATAAGAAAGGGTGAAATGAAGATGCCTCCAGCTTTAGAAAGAATAAAGACCTTACTCCCTCCCAATCCTTGCAGAAAGAACCAGCAAGGGATCACTTCGGGCATAAGGAAAGTGAATCCAGAAAAGAGCAGGGATGCCAAAGGCAATAAGAAAAACTGAGCTCAACAATGATTTGGATTGAGTCGCATTGCCAAAAGCTTGGGATCCAGTTCCCATGACCTCTGCTGATGTCCAGCTTACACTTGGACTATTGAACCTTGCCAGTTGTTTCATTTGTCAGCTCAAATGGGGACTTGTCATAGTAGAAGCACAATAAAAATGTGTTTAATGAAAGTGATTGAGAGGAAGAGAAAAAAAAAAAAAAACAGGCAGATGGCCAAGTCATCGAGGGTCTGGGTCTGGGGGGCCTAACAGGTCACATTTTAAGCATAACAGTGAGATTATCTTAACTGAATCTTTAAAATATCATCATGTCTGCTGGGTGGAAAATGTATGGAAAGGGGGTGAGGAGAGCAGACATGGGTTTGCTGGAGTCCATATGAGAAGAAATCAAGTCGGAGGTACAGCGATGGAGAGAAGTCAATTCAACAAGTAGATAAGAGCAGGTGGAATCGACAGAACCTAGAAGGACCCATCTTCTTCTCAAAACCCTCCAGTGACTAACAACAGCCACCAACCTCTAGTCCCAATCATATGGTACTTGTACCCATTCACTTCCTGTGAGCTCACACCCCGGATGGAGCCCTGCCTGCCTCCAGAGTTCTCACTGTGCCACAGATTGAGCGGTCCAACTGTCTGGAGTGTCCTGACCACCTTCATCACAGAGGCCTTCGCTGGCCCACATCCATGGGCAATTCCGTTCTGTGTCTTGCTCTGCTGATCGGCAGCTGAGTGGCTTTGGTACAGATGGCCAAACTCCCTGAGCCTTTGTTCTGTCATCTGTAAAATGAGTGCATGTGAGCCTACTCTTCCCACCTCCTGCCATTCCTAAAATTCTTTATAGAGCATAACATGCTATACAAATGGAGGGGCTCTCTCATCGGCATCAAAAGCAAACACTTCCACACGGGAAGAAGAGCTCAGCCATTTGCCCCCACTGAGCCCCACAATACAACCTGCTTTGTTGGTCACAAAAAGCCATCACCAGGCATCTGGGTTCTGCTGGGAATCCATCTCCAGCTCCCACGGACAGCCCTCACTTTCCTGACTCAAAACTGGTTTGTCCACTCTGGGTTGTGCACCAGATGCAGTTCCCGGATCTTCACGTGGTTTGTCTGGTGCAGAGACTGGCTGCTTGAGAATGCAGAGACTTCCTTCTCCAGAGACAGAAGTCTGTTTTTCTATATTCTAAGGCTTCTCCACCAAAGGAGAAAATAATGAGAAGCCCACAGCGTAGACACATCCCTTTCCAACACGTGTCCATTCCTCAATCCAAAAAGGTCAAGGCCCATCTCAGACCTGGGATCTACCAGGTTTCCAGCTGAACACCATGGATCTCCATGCTGACTGCACCTACCTTCCATGTGATGCATTTGGTCTGGATGGACCTGGCAGCAGAGGTCTCAGGCAGGGGAGTTCTGTGTTGGCTTCAGATGGAGTGGGTCCATCTGGTAAATGCAAAGGGAAGGCTCAGGGCCTCCAGGGAAAGAACCCAAACCACACCCTTTGCTCAGGATTTGGGGTTTCCTGGAAATCAGTGGGATGGCCCCATATAAGCCTGCTGAGAAGGCTTCCAACAAGACGAATGGTCCAGGAAAAAAATAACCCAACAACAGAGCCCAACTTCTGAGCAAATGTTGACCCACACAGCTTTTAAACAATTATCTGTGTTCTACAAACAGGTAGATGGCAGAACTACCTTTCCCACTTATACCTGAGTGAATAAGGAACTGTATGTAAGTCACAGAGTTCAGAGAAGTAGGAATGGCGTGAAGACCTGGGGGCTGAGTAGCCCTGTGGTCAGGGACATTGCATTGATGGAAAGAGCTTTCAGTGGGAGAGAGACTGGCAGGGCCAAAGGCTCTCTGGGAGGCATAACGACCACCCCCCAAGGAGGTCCACACCCTAAACCTTGGAATCCGAGGATATGTTGCATTATGTGGTAAAAGGGACTTTGCAAGGGGATTAAGGTTAAGGACCTGAAAATGGGGAGATAATCTTGGATTATCCAGGTGTGCCCCATCACCTGAGCCTTATAAGCAGAGAGCTTCCTGCAGCCAGAAGTAGAAAAGACCCAGCCAAAAGGGAGTTAGAGGGACTCCAAGCCTGAGAGGGGCTCAGGGCACCACTGCTGGCCGGGATGGGGGCCACACGGAAGACAAGAGGACGAACTGAGGCACCCCCAGATACAAAGACCAGCCAGCAAGGAAACACAGTCTTACAAAGGGAGAACAACCCCTATAAGCTTGGATGCAGATTCTTCCCCAGGGCTCCAGAGGGGATGCTGCCCTGCCAACCCCCCAATTTTGGGCTCGGCCTCTGGCCTACAGAACCTCGAGATGGTAAATGGGTGTCATTGTAGCAGAAAACTAACACGGCCTGATTCTGAGTGTCTCCCTTGGGGGTGAAGCCTCTGGGTGATTATTTGGTTATAAAAACCACAATGAGATAAAGAGTAACCCGAGAGGGACCCAGTGAGCCCAGAGCTTGAGGGACAGGCCTGAAGTCAGAAGCTTCTGGGGAGAGGCAGGAGGAGGACAAGAGAAGGGTCTGTCTGAGAAGGGTCCCAGGCTCTGCTGGAGCTCACTGTGCTAATGCCAGGTGGGGAGTGCTCTTCCCACACTCTGGAAGGATAGAATCCACCACCTGAACTAGGGAGCCACCCCCATGCACAATTCCATCCTCCCTCCACCTCCTGCTCCAGGGAACAGCTGATATTTCCCCAGGCTCACAACAACGGGAATCGTCCTGGAAAACGCCACCTCGGGAGGTGGGCACAGCTGGGTGGATCCCAACCCGCCCAGCCTGGGACAGGCTGCTGGTGGCTACTGCTGGTGGGAAAGGTGACGCATGGGGGCCCACTTGCACCACGGCGGGAAGCGGCTCACCCATGGGCGAGAGGCTAGGCGCCAAGCAAGATGCACATATCAGCCTCCGCGGGCTGTACACTCCAAGCAGGGGGAGAGTTAGATGGCGGCACCAGAGCAAAGATGGGATGGCAGGGAATGAGCTGGGCAGAGCCCGAGTGGACCTTCCAGCAGAAGGAAGGTGAGACCCAGGACAGGGGCGAGCCTGCAGGGTTTGAGGAGCAGCCGGGAGCCACGCGGCCGGAATGATAGGGGAGGTGGTAGGACATGAGGTCCGGAATAACGGGGACCCGATCGCATAGGGCCTTGTAAGCCCATTACAACTTTGGCCTTTGCTTGGTAGAAAACGAGCCCCCGGAGGTTCCCAGCAGAGGAGGAGTGTTAACAGCATCAGGAAATCAGATCTTCGCGGCAGGGAGACCAGGAGGCTCTGAGAAGGGCAGATGGAAACTGATGGACTGAGTGCATCAGAGGGGCCAAGAGAAGGATCAGGGAGTGGCCTGGGGGACAGAGAGGATTGAGCTGCTATTAACTGAAATGAGCACTGTCCCATCCACACACATTAAGGGCCTAAAGTACCGTGTGCTGTTGACCTAATAACTCCACTTAAAGGAATTTATTGTAAGGGAATAATCATAAACTTGGGAAAATATTACAAATATGGCTCATTAGAGTGTTACAATGAAAAAACGGAAGCAGCCTACTTATCCAGAAATAGAAGTCGGAACACAGACCGTAGGATCTGTGGTTAATTGGCCGGCCAGCAGCCGTTCCCACATCTGCTTGCCCAGCTCCCACTTAAAGGGCAAAGAAGTCAGTCACTCACTTCTCTAGCCTCCCTTTAGCTAGGGATAGCCAGCTGACCTGTTTATGACGGAGGAACCATGAGTAGATACATGGTCCTGAGTTTCCAGGGTGGATTTCCTTTCCCTTTGTAAGTTCAGACATAATAGAGGTGCTCACAGATTCGATTCCTTTGCTATTTTTCCTGCCATGGACACAAATGCATTGCCTGGAGCAGTGGCAGCCATTCTGGGGCCATGGGGCAAAAAGCATGAGGGGAAAGAAAACCCAGCATGCTTCGAAAGATAAAGAGATCCTGGGCCTTTGGTGGAATCAATGAAGGACAGAACTGACTCCAGCTATTGCCAACCTCCAGACCTCTCTTTATAGGAGAAAATGAATGCTTGTTGTCAAGCCAGTATGGACTGTGTTCTCTGATACAGTAGCAAAGCCTCTGTCATCAGGAGGGAGCTGGCCCAGTGCTAGGGGCTGGGAAACTCAGAGAAAATCCCCACAGCCTATTTTTCCTTGACAACCGGTGTCAGGCTTGGTGCCAAGGCACTGAATCCTCAGAGCGCCCCAGAGATGCAGGCACTATGGTTGCCCCTTTCCCAAACGAGGTGTCTGAGGCTACAGGGCTGACCATCTGCTCAAGGACAGGGACTGTTCAGGCTGCACTTCCTTCCCCCAGGTCCTGCTTCCCTGGAAACTCTAGAGGATCCGGGCACATGGAGTCAATTGTGGCCTCTCCACATCCCAACAGGGCAGGGTAGGAGATGCCAAAGAGAGGGAGCCAGCAGGACTTTGGACCACTGTACTGCGGGGACATGGCTGGGCTCCCTTGGGAGGGCAGGCAGGCAGGTGGGGTATAACTGAAGACCAACCTCCAGAAATGCAGGGGGTCCCTGGCTAGGGGGAGCTTGCAAATTGGGACTGAGCTAATTAAACTGAAGGCTCCGCGTCCAGAGGTCCACAGTGGGGTCAGATGAACACACAGCCAGTGACCCACGAAGAAGAGAAGTGGGTCATGCCATTAAAGTGACCTCCGAGCACACCCACGAGGGATCAGGTCGTGGAAATTACATGTAAGTTATGGCACACCCATGAAAGGGAATACCATCTAGCCATTAAAAAAAAAAATTCTATTTTCAAAGAATATTTTAAGACACAAGAAAATATTTATTCTATACTGTTAGGTTAAACTAAAAACCAAGACCCAACCCTAAGTATCCAACATCATTTCAATTTTGTGACATTTAAAGTTAACATATGTCGAAGGTCATGCAAACAATAAAAAAGAGAAAAACCAGCAGCCATCCCTTGAGATGGGATCAAGGACCCATTTTGATCTTATCCTTTGTACTTCCTTGTATTTCCCAAGTTTCCATAGTGAAAGCAGAGTGCTCTAAAATTAGAAGAAAGTCATTGCAGCACGTGCCGGGGGCTGGGTGGGCTGGCCTCACCCTCCTGGCCCCTCTGCTCCTCCCTCAGGACTAGCTGGGAAGATGACATCCAGAGGCATGTCGAGCTGTGTCTCGTCCAACTCTCGGCGCTTTGCTGTTCCCCACAACATCACTGCCACTAGAAATCCATCCTCCCAGGCCCTGGACACACAGGGTCCACCCGCCGGATGGTTTCCCAGGAGGAACAGCTGCTGCGAGACCCATCGCTTTGGTACATGTGCCCCGCATTCTGGAATTCGGTAGCTGCGCCTTGGGACCTGCCGCTTCAGAGAACAATTTTAATTGAAATGGTAATGATGGAATTTCTTCTCCCCAAAGATGGCATATGCATTGTGAACACTGCATCCCTAGTCTGTAAGCTGGCCCCCAGGATGCCACAGGACACAGATCCCTCCTAATGAGGGCTGAGCCCTGCCTGGGGCTCTGGCTCTGGCCACAGGCAGACCCTGAGCTTGCCGGCAGGATAAAGGCTGTCTTCACAGTGCCTTGTTCCGGACACTCCGGCACCATTGGTCACGCTGGCTGCACCAGAAGTGACTCCCCGAATTCTAACACCGGTGAGGAATCCGCTCTCCATGGCAACCTGGTACCGTCAGCCCACCTGGAAACTCCCACTGGGCAGGACAACTGCATTTACAGCCCCTGGCTAGCCTACAGAAAGCTTTAACAGACATGACCCACACTGATAACGAACACCAGCGTAAGGCCATTCGTCCAGCTGAGGTGTGCGACGTTGTGTGCGGCTGGGGGCGGGGGTCGAGCGTTCATGCATTCATTCAACAAACACGTGATGCAGGGTCCTGCGGCTCTGTGCCGGCTGCTAGGGTGACTGCAGGAGCAGAAAGCAGACATGGCTGGGCTCATACCGCTAGACCCTAGAACCCGGGCCACAAGGGCCCAGAATGAGCCTCTGTGACTCTTCATGGCCTACAAGGCTCCTTTGTTCCCACTTTCTGGGGTCCCTGCTCAGCCCCCCAGGAGCATGGCTGCAGCAAGAAGCCTTCTCTCCCTCCTGACACAAAGGGTTCCCACAGCAAAAGGTCATTGAAGGAGAGGTGCTCATGGACCACGGCCCACCTGCATGCTAACTAAGGGAGCTTTGAGTCAGGGGCTCGTCTTCACTGATGACTAAATGTGTGGCCCTGGTCATGTCCCTTCTCTGAGCCTCAGTTTACCCCCTATAAAGTGTTAGGACTGTGCCAGACAATGGACAGACACTCAGCCCCTTCCAGCCCTGACCTCTGGGATGATGGGTGGGGGCGGCTCCCTCCCAGGCATTCGAGGAGAATGGTTCAAGAAAGCCAGGCACCAAGAACTGCGTCCGAGATTTATCTCCTTAGCAGAACCCCTTTTAATTCCTCTATGAAGATGAGTGGCTGTCTGCATTCCAGGCTGCACCAGCCTGTCCCATCCATCAGCTGGGTCGCGCGGCGCCGCTAAGACCCAGCACTAATTCACGCAAGGGGATCTTAGGGCGGCCGCTCCCCGTGGGGATCCATCACGCCTTGTCAGAGCTCCTCATGCTGCGAGCACAATACCACACACGGGTGGCCCCGTGATGAGCAGCACTCAGGCCCCATTGCACCCCAGCACACAGGGTGGCTGGGCACCGAGCCACACCACTAGGGGCCCCTCGGAACCGGCTGCCACACCCACACCTTGCTTCTCCCAGGGGGCCTGTCCCACCTTTGGCTCCGCAGCTGTCCCTGACACCGGGTCGGAGTTCCTCCGGGCCAGGGCTGTGGACTCAGGGTCCAGCACGGAGCCAGCTCACTCATCGCAGGTGGGCACACACCTGCACGTCCCTGGGGCAGTCAGGAAGCAGGACCGAAGGTAGAAGCGGAGGATGGAGAGGAGAGGGTGACCGTGGTGAGCCTGCCAGGGCATTAGAAGGATTTTACTCCTAAGGAGATGGGAAGTCACTGGGCGCTTCTGAGGAAGGAGGTGATCTGACTCACACTTTTCAAGGATCAGATGGGCAGCCAGCGAGGCAGCGTCCCAGAATTCCTCCTGTGAGGGGCGGGTGGCATGGACCTGGGAGGCAGAACTACCGGCCAAACTTGCTAAAAGATTGGCCACAGGGTATACGACAAAATGAACAGGGAGGACTCTGGGTGCAGACAAAGGAGGAAGCTGTCACTTGCTACAAGGGAGAAGCCGAGCAGAGCAGGTGTGCACCCACATGGAGCTTGCAAGAGTAACAGCGGGGGCACGCGGGCAAGAGGAGGTGCTCTGTCCCTGACTTTGTTTTGAAATGCTGCCACAAGTGATAAGAAAAAGCAGGACATCAAGAGTGATCTGACACGTCTAGTGCTGGAGGCAGGTATCCCAGAAGTCTGATTGGAGGGGCTGGAAACAGGAAGGGAACGGGGGCATCCGATCTGGACAATGAGATAGAGAGAGTGAGCTCAGCTGGGGGATTCAGGCCCGGGGTACTCTTTCTCCAAGCAGGAAATACTGGTGCAGCAGCGGATTAGAGGGGAAACCAGTGAACAAAAGAGAAGATGGGTGGGCGCCTGGGTGGCTCAGTTGGTTAAGCGACTGCCTTCAGCTCAGGTCATGATCCTGGAGTCCCGGGATCGAGTCCCGCATCGGGCTCCCTGCTCAGCAGGGAGTCTGCTTCTCCCTCTGACCCTTCCCCCTCTCATGCTCTCTCTCTATCTCATTCTCTCTCTCAAATAAATAAATAAAATCTTTAAAAAAAAGAGAAGATGGGACTGCTGGAGCATCGGCTGGGGGTAGGAGCAGGGCAGGACGTTGGCCTCAGTAGGCACGTGGAGCCTGGAAGGACGTGTGGCGAGGAGGCGGAGCGTAGGCGGGTGAGGACATGCAGCTTCTCAGAGAAGTCCTCACTGGCGGGTGGGTGCTCGCGGGAGATGGGGGTGTCCATGAGTGGTGGGGGCTATTAGAGGTTTGCGGGGTCCACAGGGAAAGAGAGGTCCGTAGCGCCCCGGGAGTGCACAAAGTACAACAGACCATGAGCACAGAAGGGGGCATTGGAGCCAGTGGGCATGAACCTCAGCAAGGGGATGGGGAGGAGGGCTCTTCCGCTGCAGGGGGCTGGCTGGTGAAGGCTTGCAGAGAGGAGCGGCTGGGTGTGACCAGATTCGAGGTAGATGTTGCAGGAAAGCACAGTGACATGGAGGGCATGGAAGAAAGGCGTGCACGTGCAGAGAAGAGCGTGCACATGCAGGGGAGGGCGTGCACATGCAGGGGAGGGCGTGCACGTGCAGAGAAGGGTGTGCACGTGCAGAGAAGAGCGTGCACATGCAGGGGAGGGCGTGCACATGCAGAGAAGGGTGTGCACGTGCAGAGGAGGGCGTGCACGTGCAGAGAAGAGCGTGCACATACAGGGGAGGGCGTGCACGTGCAGAGGAGGGTGTGCACGTGCAGAGACGGGCGTGCACGTGCAGAGAAGAGCATGCACGTACAGAGGAGGGCGTGCACGTACAGAGGAGAGCGTGCACGTGCAGAGGAGGGCGTGCACGTGCAGAGGAGGGCGTGCACGTGCACAATGAAAGCTGGGGAGGAGGAAGCGTGGGCGTGGGCAGGGGGTTGAGCTTAGCGCTGGAAGCATCAGTGCGCCAGGTCCTGCAGAGCTGAAGGTGGCCCTGGGTAGAGAGGGGCCAGCAGCCGGAGAGGAGTGTGCACTTGGCTGGATGGTGACAATGCTTGTTCCTTATCTGCTGGGCCTGGGGCTGTGGGAGGAATGCCCTGCGGTGGTGGGGCAGCCACCTGCCCCACAACTCAGTGCCTCAGAGCAGCAAGTCATTATTTCCTTCCACGGTGCTTGCTGTGTCACCTGAGGCCCTTCTGTACCTTCACCACAGTGCCATAGCAGCCCGGGACCCGGGTGACTCGCTCACGCGGCTGGCAGCTGGGGCCCCGCCGGGGCTGTGATTGACGTGCCCACACTTGGCCTTTCCGCGTGCTTGGGCTTCTCATAGCAAGGTGGCCGGGTTCTGAGAGGAAGCACCGGAATGTCTGTGCACCCCCCCAAATCCATATGTTGAAGCCCTAACCCCCAAGATGGCGACCCTAGGAGGTGGGGCCCTTTGTAGGCAACTGGATTCAGATGAGCTCATGACGGTGGGATCCCAAGATGAGACCTTTTATCATCGTCTGCCCATCACCTCTCTGTCCCACACCCCTGATAAGCCGGGTGCTGAGGGCCGCGTGCCTCCCTGATGGAGGAACGGGACAGTGCCCTGCATCCGTGACTTGGCACACAAATTAGATTCTGTGATGACCTGGAATTGTTCCAAGAGCCACAGTCAGAGAGAGAGAAACAACACAGACATAATTCAGTCCAACACCTGCCTGATGTTTGCGCGGCGCGGGAGGGGGCGGGGGTGGGGCTGCAGGGAGGGCTGTGTGCCCCATCCAGGACCGCCAGGGTCTCCCTCTCGTTTCATGAGCTGGGGGCGGTGAAAGCTGAGGTGCAGAGGAGGTGGGCGAGTGTCACAAAGGGGAACCCCAGGGACAGACAGATGGTGTCCCCACTTTATAGGAGAGAAAACTGAGGCTCAGGGGAGTGAGTGTCCCATCTAGGAGCACAGACACAACCAAGGCAAAGCCAACCAGCCCAGGGTCTTCCAAGTACCCTCTGGTGGGCACTGGTCTTTCTGCTTGGCCTCTAACTGGGCTTTTGGGGGCATCACAGGGAGTGGGCCTGAGGGAGGAGGTGTGAAGACCCTGTCCTCTGTTCACCACCCTGTCCCAAATAGCACATTCCAGAATCTTCTCCCATTGGCCCAGCCACCTACTGGGGCACTTCTCAGGGCCCTGTCGGAAAGGCGCTGGGTTTCCCTGGCTCAAGAGCAGGAAAGCAAGGTTGGGGCTGGTTTCTGTTCTGGGTGCCAAGCCCACAGCCCTCTATGAGCCATGAGACCACTGATGCAGAGCCGGCAGGGCTCCAGGCTTTCTGCTGGTTGTCGCTAAGGTCTAAGTCTCCCTGAAGGTTCCGCCAAGGCCTCTCAGGGACAGCCCCTCCACCACCTCCCTGGGCAGAGGATGTCATCCGTGCATTTCCACAGGCAGGCCCCTAGACAAGCCTCTATGAGCGCCACGGGCAGTGGGGCAGGGGCAGGAAGATCCAGCGCCGCCCCCAACCCCAGCCAGGGACCTTCAAGGAGTGGAAATCACACTTCAAGAGACTCCACCAGCTTGAGGCAAGAGATCTGGACAAGCATCCTCCTGCAAGCATCAGCCATCAATGTGGGCCATCACAGGGGCTGCATCCTCCGAGGTGCTTCTGGCCCTCTGTGCACATGGCCAGGTGCTCCTAGAACCCAGGGAGGCAGGGGCGTGTGCACAAAGCCACCAAGGGGATCTGAGGGCCTCAGAAGAGCCCCAAGGGTCTGCCGTAGGCGAGCCGAGGGGGCTCTGCCTTGCCTGCCCTGGCCCTCTGACCTGGTCTTCCGTACAGACCTGCCGTCCAGGGGTCTTTGGTTAGGGTACCAGAAAAGGTAGGAAATCACTTCTCTGTCCCTGTCTCTGTTGGCAGGTCGGGACACACCACCGCAGAAGTGGAAGGGACCAGCCATGCTCACCCTGCGAGATGGAGACCAAGGATCAGACAGGCACCAGGTGTCCTCAAACCCAATCCCAATCCCTTCCTTCTCCGCCTCCCCCTTCATCGCCCACACTGGGCCTGGTTAGGAACCCAAAACGTGAGTGAGCTCGCAAACCCCATCTTTATTCTTATCATAATCCATCCCACAAATGTTACCGGATACTTACTCCGTACAAGGTGTGAACGCACCATGGGAGACGCAGTACAAATATTGCTTAAATAAAAAAATGGATTTTCAAAAATGTTTCTTAATACTTGCTTTTGGCTCAAGAAGCAGCATGCTGAGCTGAACTTTTGTCATGCTATGATTGGACTGACCCAGAACAGGATCAGAACAACAGCCCATTATCTGAACTGAGTGGACTTTTCGCCACTGGCCCTCCCGGGCCCTTCAGTCATGGTTGTGAGTTCAGACAGAGTCCCCTAGACTCACTGTTCTTGGAAAGGGTCTGGCATCCAGAGGTTAATGCTGGTGGCAGGCACACACTATTTGAGGCTTTATACAAAGCAGAGGGATTCAAAATATATCACTTTACGTTCATATAATAAAAGGCAATGATCACATTAAAAGCTTACCTTGGGCCGGGCACGGCCCCAGCATTTCTGTCGGCCGGTGAGCCCCTGAGGACATGTCAGAGGGGTCGGGCGCCAGGGCAGGAGGCCCACAGCGCCTCCAGAAAGGAGGGCCCAGTGTAACATTCCCCTAAAAGCCAGACTGAGCTAGGGGGCCTGAGCCACGGGGAGATGGATGGGGTGCGAGATCTGCGTCCAAGTCGAGCGGTTCCATGAAGCCCAGTCTTCTCCTGTAAGGGTCACGAGGTGGTCAAACAGCCCTACTTGGGCACTCATTTACTGTGTTTCATAAAAGCTGGCTAACCATAAAAGACACTATCTGTACTGATTTCAGTTCCATAAAGAGATATAAAACTGATACCCACATTTACCAGCACCTAAAACAGGATTACGAACAGCTGATATTTACTGAGCACCTACTAGGTGCAAGCGCTTGCCTCATTTCACTTTGAGCTCCCAGCAGCCGAGGAAACACAGGATCATCTCCATTTTACCGAAGACGAAACCGAGACTCAAAATGAAACAAACACAGTTAAGATCTGAATTCAGATTTTGTCCTCTAGTCTTCCGAGCGCAAGCTCTCTCCTCACCGCGCTGAGGATTCTGACTCGGCTGAAGGGGCCACTGCCCAATGCGGTCCTTACTCATCGTGTTTCAAAGTGCTCCCCGGGGGAGGTGTATGTGCCTTCTACTCATCCATTCGATAAATATCGTTGAGCCCCTACTATGTGCCATGCATTGTGCCAGGGTCTGGAGGATAGATTGACAGACAGGACAGACAGTTGCCCTCATGGAGCTTACGTGCAAAATTTATGCCACCTGACGTTTACCTCCCAGTGGGTCCGTTTGCTGTAACTCTTCTGCACGTTCATCAGTTCAGGTCAGTACGTCCCCGAACACGTATGAAGCGCCGGCCACGTGTCAGACACCGGAGCGGACGTGGATAACGTAACGGTGAGGCAGGGCTCTTTCCCGGAGCTCACCAGCTGCTGTGCTGACTCAGTTCACGTCGTGTGGCCGCGCATGTGGAACACGCTCACAGGACCTAGAGGT
Organism: Leptonychotes weddellii; assembly: GCF_054177405.1. NCBI lineage: Eukaryota > Metazoa > Chordata > Mammalia > Carnivora > Phocidae > Leptonychotes > Leptonychotes weddellii. The sequence goes on from NC_138372.1 coordinate 3,285,859, forward strand.
TCCAGGTGAGTCTTCAATAGAGGTGGCTCTTAGCAGAATGAGGACTCTCGCGTCCACGTTCTGGCTGAGGGATGGAGCAAAGTGCATTGCCTAAGGCCAAACAGCAAGCTGGGATTGAAGTCACGTATGAGAATAACTGAGGGTTGACGTTTGTCAAGGACATGTTGGGGGTCAGGTACTGTGTTAATACTTGACACTTCTGACCCCTGCTGTGACCCCTAAGTTGGCATGATTGAGTCATCTCATGGGTGCATGTGATAAGCTTATCATAAAGCTCTCCCTAAGCCCACAGCTGCAAAGTCCCTGCCCACACCTGACACCCCAGACCCCATGGGCTCCCACAATGCAGGCCTGGGACCACCTGGGTGTCTCTGGGTGACTCTGGGTTGCACAAGCAGCTGAATGGGGCTGCCTTACTCGAAGAGAGAAGATTTTCTCTTACCCTTCCAGGGGCCTCTGGTGACAATCAGTAACATTAACTGACCAGCAACAATCTCCTAAAACCATGAAAGAAATGTAAGCATGTGAAGTATGTTACATCCTCGTTGTTTCTGTGACTCGGTCCTGTGAGCTGAGACCCGGCAGCAAGGGGAGACCGCGTGACCCCAGAACTGGTGTTCATGCGCCATCCTGCTCGCCTCCCCTCCCCCTGCCGGGGACTCTTCCCCCTCTCTGTGCAGGAGGGCAGCACCTGCATGGGTCTCCTTCTTGACACTTCAGCCTGGACCATCTCAGGTCACAGTCCAGCCATGCGCAAGTTCCAGTAGCTGTTTGCCTGAGTCAGATGGGAGGCTCCACAGACAAGAACCAACAGCCCATGCAGAGGAGGGAGCTGCCCTGTGCGTCCTATGTGCTGATTGCTGTGTAATTGCTCCATATTTCCCTCATTTGGTTCTGGCATTCACGAGTGAGCCAGAGACAGAATCAGCGACTGGGCATAGAGGCGTCTCCATTCCCCAGCCTACGAGCAGGTCCTGGGGCCGCTGGGCCGAGCCCTCCCTGCTTCCCAGGGTCGGGGTCCTCCCCACTCCACGCCGTCTGAAAAGGACTAAGGGATTAACAGCTGAGAGGGACCAAGGGCTTCTCTGTTGTCCCCCCAGTTCTGTCATGTCCCTGCACCCCTCAACCGCACGAGGCCACCAGAGGCTGCAATTGTCACCTGTCCCATACTTACCGGCACGGACGCTCAGCTCAAGGTTCCATACACTTCACCTCACTTAGCTCTTCCTGGAGGCTAGAGATGAGGCACGATGGGTGCCCCTCTTCTACACACAGGTAAACTGAGGCTCGGGGAAGGGTCTGGACCTCTGCAGGGCCACACAGCCAGTGACTCGGAGCATCACAGTTTAAACGTGGTCTCAGTAGTCTATAGCTCAGATTCATAAACAGGCTTCTGTCACGTCCCTCCTCCCATAATGAAAATAGATATTCGGAGCACACTGTGCTTAGAACTGCTCAGGCATTCACCTGTCTGACCTTACCCCACCCCACAAGGTGGGGGCCATTGCGTTTCACAAGGAGGAGGCCAGGAGCTGAGGTCACACAGCCTGGGGGGAAACTGGATCACGCCAGCCATAGGAAGGCGAACACTGCGGGGTCTACAGAGCAAGCGCACCCTATTCACTGGCCAGTCTGCTGCAGTGTTAAATTCACACAGAGGCCTGGTGCCCAAAGAGTATTTCACTAGCTTATAGCGACTACGGACCTGGACGGGGCTGAGTGGAAGCCTCAGATGCCCCCTTAGACGTGGGGGGACATCTCATCTCTCTGAGTCTCGGTGCCATTTTGCATAACATGAGGACAATAATACCCACTCTATATGAAGGTAAACTTAAAAATATAAAGTGGAGGATCTATGCACAGCGACGGGCAGGATGCAAGCCCTCAGAAAACATAGCACTTACCTTTGAATCCAAAAAGCAGAAAAGTCAGCTTTATTCAGAGAAAAAAAGAATCTAGAAATCCCAGTCAACGTGCTGCAAAATTCAGCTCTCTTGCCATAAGAGAAGGAAACCGTTGTTTTGAGAACTGTGGTTCAGAAAACGTCCTACAAAGCAGTGCCCTGAGGACACATGTCTTCCCGAGGCTGGGTCCAGGCCTTAGGGCAGCCAAGCCACACGGCACTCAGGGACCAGGTTCCACCCAGGGCCTAGGGCTGGCTAGGTAGGATATGGAGCCCATCAGAAACCCAGACCCAAGCTGGAGACCTTTAGGGGAGGCCAAGCCAACAGCCCCTCTCAGGCCAAGGGAGACAGTCAGGACATTGAAGGCTGGGTAGATGCCAGCCTCAGGGACATTCTGAGCCCGGACTGCATACCACACCTGAAGGAAGTGGCCGCTGTCCCCCACTGTGACCAGGCAGTGGCTCTGTGGCACTTTAACGTCTGAGCGGACCCCAGGCCCACCAATCTCCACACTTGAATCCCAACCAAATCCAGCAGATGCCAGGCCCCGGGCAGGCTTACAAAAGCCATCAGGCCAAACCCTACAGGCTGGTGGCGAGAGCCCAAGATCAGAGTGGGGGCAGAAAACTCAGTGTAACATCAGGGTCATCTGGACGCCATCCAAAATCATAGATGATGGGATCTTCCAGAAGGGGAATGCAGGTCAAATGAGACAAAGCGCCACCCAGCTCTGTTACTGGGGAACAATAGTTGGACATGACCTCATGTCCAGGTATAGGGGAGTGATTCAATTATAATGCAGCCATTAAATGAAAAGCTCTCCTGCATTAAATATAAAGATGGAGGAGAATAATGTCCATAATAAGTCTACTTCTATTTTTAGTATTTTTATAAGATACATCAAACATGCAAGTCTCATGCAAGACTATATATAGAGAGAGAGAGAGAGTGTGTGTGTGTGTGTGTGTGTGTGTGTGTGTGCGCCCAGTTTGAGATGGTCATTGTTTCCAGCAGCAGCTCTTCTGGTTATAATCCCCTCCTAAACTCCAAGAGGCACTCGCCAGCTTAAATTTAGGATTACTCTCTCCCTTTTCCTCTCCTGGTTTTTCTACATATGTATATATTCCTACACAGTATGTTGTTTTAGTTTTAGTTTTAGTTTTAGTTTTTTAGGCTTCAACTGTAATAAACAGACTACATTGTATGTTCTTCTAACTTGCTTTTATGGCCAATGGTGTTTCTCAGAGTTACCCATGCTTAAGGATGCAGCATGGTCCCATCCCTTCTATCCTTGGTGTCATGCCCTGCAATGTATTTAACCATGTTCCTGTTAATGGGGCATTCCGCTTTCCTTTTTCTCTGTTAAAAATAAGACTGCTGTTAGCATTCGTGCATCCTGGAGCTTCTCTGGGGTTAAGTATAAGGATGTGGGATTGCTGGTTTGTAAGGTGGGCGCATCCTCAAATATGGATTTGAAGGCAAATTGTTTTGCATGGTGCTTGAACCAGTCTGCCCTGGCACCAGCAATGATTAAAAACTCCTGCTATGCCATGGCCTCCCCAGTTTGGGGCATTGTTATCTGTATTAGTCAGGGTCCCAGCAAAAAGCAGATTGTTCCTTGAAGAGGCATCGGCCAACAGGCTTCTTTCCAAAGAGTAAGTGGGGGTGGGAAGGGCCAGAGGTGGTGAGGAACCCAGGGACTGGGAGCAGGAGGTTGGCACCACCTCTCCAGGGACACTGGGACTGAAGACACAGGATCTCTGGGCATGGACAGGCAGCTACAGCAGGAAGGGAGCTGAGATGCACCCTCTCCCCACCTCCAACCTGTGCCAGCCAGAAGCCAGCCATGTATGACCACAAGATCAGCCCGAGAGGGCAGAGAGTCAGGCAGGAAGATAGGCAGTCCATCAGACTTTGATATTTGTACCTATCTGTTAGTGTTGAGATGGTTTCTCATTTGGACTTTAATTTACATTTCCATGGTGAGTAATAAGGGTGGGCATCTTTTCATACATCTCATTAGAAATTCAGGAGTCTATTTCTAGGAAATGCCTATTTGTGACAATTGTGCACTTTTCTTATTAACTTATAGGATTCCTTTGAGTCTTCAAGGCACTAGTCATTGTTCAGTTAATGGGTAGTAAATATCTTCTCCACTTGGCAGTGTGTCTTTTGCTCTCTTGATGATATCTCTGGATAAACATATCAGATAAAGGGCTAGTATCCAAAATCTATAAAGAACTTACTGAACTCAACACCCAAAGAACAAATAATCCAATCAAGAAATGGGCAGAAGACATGAACAGACATTTCTGCAAAGAAGACATCCAAATGGCCAACAGACACATGAAAAAGTGCTCAACATCACTCGGCATCGGGGAAATACAAATCAAAACCTCAATGAGATACCACCTCACACCAGTCAGTATAGCTAAAATGAACAAGTCAGGAAAGGACAGATGTTGGCGAGGATGCAGAGAAAGGGGAACCCTCCTACACTGTTGGTGGGAATGCAAGCTGGTGCAGCCACTCTGGAAAACAGTATGGAGGTTCCTCAAAAAGTTGAAAATAGAGCTACCCTACAACCCAGCAGTTGCACTACTAGGTATTTATCCCAAAGATATAGATGTAGTGATCTGAAGGGGCATGTGCACCCCAATGTTCATAGCAGCAATGTCCACAATAGCCAAACTATGGAAAGAGCCCAGATGTCCATCGACAGATGAATGGATAAAGAAGATGTGGTATATACATGCAATTGAATATTATACAGCCATCAAAAAATGAAATCTTGCCATTTGCAACAATGTGGATGGAAC
>NC_138372.1:3291081-3350081 GCF_054177405.1 Leptonychotes weddellii
CTATAGAATTCTTAAAGCCTCCTAAACATTTTGCTTTTCACTTTAAGTGCTTGATTTCCAACATGTATTATTTCTATGAATGTCACGAAGGGGTGAACATATGATTTCATCTTTACACAAGAATAAACAATTGTTGCAGCATTATTGATTAATTGATTGGCCCTTCCTTTCTCCACTGATCAACAAATGCCACCTCTGAGATGTTCCATTTTGTCCTCTGTGATATATCCTTCTGTCTATTGCAGTGATAAGACCATATTGTCTTGATTTCTATGGTTTCACAGTAAATCTTCATATCAGAAATGGCAAGTTCTCACATTCTATATTTCTCCTTCGGGGTATTTTATATAAATTTCAAAATCATGGGTCAGTTTCCATATAGCACTCTACTGGGGGTATGATTGAAATCACATTGCGTCTATAGATCAATTTGGAGAGAATTGACCTATTTATAATATTGTCTTGTCCTAGCCGTAAAAATGCAATGTATCTTAATTTATTTAAGGATTTAAAGATGTCTTAACAGAGTTATATAATTTTTAGTACAAGATCTTGTATATCTTTCATCAGATTTATTCTTAGTTTCCTTTTATTGGCATTGCTATTTGTAAATTTTATTTAATTTAAATGTTTAACTGATCATTGATGGTGTACAGAAATGCAATTAACCTATTGATGTATATATTGATCTTATATCCAGTACTCTTACTAAACACTCTAATTAACTTGTGTAATTTGTCTTTACATTCTTTCAGATTTTTCTTTTTTTTCAAGGATTTTATTTATTTTTTGAGAGAGAGAGAAAGCATGCACAAGCAGCGGGGAGGGGCAGAAGGATAGTTCAGATTTTTCTAAAACAAGTATATCATTCTGTACATAATGACAGTTTTATTTATTCCTTCTAATCTCTACATTTTTTATTTATTTTTCCTGTTTTATTGCACTGTTTAGTTCCTCAATACACTGTTGAATAGGAATGGGGATAGTGGGCATTCTTGGCTTGAAGAAATGCTTTACCTATTTTTGTCGTTGAGTATGATGTTGGCTAAAGGTTTTTAGAAACTGCATCACTGATTTGGAGTTTGAGTAAAATGAGCTTCTATCATAATACATTGAATTTAAGTAAATGCTTTCCCTATATTTATCGAGCTAAACATATCTTTTTTTTTCCTTAAGCTGTTAATGTGGAAAAAGTAAATTAATTCATTTTCTATTTTTGCTTTCTGGAATAAAACAAATTTAGTCACAATAGATTATCTGTTTTCTACCTTGCTGCTGTATTTGGTTAGCATACTTTTAGGACTTTTGCATTCATGTTCATGTTTGAGATTAGCCTGTAATTTTCCTTTCTCAAACTGTCCTTGTTTTGATATCAAGATTATATACTTCTCATATATTGATTTTGTAAAACTATTCTCTGAAAATTTTCTATAAAAAGAAAATTATCTATTCCTTGAATAGTAAAACCTGAATGTAAAACTTTCTGGGTCTGGTGTCTTCTTTATAAGAAGATAACTAAATTTAATGTCCTTAATGGTTATAGAAATATTCAGATATGTAATGTAGGGGATTAACATAAGAATAAAAAAAAATATTCAGATTTTTCATTTCTCTTCAGTTTGGGGAATTTATAATTTCCAAAGTTTTTGCCCATTTTGTCCAAGTTTTCAAATTTACTGGCTTAAATTTGCCCATAATGTGTGAACTTATGATCTTTTTTGTCTATGCAACATCCACCCTCTCCATGATACATTAGAGAATAAAGTGAGTCAAAAAGTAGCTTGTAAAATATACCAAATTACACACCAAAAAATGTAGGAGTAGTTACTGCTGAATAACTACTTCTGAATTATTAATGATTTTTGTGTTCTTCATCATACTTTTCTATATTTTTCAATTTTCCACAATGAACATGTATTGCTTTTCAAACCAGAGAAAAAATAAATATCATTTGTTTAAAAAAAAAAAAAAGACAAAAATATTTAAGACAAGTAAAGCTGGTCTATCAAGAAACAGCATGTATTCAGCCTTTTTCTCTGTGTTTTGGACTCTCCCCCACAGACCATACCCCACCCTCCAGTCTGTCCTCTTCCTTCTCCCATTCTCCTGGCTCTCTGAATGACTGAGGGAAACTTGACCTTGAGCAAAGGAACAACTTCCTTTGTGTCCTCACATCTCCCTGTTGGCCAGACCTGCCTGCTGGGCTAGTTCTTCCCCTGATGCTGCATCAAATCTCAAGAGAGCTCCAAACCTGGCATGTTTATTCTCAGATAATAAAAAGTTTTCCAGTTACTTTTGGTCACAAAAACCTGTCACTTCAGTAGTTAAAATGTCCATTATGATTTAATAGGCAAAACTCCAAACATCCTTTAAAGTTAAAGGTCCCCACCCCCAGCCAGGACCAGTTTGATGTCTTCAGACTTCACACCTCCCTGATTGAGCAGGGAGACAGGCAGGACAGCAGGGAGCCTCCTGATGTCTAGCACTATTGTTAGCAGCCAATGGTCTCTTCCAGCCATGGACACCCTCAGATGATCAAAGCAGTCCCACCACTGGGACTCATTGTGGGTCCTTTTGATGCCCCCAAAGGAACAAGTGCTAATGTGATTCACATAATTTACATGGTTCAGAGGATGTATTTCCCTCCATCTGGCTCCTCCTTACCCCATTTGGGGTCTCCTTGCATCTGTGGGAGGACAACTTGGCCAGGATTTTAGGTGTCTCCAGGGTCACTCTCTGTGCAGCGTCTATCTACATCTGGTCTGGAAGAAACACTGAGACCCTTTCCCCACTGTTGGTGGTAGTTCACCTGCCTCTAAGGTCGGGGAAGGGGGAAGATGTCAAGCTCTCTAAATGGCCAACTTGAAGCCTCCTCACCACATTCAAAGTGAAGATGAAGACCCCGGCCACCCACCCTCATGGGGTTGAACTCACCACTGACAACTCCTGGGTGACTTTAGGTAATTAAAACCCAACTTGTCCGAAACTGAACTTATTGTTCTTGCCAAACTGGCTCCATCCATGTCTCTCTCTACCTCAGTTTGATGGCAACACCTTCTCAGGTTAAGTTTGGGGGGGCCACCCTTGACGCTCCTCTGTCCCCTACAATCTCATCCAGTAGCAAAGCCAATCTTCCAACTGTGTCCAGAGTTCTGCCACGTCTCCCAATCTGGGGCTGCCCCCTGGTTTCCCTGTTTCTCCTTTTTCCACCCTCTGTTCATACACAGTGCTCGGCAATCCCCCTCCATAGCACTCTTCATCTCAAACCTGGTCAGGCTCCCCAGTGCAAACAGGAAAACAGTCAAATCCTAAAATGGCCTCCAAGCTCTCCCTGTAGGACCCCCATTGGCTGTCTGACCTCACCTTCTCTGGAATGTCCGACTCCATCCCCAACAGTCACACTTGCTCCCTGCTCTTCCCTGACTTTGCCAAACCTATTCCCATATCAGGGGGCGGCGGGGTGGGGGGGTTGTACACGATGTTCTCTGCCTGGAACAGACTCATCCAGATGGCTGCTGGGCTAATTCTCTCACCTGTTGCAAGTCTTCTTTTGATTGTCACCTTCTCAGTAAATTCTGCTCTGACCGCCCTATTTGATACTGCCTCCTTGTCCCTCCCCACAGACACACATGTACATACCATGGGCATGCACACACACACAGACACACCATGGACATGCACACACACACACATACCCACGGACATGCACATACGCACACCACGGGCATGTACACACACACACACACACAGAGGCATGCACACACCAGCCCTTCCCACCTCCCTTACCCACAGCACTTACTACATCCTAACATGCCCACGTGCCCCCATAATGAGCACTCCTTGCTCATTAGTAACTATCCGCCTCTCTACTTGTAGGATGTGGGCTCCAGAAGGCAGGACCTTGGTCTATTTTGTTCACAACTGAAACCCTGCATGTCCACATGCCTAGCCCAAGGCAGACATTCAGTTGGAATCAATGAACTCCCCCCAGAGAAAGCCTCGGACTTCCCAGAGCAGGGGGCTAAAAGGAGGTCTTTGGTGCCTCCACCTGTCCAGAACCTCACTGGTGATGTAGCTGTAACCAACACTCAGTCAGGAAGAGCCTCTGGAGTGGCAGGATGCTGGCTGCAGACACTGCTTCTATGGGGCGCGAAGCCCAACACCAGACGGAATTTGGAGCTGGGAAGTGTCAGACCCCAGGAGGTAGAAGTGATAGAAGAAAACCCTTTGTAGGTTGGCCCCAGAGCCCTCCCCCCACCCATGTTTGTTGCTCCTTCCCCCAACTTCCCCACTTAGGGGTGGGGAAGTTGCATCCCACACTGTGCTGCTTAGAGTCCTACACTCCCGCTCCAGCTTTAAAACCACGCAGGTCCGAAGGTCTGGGCCCTGAGAGAGGGGGAGGATTCCTCACACTCCCTCAGCCCCAAGCATGGAGGTTTCCTGCCACTTACCCTCAGCCCCAGGACCCTCCATCAGGTGTCTCTTGCCCAGATGAGAAGAAGACGTATCCCTTCCAGACCCAACAGGCTCCTGAAGCTTGTTGACAAAAAGTCAATTCACCTGCCGGCTTCTTCGGGGGCTATCTTGAGAAGTGGCTCTAATATTCTCTACTTCTTAGTGATAAATATCAATGATGGAGTTGCAACAGGGCTGGATGCGCCTTCTTGAAAAACATTAGTTCAGATGTAATCCATCCAAATCTCCTCAATGCCTAGCCCCATCCTGCCTCACACCCCTGCTCCTGCCCCATGCAAGGTCACCAACTTTGTCAACCAGTGGAGACACCACCAAGGCTCCATCATGGTGAAAAAGCCCCTTGGAGTCCCCAGGCTTTACAAGGGTCACTGATGCTTCAGGAATTGACCAATCTCTCCAGAGTGTGATCAGAAACCTCAGCTTGCCTTCGCTGGAACTATCAGAAGAGGTATTCAATCCTAAGGCTGTCCCGGCACTTTCTGGGACTCCCAGACTCGGGGCTCCCTCCCAGAGGAGAACTACAGAGCTGGGAGTTGGGGAAGGAGCTGGCTCCCCACCTAGATTACGGCTACTTGCAGCAGAGCTCAAAGCCACCTGCCCGCGTCCCCCACCCGCTGGGTGACACCCCTCTCAATCTTCAGTTTCTCACCATCAAATGGTACGATGTAATGCCTGGCCTCCGAGGCTATTGTGAGAAATATTAAGATAATCCATCTGTACTAGTTAAGAACCTTTGAATACAGAATCTGACTCTGGTCAATTTAAGCAACTATTGGGAAGATACAAGGACACTTTTTTTTATAAAATGAGGGGGAAGGGCGCCTGGGTGGCTCAGTTGGTTAAGCGACTGCCTTCAGCTCAGGTCATGATCCTGGAGTTCCGGGATCGAGTCCCACGTCGGGGTCCCTGCTCAGCAGGGAGTCTGCCTCTCTCTCTGACCCTCCCCCCTCTCATGCTCTCTATCTCATTCTCTCTCTCAAATAAATAAATAAAATCTTTAAAAAAAAAAGTGAGGGGGAAAAGTGAAGCACCAAACATCATAGAGGACAGAAACCAAACCACTTCCAGCCACCTGGCCAACAGGAACAGGCTCCTGAGGTCACTGAAACCATTTCCAATTTCCGTGAAAATCAGAATTCCAGGAGCCTGATTGGCTGAGCCTGGATCATGTGTCCACCTGGCCAGGTGAGGATGAGGCTTCTTGATTGATAAATCTACCAAGTCTGCATGCAAATACGGTGAACTTATTCTACAAAGCAAAGTTAGATTTACCAGAAGTTAGGAGAATGGGTGCTGGGGACAGCAGGAGTCAGCAGGCATCTCTTGCCCTCGGCAGGTGAAGGGTCTTTCCTCAGGGACCAGAGCCTTGTGATCAGTCAATGCAGCTAACCAACCTTTTGTACACTTGAAGCTTTCACACCAAGCTTTGGAAAAACAGGCTAGATGGAGATTCACGTGGGCAGGATAAGCCATCCTTGTGGTTAGCAGCCAATCCACCAACATGCTTTGGAAAACCTGCCCACATCACCCAGAGAAGCAGGACCAGCATCCAGATTCCATCCTCAGGCTGTTAGGTACTTTGACTTAGCGCATCTTTACATCTCATTTGCTTTGATCAACCCCCCATTCCCACCCACCCTCCAGATGGCCCGTAGCCAGGCCAGGACAGAAACCACTTTCCCCCTGTATAATGAAGAAGTCCATATGAGACCCCGTGCCTGAAACACAGAAAACTCCGTAAGTGGCACTTACTTTTGTTGTTGTGTAAACTGAGGTCCCCAAGGATAAGGGCTGGTACCTTATATTAGTTACATCTATACTGTCTTGAAGATCAACCCCCAGTGCCTGTGAGTGTGACCTTATTTGGAAATAGAATGTTACAGATGTAACCAAGTTAGGATGAGGTCGTACTGGCTTAAACTAGACCCTAGTGCAGTAACTGTTGCTCTCATAAGAAGGGGGAAGTTCAATCTGTGGGTGAGCATCTGACTGGCTGAGAGTAAGTCATGCATCCACCAGCTGGCAAGTGATTGGCTGAGAGCAGGTCCCGCATCCACCAGCTGGCAAGTGATTGGCTGAGAGCAAGTCCTGCATCCACCAGCTGGCATCTGGTTGGCTGAGTGGCTCAGCCTTCACTCGCTGGTTGTGCAGGACACTGCTTCCCCTGAGGACCAAACTCAGCAGGCGACTCTCTGAAAGGGAAAATCTCGGTCCTACACAGAAACCCACATGTAGAGTGATACACTGTAGAGAGGGTCCATCCCTCACAGTTGGGAATGAATGAGACAGGAAGTGCCTGAGCAGTGAGCTCCCTACCCCAAGGGAAGCTGCAGGAGTGGGGAGGAGTGCCCACCCCCCACCCAGGTCCAACAAGGACGATCAAGCACAGACTTGGTTGGGGGTGTATAAGTCTGCGATGTCAGTCAGGGATCCATGCAGAGCCATCAAGAACACTACTCGTTTCGGCCGGAGGAGCTATCTGGGGAAAAGCTACATATCCAAACTCGTATGCATACGTGTGCTGTTCCAAGCTGTGACACCAAGTGAGACCACCAGGACAGAGGTGCAGAGGGAGGGCAGAAGGTGGCCCGGGACCAAACTGTTGGCAGGAGGCAGGATGGGAGCTCCCCATCTTCGGTGCCTTTCCAAGCAAAAGGCCCCCACTGGCATGCTCCTCCCGGCCTTTCTCTGACTTATCCCTGGCTCCTCCCCAGGGCACAAACAACACCTTATGTTTGAGTTTGGAAGGAGGAATGGATGTGTGTTCATAGCGCTAGCCTCCCCCCAGAGAGCATGCATTCAGTTTCACCAGGGCACTGACCTGCAGGGGAAGCCTTCAGCATCCCGCCCAGCCCAGGGACACCTAGGAAGGGGAATCTGCCTAAGTCCGGGCTCACTTCCAGGAAGTCCACATGACTGCAGCTACCAGCCACATCCTCCAGCAGCCAGCTGTGGCCGTAACAAAAACAACATAGGGTCTCTATCTGCCTCATTCTGTTGTCTAATTTCTCAGTAGATTCAGAACTCAGGCAAGGAGGGGTGTTGCTGTTGAAAGGGCCAACTCGAATCACCCCCACACAAGCCTTGGCGAAAAGCACAGTCAGACGAGCCCAGCCCAACCGATCTCCGTGCACCTCCTTTTCCTTGCTTCTGTGGCTGATAATACGACTCAGTCCGTATTTTAGGTCAATGCACCTACTCCGTTTCAAGGGCAGCACAGACCCTGGGGAACCCCCACCCCGTGTCTGCACATTCATCTGCTTATTTTTATCCATCATGAGATAATCCTATTTCCACATCTCTGTGGGGCCCGTTCCGCATGCCTGGAAGCATCTACTCTCATGCTCAGCTGGAACTGGGGGGTAATTATTATGGGGACCAGGCAGACATTTCATCATAAGCTGTCTTCAGCCACCCCCGGCTAACGTGCTCGTAAGTGGATCACAACGGTACTCAAGAGCAGTCGTTAAACCTTGTGGAAGGGAACCCTTCCACAGGAAGGGATGATTACAAATAATTACTATGCTTGGTAGCCTGATTGGTACTGCACCTACTTGGAAGTAACGAAAACTTTGCTTCATTTCAAAGAAAAAAAAGAACACATTCCACACTAATTTTTATTGATGTCCCTTGCCCTGCTCCCCCGTTCAGTAGGGTAGGTCAAGTTGGTGATGTTGACTATGCACGCAATATATATACGTGTGTGTGTATATATATATATATATATAAATGCGTGTTTGGGTGCATGGCCAAATCGTTCTTTGCTTCATGAAAGGATCCACTTTGGGGAAACTTGGTGTAATCTGGGCTCATCCACACTCTGATCCTTGCTAGATCAGGACCTCATGCACATGAGGTCATCACCCACGAGAACTTTCCCAAAACTAAAGCATCTGATGGATGAAACCCTGTATCTTCCTCACATCTGAACATTCTCTCACCTTCTACTGGGCTGGGCTTTTCTCCTCAGCTGCCTTGCAAGCAACTTATCCAGAAGTTTTGCCTTTCACGTCGCTTGCATTTCCAGGAACACCTGAAGTTGTTTGATAGATGATTAGTACTCAGGCTTGATTTCTATTAGTATTTTCCCTATTAGTATTAGGAGTCTAGAAAAGAAGTGGTTTAGAGCCTAGACCCCAGAGGCAGAACCTGGGGTCAGAAATCTTGGTCTCGGGGCGCCTGGGTGGCTCAGTCGTTAAGCGTCTGCCTTCGGCTCAGGTCATGGTCCCGGGGTCCTGGGATCGAGCCCTGCATCGGGCTCCCCGCCCGGCAGGAAGTCTGCTTCTCCCTCTCCCTCTCCTCCTGCTTGTGTTCCCTCTTTCGCTGTGTCTTTCTCTCTGTCAAATAAATAAATAAAAATCTTAAAAAAAAAAAAAAAAGAGAAATCTTGGTCTCACACTTGCCAGCCGGATGTCCTTGGGAAGTTGCTCAAATTCTCTGTGCCATGGGTTCCCTGTTTATAACACAGCAAGACTAATGGTACCTGTTTTTAAAGTATATATTATTGTAAATTTAGGAAGACAGAAAGGTAGGTATCTATGTCTACAATACACATATGTGTGCGTCAGACTCAGTAACGGCCCCCGGAGATATCCGTGTCCTCATCCATGCAGCCTGTGGATATGAGACCTCACGTGGCAGGAAGAAACTTCACAGACATGAAACGTTAAGGATCCTAAGATGGGGAGATTATCCTCAATTATCCAGGGGGGCTCGCTGCCATCATCAGGCTGAAGGCCGGCAGAAGAAGTCAGAGAAACCATGATGACGGAAGCAGGTCAGAGGCAAAGAGCGGGGCAGACTTGAAGATGCTCTGTTGGCACATTCAAATGACGGAGCAAGGAGGCCCAAGCCAAGGAGATCAGCAGCCTCTACAGACTAAGGAGGGCGAGGAAACATTTTCCTTCAGTGCCTGCAGAAGCAGCTCAGCTGACACCGTGCTTCCAGACGTCTGGCCTCCGGAGCTGCGAGAGAATCAGTTTGTATTGTTTGAAGCAACTGTCTTTGTGGTGCTTTGTTATAGCAGCAACAGGAAACTAATACTAGAGATACAGTATATTTGCGCACCTGCACACATACATTTCTATCTACAGAGCCTGGAGCAGAGCCTGGCCCACCGTCAGCACCGTGCATGTTGTTGCCATAAGCGGCCACCATAAAGTCCCCCTGAGCACGAGGCTGGCGTGGGGCTCCCTGGGCTGTGGGCACCACAGCTGCCTGAACAACTGGACAGAACAGCTGGTGGAGAGCCAGAGGGTTCGAACTTCCAAGCGGTCTGAGTGAAGGCACACGCTGAATGAACAGAGGGCGGGTCCAGTACCTCCACACCTCCTCCCCTAAGGTCACCCATGATGGCTCCCAACTGTGTGGCCAAGGCCATAATCCAAGTTCAGCTCTGGGGTTCTGGGTGCTCCATAGTACATGCCACACAGGGAGTGTTCCCCACTCTGTCTGAGGGCGGTGAACTTCTCCAGCATCAGGGCAGACGTGTGAGGTTGCTGCGTTAACACCTGCTTGGGGGTCAGTCCGTAAGTGGGAGTTCTCTGTTTCTGTCTCTGTGTCTCTCTGCCCCCTCATTCTCTTCCTCACCTCCCATCTCATCCCACTGCAAAGACCCTCGCATGCCCTGCATATCCCTATGTTATGGTCTTGATGTTCATCTACTCACAGACAAAAACACCACGCGCAGAGATGTTCGCTTTTAAATGTTAGTTGGTTTTGCTAAAATGACATCGTGTTGTGTGCATTTCTCTGCGTGGGAATGAATCGGCGGGGATGGTGGCAGGACAGGTGTGGGGGTTACGCATGAGGGGTGGGGGCTGCCACTGTCGTTCTGGCGAGGGGGGTGCCTGGAGGCTGATCACTTTAGGGTGACCGGAAACCCTAATGGGGTTTTAAATGTCTTTAAAATGCCAGTCATGGTGAATGTGAGCAGTGCCCCAAAAGGGGACAGCGTGAAAGGAACATTTAGGAAATCCTGGTTTGGGGGAGGAAGAAGGAAGAAAAAGAGAGGGGGGAGGAAGTGAGAAATAGAGGCAAAGCCATAATCCCCTGTCACCGTTATGAATTGGTTCTGTTTGCGGTGACAGAGACAGAGCATCCACGGTTCACTCCCAGGGTTATGAAGTTGAACAGCGAGGAACAAAAACATAATTCACTCCTACAAGATGGAGCCAAACCCACAAAGCCCAGCCAGGAGACCCTCTGAAATTGCCATCAGAGAGCACATGCCTGGCCCCGACAGACTCTCCCCGGGACTCCAGGGTTGTGCTGTCAGATGCACGAGCTGTCTCATGTTTCTGGAGGTCCAGCTGTAAGTATGGCTTCTCCCCAGTATTAAGGAGTCGCCCTCCCCCACGAACCCTGCTGTCATCAAGAGCAAATGCCCCAAAATACCCAGGTCCCTGCGTGCATGAGCCAGTCACACAAACACCCATGGCCCAAGCCCCACGCCACCAGGGAGCGGACACCAACCAGAGCAGAGCCTGGTGGCAAGTGGGGGTGACTTCCACTGACCCCCCAAAAGAGCATCCTCCCCTCTGCTCCTCCCTTCGGGTTCAATAACATCAAAAAAACACCCACAACAGAAGAAAATACAAAAACTAAAAGCAGGTTTGGCAGTTCCTCGAAAAAGCAAACCTAGAATTTTCATGTGACCCAGAAATTTCACTCCCCAAAGCACTAACAACGGGATCTCAGACCAGAAACTGTACAGAAATGCTCACGGCGACACGAGCTAAGGTAACCAAGAGGAGGAAACGGCCCAGGTGCCCCTCAGCAGATGGAATGAACCCAAGTGGGAGCCACACGAGGGACTATTACTTGGCCGTGAAAAGGAACGGAGCATGGTCACACTCTACATCGCGGAGGCACCTTGAAAACATGATGCTCACGGACAGATGCCAGGTGCAAAAGCTCCCTCACTGTCTGAGTCCATGTCTATGAAATGTGCAGAGTAGGTAGCTCTGTAGACAGAAAGCCGTGTTTACCTGGGGCAGGGGAGGGGCAGCGGCTGCTCATGGGGATGGGGTCTCCTCGGGAGGCTGAAAATGCCTGGGAACTAGACAGAGGTGGTGTCTGCACAACACCGTGAATGTGCTAAATGCCACTATTGTGTCCACTCCAAATGGGTGATTTTATGTTTTGTGGAATTCACCTCAACTGAAAAAAAACAACAGTTAAGAGCAGGAAGAAACATTTGAGCTTCAGTGTGGCAGACGAGGAGACTTTGCAGAAGGACAAGCATGGGGCAGGCAGGTAGGAGTGAGACCTGCAAGCCCGGGAGGTACAGAGGGGACGGCAGGCCCCTGACTGTGTGTGGTGTCACCCTGGGGACGGGGCTGGGATGGCCAGTCAGGGTGAAGTAGAACCCGTGATCTCACATGGCTGAAGGGACCTTGCAGCTGGGATTAAGTTAAGGATCTCCAGGAGATAGGGAGGTGATCCTGAATTCTGGGGGAGCACGAAATGCCATCACAGGTGTCCTTCCAAGAAGGAGGCCGGGGGCGGTGCATCTGACACGGGAGAGTGGGGGAGGCCAAGTGGCCACAGAGACAGATTGGAGTGATGCGGCCACCAGCCAGGGATTGCCGATAGCCCCCAGAAGCTGGAAGAAGCAAGAGACAGACTCTTCCCTGTAGCTTCCAGAAGGAAAGAACCCTGCCAACACCTCGATTTTGGCCCCTGTAAGACTCGATTCACCTGGCTACAGCAGCCATAAGGAATGAGCACCGTGACCACGGGGGCTGAAACCCCAGTCTCCAGACCCTGCCACCAGCTGCCAACGAGACCAGGAACACAGGAGAGTGTATTCCCAGACATCCTGCTCCCACGAGCCCAGGTGTGTCTGGACGTGTTTTTAGCGAACTTTATAGCACCCAGCATTTGGAAAACGTGATGGGACCTGAAATGGGATCCCTTGTGGTCCCTCCATTCACAGATGCAGAAGAAGACACTCGGGTGAAACCCGAGTCACTCTCTGTTATGTCATATAGATTTAGTGGTTTCTTCTTCCAGAGAATTCTACCAGCAGAAATTTGGACACATATTTATTCTGTCCCTTAAAAAACTCACATGGACACATTTCCTTGCCCTGGCTACATGTCCTCTCCTATTAGTTAAGAAAATAAGGATCGCTGCCCTGGGCTAAGCCCGAAGCCCGTCCAGCCCAGGAGCTGGTCTCCAAAATTGGTGCCTGGGGATGATTTAAAAGTGATCTTCTTTCAGTTAATTACAGATTTCTCACTTGAGGACAGTTGGTTGGAATATTAGCATTTGTAGAACCGGAAATTGTCTAAGGCAGCTCTCCCTGCCCATGGCTCTCCAATGGGGTTCTATTAGCAGAGAAAAATGAGCAGACTCAGAACTCAGCGTTCCAGCTGGGCCAGCTGCCGAAGGCTTGGCAGGGCCGGTGTGGACATCCCCTGGGAGCAGGTGCGATGGAGGAGGGACAGCCCCCCAGTGGGAAGAAAGGTGCTGGGCACAGACAGAACAGAAGCTGCTGTACCCCAGGACATATGTGCTGGAGGACACCCCACGGCACCACATCGAGCCTGGGGCGCCTGCGTCGGGGTGCTCAGGGTGGCAAAACGAAATCCTCCAAGATGGGTGGCTCAAACGAGAAATGTGTTTTCTCATAGTTCTGGAATGCAAGATCAAGGTGTGGGCAGGGTCAGTGTCCTAGGAGGCCTCTCCCCTTGGTTTGCAGAAGACAGTCTCCTCATTGTCCTCGCATGGCCTTTCCTCTGAGAACAGCCCTTTTTCTTCTTGTAAGGACACCAGTCAGATTGGATTAGGACCCAATGGCCTCCTTTTAACTTAATCACCTCTTTAAAGACCCTGTCTCCAAATATAGTTGCATTCTGAGGCCCTGGGGTTGGGACTTCACCATATGAATGTTTGGGGGACACGATTCAGCCCCAGGCAGTGGCCCCGCTACACACTCAGCTTAGGGAGCCCCCCCGCCAGCTTCCCTTCCCTCACATCCAATTGGTAGCAACCGCTTGACATACCTTCTCTCCCCCTCACCATCATTCAGGAGGATGGGAAAGAAATCAAAACAGACACGAAAACCCAGCGCAGCTTGAATTGCAGGGGACAGATGGCAACATTCTGGAGTCATTTACTGGGGAGTCATTCACCCCATCTTGCTTTTGGGGTGACAGAGGCGACAAGAACAGCTAACTCACGCCGGAGGGATTGTTTGAAACATGAAAGAGCCATGGGGTATGTCCTGGGGCCAGAAGGGAAGCAGCCTAATCCCCTACACCTCCAGCTGCTTTCGGAAGGAGGACCTGAGCACCACCACCACCCCCAGACTCCATCTCGGCCCTGCAGCCAGCTTCCTGAGACAAGGAAGGGAATCGCACTCAGTGATTTTCCACAACAAAATCTGCAAAGAAGAGGCGTTCCTTTCCCCCAGCCAGCCCTAAGGTGACCAGAAAATTAATGAGGCAGAATCCCCAGTTCCTGGGCATTCCAGGGACCAGAGGCCACACTCTGATGAGCCAAGGGATGATCAGAGGCCCAGGGATTAGCTGTGTATATTGATCCAGCTCCCCGGAGAAACTTTGATGCTGCTCTTGGATTCTGCTCCTGACTCAGGCCCCCACTTCTGTCCAGCTCACCGAGTCTCTCTCCGAGTGAAGCCAAGGATTAGTTAATATTTGCAGATAGAAACGGCTCCCTCCAGAATAAACACGAATACCATTCCGCCCGGGTCTCCGGCCAGCTGGGATCCAATCGTAGAACTTCCTTGCCCTTTCCATGGGACGTGGCCAGGAATAAAGAGAAGGCAGCATCGCTTCAGAAAGCCAAGACATAAAACCTTCTCCGCACAGAATGGAGAACGGGCATCTGTGCTGTAATCAGCCCTCAGCATAAAGCCTCCCGGGAAGGAGGGGGGTGAGAGCTCAGCAAACGTTCCCCAAAGTCCTGCGGGGCAAAGATGAAGCCGCCCCGGAAAATGTCACGTGGGAGCATATTCCTGCCAAGACTGGGCCCCTGATGGGCCATCCGGAGAGGAAGGATTGGACTTTGAGTTAGAAAGCTCCTAAGAGTGGACTTCAACCTGCCTGATGCACCAACAGAGAGGGCTGCAGTCTCCAGTCTCGGCCACAGAGCCCGGGAAAGCCGTGCATGTGCCCTGAGAGCTGGTTTCATTCCTTCGCTTACTGGGTAAACACGAGGCCCCCAGACTTCTGCAGGCTGAGGGCAAGCATACAAACAGAGGCCCACATAGCATCAGGCCAGCAAGTTTCGATGAGACATGTTCTGGCCTCCCAGCTTGACAAATGGACTTCCCGATGACCCAGAAGGCCAGGCTCAAGTTCAGAATTCTCTGCCCCTTGAAGGGAAGTGTTGGAATGGGCACGGCAGCATGGGAGAACTGGCCTGGACCCTGGCCCTGCCCCCAGACCACCCCCATCTCTCCCATCCGAGGTCCACGCTGTGCAGGAAGAGCACCCCAGACCAAGCTCTGGCCACACGCAGCAGCCCCCTGCTCCCCCTCTTTTGTCCTGGGAGGATGGACTCGGGGGTGCCCTAGAAACAGGCTCAGGGCCTTAGGGCCGGAAATGCCTGGGCCCAGAGCATGAGCTAAATTGTGGGGAGGGGGTGCACAGGCTGCAGATGCGTGTGCTCCCTGGTCCTACAGACCCCGCGCTGGGCCGGAGGAGGTCCGGCGGGCCTCGCGGGTCTGAGGCTGGATATGGCACCCGGCCCAGCTCACATGCGCACGCTGCCTAAGCCTCCCCGGCTGAGCGCCTCTCAGCCAACACGTGTCAGAAGGACAGGAAGCAGCCATCCCAGCTCCCCACAGCAAACCCTTTGGGTGCAAAGTGAGATGTAAACAAATTAATAATGTGAACAATGAAAATAACAACACCACATTTCCCTGACTCCAAGACACGCTTTTTTCCCTCTCTTTTTAGCTTGTCTGGAATTGGGACACATTTATAATTATGATGAATGCTAAATACAATGGTGCCTCCCGTTCTCTCCCAGGAAGCTGTTGGTAAGTCGATGGTGCCCCCTACAGTCAACGGCATCTGACAATTGGGGTTTCTCGGGGATCGTGGTGGAGCCCTGGTCCTGGCTTAGGGGTTGAGACCCTCCATGGACATCTGGGGACCAGAGATGTCTAGTGTGGGGCCCTGTGGGGCTCTAAAAGACCGGAGATGCTGGGGATGAGGAGAGTGGGCTGGAGGGGCGGAGTGGAGCTCCCCCCCTCACCTGGGTCCAGAAGACTTCTTACCCGAAGCAGCCGCACCTGCAAGAAGTGGGGAATCCGGATACCTGGGGCTTCATTGCCAACCTTCCTCCCACCAGGGGTGTGACGGAGCCGCCCGTGGCCCCAAGGGCGTGTTTAGCCCCATTTCACCCACGTAAATATCAGGGATGTGTCTCCCTTGGCATCACTTCTGCAAAGCTGACTCTGACTATCTTGGCAGAAGTGATCACTGCTTCACTCCCACCAGTAAATATTCCAGAAAGAGAAGTTCATTTCCTCAGAAGCAGGCAGGAGTCATGGCTTGCCCCCTTCCAATCAATAACTGATTATCTTGCTTGCAAATTCAATTCACTGCCTGAAACCAACCTTCCTTGATGGGTCCTGACAAGTCCAATTGTTTCAGGGGAATCTGTCAAAGGAAAGGCCTCCCAGGGCTGGCAGATTCCACGCGGGCCCAGGAGAGGGGGGTCCCCTGCTCCATGCCCTCTGTCTTCCCAGACCCCACCAGTCATGAGCCTTCCTACCCGGGAGACCCCCATCTCAGAAAAGCAACAGAACCCCAAAATCGCTTCTTCTAAATTCAGTCTTCAGCTCAAAGGCCCAGGGGGTTGGGCATGGAAACTTCTGGTGGGGACTGGCTCCTTTAAGACGTGGGCAGCCAGGGATGCAGTTTGGGCTGGTGTTCTAATGCTCAGCACCTGGTGACATGGGTGACAGGACCAGCTCCCTTCCCTAACAGGGATGCGTGTTGTAAGGACAGCAGGAGGCAAGGACCCTCTCCATTCATTCATTCACTGATTCCCTATCACCTGCAGGTCCTATGCCGAGTCCCCCGAAAGCCAGAAGAATGACAATTCTTTGTCCTTGAGGGAGTCATACATTCATTCATTTATTTATTTCTCAGATACTTACTAAGCTTGTAACAACGGCCCTGGAACTTGGCTAAGCTCTAGTTTAGGACTACGATCCTACCTCTGGAGTAACTCAGAATCCGTAACCATAACCCAAGGCCGAGTGAGAGGGGCATCCCAGGAGGCGTATAAATGGGTTTTCAAACCGTGCAGGCCGGGACGCATTCAGAATTCATTCAAGTGTTCCAAAAATGATGATACAAAATTTCATTGTAATTATATTTGAACTATTTTGAGATATAATGAATAATCAACACATTCGCCAAGGTGTTAAATGGAAAGTTTCACACCTCAGAGACCAGCAGCCTGTTCCCTGGCTGCCAGGTTACCTCCTTCCTGGGGAAGACTTGGAACAAAGTCTCCTGTCCTTGACTGGAGGGGCTGCTCCAAGGCTATCCCACTGGATGCGCCCGCGGGCCGGGCTGTACTAGCAGGGGGAAGGGTCCAGCTCCCTCTCGTCACAGAAAAATAGCTGGTTGCCATGGATGCAAGAGATGCTGCCACTCTGGAGGTGGCTTAAATGCGTCCTTAAAACCTGACGGCTGTCCAACTTTGGTCTTGTAATCAGGAGCAATTCCGGCGCCACTTTCATTGAAGAGAATCTTGAGATTGCAAGGCGGACTTTCCCGCCAAGGTCCAACCAAAGGAGCTTCTGAAAGAAGCTGGATGCTGACGTGGCTTCTAAAACCCGCACTTTCAAATGCCAGAGAATGTGATCACTGGGAGAGCAGGAACTGTGTGTGTTGTGCTTTGAAACTGTTGCATGTGCAACAGTTTCAAAGCACCGATAGCACTTCTTGAATAAGTGAATAATTTTAACCGCTATTACCATCTCATGAGGGAACATAGTATGATGGTTACAACCGTGGTCCCTAGAGCAGGGCTGACCACATTAGCTGTGTGATCTGGGGCGAGTCCCTAACTTTTCTGTGCCTTTCACCCAATGGCCCCATCCATTGACCATCTTCATCTAAATCAGTTATTCCCCTGGTGGATGAAAACTTGTCATTTTCTGATCCTAACGAGACTTCCCCAATTTATTAGCCAAGATTCTTTTGGGGGGAGGGGGTTCTCCAAAACGTTGAGCTCTATACAATGCAAGCATTTTATTTATTTTTTAAAATTTTAATTCAGTTAATCAACATATAGTGTATTCTTAGTCTCAGAGGTAGAGTTCAGTGATTCATCAGTTACATCTAACACCCAGTGCTCATTCCATCACTCCTTCATGCCCATCACCCAGTTACCCCATTCGCCCACCCACCTCCCCTCCAGCCACCCTGTTTGTTTCCTGAGATTAAGAGTCTTTTAGGGTTTGTCTCCCTCTCTGATTTCATCTTGTTTTATTTTTCCCTCCCTTCCCCTATGATCCTGTTTTGTTTCTTAAATTTCACACATGAGTGAAATCATATAATTGTCTTTCTCCGATTGTCTTATTTTGCTTCACATAATACCCTCTAGTTCCATCCACGTCCTTGCAAATGGCAAGATTTCACATTTTTGATGGCTGCATAATATTCCATTGTATGTATATACACCACATCTTCTTTATCCATTAATCTGTCGATGGACATCTGGGCTCTTTCCATAGTTTGGCTATTGTGGACATTGCTGCTGTAAACATTGGGGTGCACATGCCCCTTCTTTTCACTACATCTGTATCTTTGGAGTAAAGGCCCAGTAGTGCAATTGCTGGGTTATAGGGTAGCTCATTTTCAGCTTTTGGTGGAGCTTCCATACTGTTTTCCGGAGTGGCTGCACCAGTTTGCATTCCCACCAGTAGTGTAAGAGGGTTCCCCTTTCTAAGATTCTTCTTTTAACTTCATCTCATCAACCAAGGCTATATAATTCTCCTAGAAAAGGAAGGATAAATGCTTCATTATTTGCCTTTCATTGCTCATTTTCAGAGTACAAATTTCATACTCCCAATGGCTGCCAATGAACTGTCCTTCTCCCCCACCCCTCCCCGCTCATCTCTAATACTCCTGTTTTCCCTGACTCTACTTCCTCTCCTTGTAATATCATTATAAATTTATGGGGCTTTATATATTCCACGCATTCCAATCATTATTTTTTATGCTCAAATTGTCCCATCTTTGAACAATGGGAGTCCTGTCATGCTGATGCCTGTGTTCTTTGATAGAACCCCAATAGTCTTCAATAGCTTCCCAGCTTTGGGGCACAACTCGCTGTCCTAGGACAGGCTCATCTTGTATATTTTCTGCCCCAGAACTGGAATCAGACTTTTTTTTTCTCAGACCCTGGTACCTGTTCATGAGGAATGGGATAGAGAGACCATAATCCTGGTGCTTAGGATGCTTTTTGCTTCTGGGCATTTTTACTGGGTAGCACCGACCCTTGCATTTTATAAAATCCAAAGATATCATAAGATCATACTGATATTTCCAATTCAAACTTACCTGTATATGGATTTTATGTAATTTCTTTGATTTCATCATGGTATCTCTTTTTTTTTTTACACTAAAAATCTTAGACCTTAAAAAATATGACCATAATTTATGAACTTGCTTTATTTTCTCATATAATATTTTTTAAAGAGTAATACTAATATTACCAAAAATAATACAACCTTCAAAATGAAATTTAAGATTTCTTGGCAGCACTACTTACACTTCAAGTGAACCAGTGTATCAGGTAAGGCTATATGACCACAGTACTGTATTCTACAGTAACATGTGATAGTGCTTTCCACTGTGTAGTTTCTTCCCAGCTCTACTGAGATGTAATTGACATAGACCATTGTGTACATTTAAGGCATACAATGTGTGGATTTGATGCTCTGATATTGCAACATGATTACCACCACAGTGTTAGCTTCCACCTCCAGCACATCCTGTAATTACCATTTCTTGTTGGTGAGAGATCTACTGTCTTAGCAACTTCCAAGTATATAACACAGTATTATTCACTATGTATGTTGTAAATGCTGTATTGTGCAGTGTTTTTTTCCCTTTTTCCAATTTTCATTTCTTTTGGTATTTCAAAATTTATTTATGAACTTAGTTTTATACATAATGCCTAAGCAGAAAGTATAGAACAAGATCAATCCAGAAAAGTATCATTTCCATCTTGTCACCTCTTCTGTCTTCCATCTGTCCCTTAAGAGGTAGTCATTTTTTTAAAGAGGTAATCATTTCTATCAATTTTATTCAAAAATAACAAAAATGTACATGGGTTCACACCTTGATGTTTTTCCATTTAACAATTTAGTCTGGAGATCATTTCAAATCAAATAGATATTCCTCTCGTTCTTTTAATCAAAGAAAAATTTAAATTTAGTATTTTGCCCAGATCTTAAGTCTAATATTCAATAACTTTTTACAAGTATATATATGCCAATGTTGTCAACACCTCAATCAAGATATACATTTAAAACAATAAAGCGATCAAGATGAATATTTAGATAGATCATCTTAGAAAGTTCTCTTGTGCCTCTGTCAATCAATCCTTGTCACCACAGTTTTCTCACCCCAACAGGCAACTACAGGTATGCTTTCTATCACCACAGATTATTTTTGCCAGTTTTTAAATTTCATGTAAATAGAATTAGCATGGACTCTTGGTTAGCATGATATTTTTGAGATTCAAATATGTTGTTGCCTGTATTAGTAGTTTATCTTTTTTATTGCTGAGAAGTATTCCAATATATGGATATGCCACAATTTGTCCATTCACCTATTAATGGATACTTGACCTGTTTCCAGTTTGGAGCTAGTACAAACCAAACTGATATGGACATTCTTGTATGCATGTTTTGTGAACATATAGTTTCATTTCTCCTGGGTAAATACCAAGAGTGGAACGGCTGGGTCATATAATGAGTTTATACTTAACTTCACGATAAACTGCCAAAATATTTTCCAAAGCAATCAGTACCATTTTGCATTCCTGCCACCAGTAACATGTGAGAGTTCCAGTTGCTCTGTAACCCTGTCAACACTTGGTATTGTCAGATTGGGTTTTTTTTTTTTCCTTTTAAGAATGGTTAACTTTCTAGAAGGTATGTAGTGGTACCTCATTGTGGTTTTAAATTGCATTTCTGATCATAACTAGTGATGTTGAGCCTATTTTGTGTGTTTGTTTGCTTTCCACATATACTCTCTGATGAAGTGTCTGTTCACATCTTTTGCCCATTTTTTATTGAGATGTTTTCTTTTGACTGAGTTTGAGAATTCTCTACATATTCTGAATACAAGTCATTTGTCAGATATGTGATTTGCAAATATTTTCTCCCACTCTGTGGCTTATCTTTTCATTCTCTTAAAAGTCTTTCTTTTTTTAAAACGATTTTACTTATTTATTTGAGAGACAGAGAGAGAGAGAGCTAGAGAGCACAAGCAGGGGAGAAGGAGAAGCAGGCTCCCTGCCGAGCAGGGAGCCTAACACGGGACTCAATCTCAGGACCCTGGGATCATGACCTGAGCTGAAGGCAGCCATTGAACCAACGGAGCCACCCAGGCACCACTCTTAGAAGTCTTTCTTAGAGAAGTTTCTAGTTTTGATAAAACACAAATTACCCACTTTTTCTTGTAGGGATCATACTTTTAATGTAATATTTGAGGAACTTTTGCTTAGTCCAATGACACAAAATTTTCACCAGTGTCTAATTGTCTAATATGGTAGCCACTAAGTAGATGGGATTATTTAAATTTAAATCAATTTAAATTTAAGTAAAATTTAAAATTTAGTTCTTCAGTCACACTAGCCACATTTCAAATGCCCAATAGCTACGTGTGTCTGGTGGCTCCCATACTGGAAAGCATGGATATTGAACAGCTTTGTTCTAGAATTTTTAGAAATTCTTCAGAAAACCTTTTAGGTTTTAGGTTTACATTTAGGAATTATAAGAAGAAAAGAATGGGTTCTGATTTGGGATTTTTTGATGTTCTAGCATCATTAATTAAAAAGACACTCCTTTCTCCTTTGTCTTGTCTTTGCACCTTTGTAAACATCAACTGGCCATATTCATGTGGATCT
This sequence comes from Leptonychotes weddellii, assembly GCF_054177405.1. Lineage (NCBI taxonomy): Eukaryota > Metazoa > Chordata > Mammalia > Carnivora > Phocidae > Leptonychotes > Leptonychotes weddellii. The sequence continues at coordinate 3,312,697 of NC_138372.1, forward strand.
ATTTCTGGACACTCTGTGCTATTCTTTTTATTAAGTATTTTATTAAGTATCCATTAATAGGTGAATGGACAAATTGTGGCATATCCATACATTGGAATACTTCTCAGTAATAAATACTTCTCAGCTGATGAGCACTACATTGTATTGACTACTTTTGCTTTATAGCAAATCTTGAAATCAAGTAGTATGGGTCTAAGTTGAGAAATATTCCCTCCTCTTCTGTTTTCTGGATGAGTTTGTATTAATTTTTGTTTAAACATATTGCATAATTCACCTGTCACACTGACCAGGCCTAGAGTTCCATAACAAGATTTTTAACCACAAATTCAATTTCTTTAACAGACATGCAACTCTTCAAGTTATTTCTTCCTGAGTGAAATTAGGGAGTTTGTGTCCTTCGGGGAATTGACCCTTTTTTTATCTAAATTGTCAAATTTATGGGCATAAAGTTGTTTGTAATATTCCCTTATTATCTTTCAATGATTATAATGTCTTCAGTGATTCTACTCACATTCATGATGCTGGCAACTGGTGTCTTTTCACTATTATTCTTGTGTAGTCTGACTTGAATGTTATCAGTTTTACTGATCTTTTAAATAAAGACAACTTTTAGCTTCATTGCTGTTTTATATTACTTTTTTATTTTCTGTTTCTTGTTTTATTCTCTTTATTGTTTCCCTCCACCTATGGTTTTCCACTTAATTTGCTCTTTTTTTCTATTTTCTTAGAGTGAAAGCTTAAGTTATTAATGTAAAGCCTTTCATTAATCTAATTAACTAAATGTTGAATTAATGGATTAATTTTTAATATTTAATTAATTTTAATGCTTGAAATTTCCTCTCAGCTCTGCTTTAGCTGCATTTCACAAATTTTTGATACATTGTATTCTTAGTTTTACTCAATTTGAAATATTTTCTAATTTCCTTTTTGGCTTCTTTTTCACCCCCAAAGGTTTATTTAGAAATACATGTTTAATTTCCAAGATTTTTCCAGATATCCCTCTTTTATTGATTTTTAGTTTAAATATTCATGATCAGAGAAGATAATTTCTATTATTTCAACTCTTAAATCTTTGAAATCTATTACATTTTTCCATAGAATAGGGTTTATCTTAATGAATGTTTCAGAAACCCTTACTAAAAATGTGAATTCTAGGGGCGCCTGGATGGCTCAGTCGTTAAGCGTCTGCCTTCAGCTCAGGTCATGATCTCAGGGTCCTGGGTTCAAGCCCCACATCGGGCTCCTTGCTCATCAGGGAGCCTGTTTCTCCCTCTCCCACTCCCTCTGCTTGTGTTCCCTCTCTCGCTGTGTCTCTCTCTGTCAAATAAATAAAATCTTTTAAAAAATAAAATAAAATAAAAATAAAAATGTGAATTCTACTGCTTTTGAGTACAACGTTCTGCAAATATCACTAGGTCATATTGGTTGAAAATGTTTCTTGGGTCTTCTGTATTCTTTTTGATTTTCTGTTTGTTTTCTCTATTGCCGAGAGAAGAGGGTTGACGTGCCAAGTATAACTGTGGGTTGTTCTATTTTTCCTTTCAGTTCTGTGTTTTTGTTCCCTGTATTTTGAAGATTTATTGTAATGTGAGTAGTCACTTAGAATTATCAGGTCTTCTTGGTGAATTAGCCCCTTTATGATTATGCACTCTCTTTATTCCTGAAAGTATTCCTAGTTTTTTTTGTTTTTGTTTTTTTAAAGATTTTATTTATTTATTTGACAGAGAGAGACACAGCGAGAGAGGGAACATAAGCAGGGGAGGTGGGAGAGGGAGAAGCAGGCTTCCCGCCAAGCAGGGAGCCCAATGTGGGGCTCAATCCCAGGACCCTGGGATCATGACCTGAGCCGAAGGCAGACGCTTAACGACTGAGCCACCCAGGCGCCCCAGTATTCCTAGTTTTGAAGTTTACTTTGTCTCATGTTAATATAGCCACTCCAGCTTCCTCTTCATTGGTTTTTGCATGAAATATATTTTTCTATCATTTTACTTCTGACCTACTTATATTTGTATATTTAAAGTGGATTTCTTGTAAATAATATATAACTGGGCATTATATTTTTATCCAATCTAACAATCTCTGCCTTTTATTTGATATATTTAACCATTACATTTAATGTTATTATTGATATGGATGAATTTAACTCAATCATGTTATTATTTACTTTGCCTCCTATGTTTCTTATTAATTTCTTCTTATTTTCTGCCTTCTGCACTATTTTACTGTTTTGTGTTTTTTTCATTTTAATTTTTTCTATTGGATTTTTGGCTATACTTCTTTTTATTATTTTTTGGTGCTTGATCAGTGGATGATGGTATTTGTACCTAACCTGTCATGGTCTGTTTAGAGTTAATATTTTTGTGTTAGATTTACTACCCATCCTTGCCAACCCTTGGTATGGAGAGTCTTTTTTCATTTTAGCCAGTCTGGTGGGTGTGTAGTAGTACTATTTCATCAGTTTTAATTTTTGTGTCTAATGATGTTGAACACCTTCTCGTGTACATATTTGCCATTGGTATATCATCTTGTCAGTTCAGATGTCAGTTCAAATCTTTTGCCCATATTTAATTGGGTTCTTTTCTTTATTACTATTGAGTTGTAAGAATTCATTATATATTTGATATACAAGATCTTTAGCAGATATATGTCCATAATATTGTCTTATTCTCTATATAATGTTGGCAATATCTGCAGAATTGTTCCTTTTGCCTTTTTCATTCTTTATACTGGTAATGTGTTTGCTCTCTTTTGTTCTTGATTAGTTTTATTAGGAGTTTATCAGTCTTATTGATTTTCTCAAATAATCTACTTTTGGCTCCATTGGTATTCTCTATTGTATACTTGCTTTCTATTACATTTATTTATGCTTTTCTCTTTATAATTCCTTCCCTTCTATTTTCTTAGGAGTTGGCTTGATTTTCTTTTTCTTGCTTCTTAAAATGAGAGCTGAGGTTATTGATTTTTCAGCCTTTCTTCTTTTCTATATAAGGCTATAAATTTCTAAGTACTACTTTAGTTATAATCTACAAGTATAATATGATGTGTCTTCATCATCATTTAGTTAAAAATAGTTTCTAATTTCTGAATTTCCATTGTGATTTCTTTCTTAAACCACAGGTTGCTTAGAAGTGTGTGGCTTAATTACTAAGCAGTTGGAGATTTTCTAGTTATCTTTTTACTATTGATTTCTAGCTTAATTGCACTGTGGTCAGAGAACATACTTTGAATTATTTCAGTCCTTTGAAAATTGTTAAGCCTTGCTTTATGAGCTACCGTACAGTCAATTTGGGCAAATGACTCATGTGCATTTATTCGAGTGAAAAGAAAGCACATTCTGTCTTTGTTGGGTGCAGTGTTTTATTTATGTCAATTAGGTCAATTTGATTAATTGTGTTGTTCAGATCTTCCATATCCTGACAGATTATTTTGTCTGCTTGTTCTAGCGACTATTGAGAAATATGTCTTAACATCTCTTACTATGATGGCTATGCCTCTGTGACATTCCCATTTTTATATTTTGTCAGATTTTGGTCTGCGCTTGAAGTATATACTTACAGTTGTCATCCTGACCGGGAGTCCACTTTTTATCTGCTTTATATTTTAGAGTTCATGAAATATTTGGGGGGGGGGAGTCCCACTTCTGATACAGAAAAATGATTGGAAATTGGCAGAAAGGGTTTCAAGAGAGGAAACACTGACAATGAGATCTCTCCAGCCTAATAATTAAGAGTAATGTAAAGCACTCTGTGTCTCCAACTAACTCTTCCTTCCTGCCTGAAATGCCATCTCTTGGAAAACATTCCACTAGAATGCCCAAGACCTTGAGCTAGAAAGCTTTTCCAAGCTTTTAGAACTGGGAATTAAGATGCAAATGAATCATACACTAAATTGATATTTTCTATTAGTCAACTGAAATCAAGATAGAAATTTAAGTTGTTTGGAAAGTGATGGAGGTTCCAGGGACCCCCAAGCAAGAAAGGAAATAGAGACAAAGCGACATAACAAAGTTAGTTCCCTGACCATAGGTTCTCAAGGAGCAGACTGTGAAGGATGGAGGATCAATGATTCTCTTATATTTGGAATGATGGCCCCAGGGCTAACCCAGGTCACAGTATATGGGGCTTCAGGTCTTCAGGGAGCTAAGAGCTCCCTCCAAAAGAGAGGGACTTCTCTGAGTAGAAGTGGGCTGGCTCACAGCAACTATGAGCAGTTTACACCATGGCTCAGTGAGTCATGAGCAAGCAAGTTACTTGCTCTTGTATATAACCACTCTCCTGGGCCAGGGGTCGGGGCCAGGGATGTTTTATCTTCGGTGTGATTAATGAGTCAAATTATCAAATTATTAAAGGTGTACGTGCCCCGGTCTTACCTAAGCACCACAGGGGCTACCGGTGAAGGACCCATAGTCATTGCCCCAAAGCAATGTGCAATCTAGTCGGGAAGGTGAGGGACTCATAAACAACCAGAGAATAAGGCAGGTAACCCACCAAGACTCAAGAACCAAAGTCGTGTGCTATAGAAACTCAGAGAAGAAAGGACTCAGGGCAAACTGGTCATCAGGAAAGGCTTTGGGAGAGGGGTGGGATTTGACTAGCCCCTGGAGGATGCTCAGGACAGAGATAGGACAAGGAGTGGGAACAGTGTGGCCAGGGCACCCAGGGAGGTTGAAACAGGCTGTGTGGGCACTGGTCAAGGCAGCAATGAGGAAAGTCCGCCAGGCAGAAATCTGCAAAGAAAACACTTCTCTCAGATGCTCAAGGATCTCTTTCTAATAGCTTTATTGATGTAGAATTCATATACGATACAATTCATCAATTTAAATTGTACAACTCAGTGCTTTTAGTGCATTGACAGAGTTGCACAGCCAACACCACAATCAAGTAACCTGTGGTTCAAGAAAGGACATATTCATCACCCCTAAAAGAAACCCCCTACCCACATTAGCAGTCACTTTTCACAACCACTCCAACCTGGCAACTACTAGGCTACTTTCCATCTCTGTGGATTTGCATATTCTGGACATTTCTTATAAATGAAAGCTATTATGGGATGTGTCCCCCCAAATGTCCTATGTTGAAGTCTTAATTCACAGTATCTCATAATGTGATATTACTTGGAAAAAGGGTCATTGCACATGTAATTAGTTAAGATGAGATCATACTGGAGCAGGGTGGCTGCCTAGTCCAGTGTAACTTCTCTCTTTATAAAAAAAGGGAAATTTGGACAAAGACACACACAGGGAGAAGACTGTCTACAAGACGAAGAATGACAAAGATAGCCAGCAAACCCACCAGAAGCCAGGAAAGAAGCATGGAACAGATTCTCCCTCCTAACCCTCTAAAGGAACCAGCCCTGCCGGCACCTTGATTTCGGACTTTTGGCCTCCAGGAATGTGAGGGAATAAATTTCTGTTGTTTAAGCCACTAGATTGTGGACACTAATGCAATACGTGGTCTTTTGTGATGGGCTTCTTCCACATAGCATCATATTTCCAAGGTTCATCCATGTTGTAGCGAGTATCAGAGCTTCATTCCTTTCTATGGCTGAATAATATCCCGTCATGTGGATAGACCACATCTTCTTTATCCGTTTATCAGTTGATGGACATGCAGGTTGTTTCCACTTTGGGGCTATCACGACTCATGCAGCTGTGGACGTGCTTGCACGAGCTTTCATGTGGACGTGTGCTTTCATTTCTCTCTGCTACATCCTTAGAAGTGGAATTGCCCGGTCGTATGGCAACTCCATGATTAACCTTTTGAGGAGCTGCCAGACTGTTTTCCAAAGGAGCCATGCCATTCTCCATGCCCGCCAGCCACGCGGGAGAGCTCTAATATCTTCACACCCTCACCAACACTTGCTATTGTCTGTCTTTTTGATTGTAGACATCGCGGTGGGTGTGAAGTGGTATTCAAGAATCTGCTTCTAGCCTTCTTTAGAGACAGACTACACGCAAATAACCATGATTTTAAGACATCACATGCTATTTACAAGCATAGAACCCACGTCCCTCCTTATCAAATGCTACTTTACCAAACCTTAAAATCCTCTGCATTCTACCTGAAGATCAACCAAGGGAACACAGTGTCAAGTGACCTCGTCACCTAGACCGGGGTCCCCAGGCCCACCCCATGCAATTAACGGGTGGGGGAGGGGGGGCACAGATCTCACCAGCTGTGCCTCACTTCCTTCCTCGCCGTTACTATAGAAACTGTCATAGCCACAAGCCCTCCCTCACTTTCTGGATGTTAATAAATAGCTTCATTATTTTGCAGAAAGTACTTTGAAAAATCAGCAACCCCACAGTTTCATCCTGGTCCAAATTAATGAGGAAAGATTGGGGATTTTTCTTTTATTGACCATGAAAAGAAGGAAGAGTTATAGCTCATTTGTGCACTTTTGCTGTATTTATGTTTTATGTATTAGAAAGTGATTTCCACCTCCATTACGCATCCCTAATGCCCTCGTTATATGAAAGGTATGGACCAGGAATCTTTTTTTGCCCATCAAACCACCAAATAAATGGTGGTAAAAGATATTAGGAAGGAATAATGCTTAATGGTCAGCCAGGCTGTGCCACCTGGGGAAAGAGAAATCTGTTTCTCAGCCAAGTGTCACTGAGAAGAGAGAATCTAGCAGCCTCTTCGTGATGGGGGCTTGGTCAGGGGTGAGTGCGGGCCCACAGACAGCCCACTGGGTCTGGGAGACGCCACCACACAAGCCCCAAGTTCCTCGGCAGTGAGCGGGAGTCGTAACAGAGGTGAACGTGCGCTAAATATTAGGAGATCCTCCACGCCACGGAATGGCAGGATTAAGGTGGGGGGAAAGGCCCAGCTTTGGGTACCTCGCAGTCACTGCGGGGACTGAGCAAGGCATACTTGTGAAGCCCCTGGCATACAGTAGATGTTGAGATGCCCCCACAACCAGGACAGTGGTTGCAGGCAGGACCTGACAACCCTGTTACCTCTCCACGGAAAGTGGGTACCTGAGAAAGGATAGGAAAAGAAAAGACTACCGCCCAGTGAGAAACCGCCAGTGAAGATCACCATGTCTCCAAGATCAGGAGCACAGGCTCTGGGACCCGGGCTGCTCAGGGTCTAATTATAGGGTCACCACTGACTACCTCACTATGTGCATGACCCCAAGCAGTTCCTCACTCCCCTTCTTCTCAGCTTCAGCATCTAACAGGTGAAGGCCACCAGGAGGCCCAGATGAGAAAGTATATGTACAGTGCTTGCACATAATAAGTGTTTGGACATCTGATAAATGTTATGGGACAGTATTCCCTAGTACCAGCAACAGCAGTGAGGCAGAGGTGACTTCTGAGGCCAAAGAAAAATAGGCCAGGAGCCAACAGCTCTCTCCAGCCTCTGAAGGAGTGCCATGAAAATGTCCCTGGCCCTCTTCATGCTGGTCGCTGCCATGGGCTTTGCTTCCTCTGTGGCCAGTTTCAGGAGCTGAAGATGATCTGGGTGAGAACGGCTTCCTTTGCTTTGTCCCCAGCTTACTTACCTGCCGCAGGTTCTCATCTTTCTAACCCTGGGATCTGAAGATTTGGAGGACGGCGTACTTCCCTGCCAGCAAGTGTGTGCCTTGCCCGGAAGTCCTCCGATGTTTTCATAGAACCCTGACAAAGGGCTTCCATGGAGACTCCCTCCTGGAGACTCACCTAAGCAGCTAGGGATGGGTTCGTGCAGGTAGACAGGAGTCTGGACACCAGCTCAGGGCCACTGTGCATGCTCTGCAGTCAGTGACGATCCACGGAACCAAAGAAAGAAGTGGGGATAGAAGGAAGAAATTGACTCAAGACTAGGCAAAGGCTAGAAGGACTGTTAGATGTAGCAGGGAACAGAAGAGAAGATCCCAGAAAGATTCTGAATTCCGGCTTGGGGACCCATTCATGAAGACGGGAGAGCACATGTGGTGTAGCAAGGTATGGGAAGTTCAGAGCAGGCAGCCACAAGACTCAACCCGGAAGAGAGAGAAGCAAGGGCATGGGAGGCTGAAGGCGTCCCAAGGAGAGACAGCAGGGAGAGGCCGTCAGGATAGGGACTGAGCCCATGTACCACAGCACAGATTCCCAAGACATGGTCCCTGCAGAAACATGTCCAGGCTCAGATACAGCACACTCGCAGACCAGCTCATGCGAGAGAGGAAGCAAATGATAGAAAACAGCCCGACAGCTCCAAGGGAGCCTCTGTTGCCCACGTCCTGCCCGCTGAGCCTCCAGTGAGCATCAGCTGAAGCCACAGCAAGATCAGGACCTGGCAGCCAGTTTGTTGTAGAGGGTTTTCCTTGCTTTTTCCTTGTTCGGGGCATTTCCTCACCCCAGCGCCTGCGGAGCCCGCAGCTCAACTGTGCAGGGTCCCGCCGGGCACTGCGCTGGCGCTGGGGTCCGTGGGAGGGGCGCAGGGGAGATGCCCCCCAGCTGGGGCGCACGCAGCAAATCTCATTCACGGGACAGCTGCTAACACATTTGCTCATGCACCTGTGGGAGATGCCCTGGTGCCCTGGAGGCAGAAACAGGAAGGGTAAGAGAAGGCACCAGTAAAATGGGCAAATTGGGACCAGAACAGAACCAGCTTCAGACCCCAGGAGACGGTCAGCCACCCACATTCACCCTATACCCACATCTTGTTCTTCAGATGGAAGCCTCATGTGTGTATTACATGTATATGCACCTTACTATAAATGGATTCGTAATCTCACTGTATTCACTAACTCTGTGCGTGTGTGTGTGTGTGTGTGTGTGTGTGGTTGACCTTCAAAAAACACAGGTTGGAACTGGCAGTTCCACTTATATATGGATTTTTTTCAATAAATACAGTCCAGTACTCCTCACGATGTTCTTAACAGCATTCTTTTCCCTGGCTTACTTTATTGTGAGAATGTAGTAGATAATACATAATAACACACAAAATATGTGTTAATCGACTATTTATGGTATCAGTAAGATTTCCGGTCAACAGGAGGTTAGTAGTCGTTAGGTTTTGGGGAGTCAGGAGTCATACTTGGATTTTTGACTGGGGGGGTGGTCGGCGCCCCAGCCCCCACGTTGTTGCAGGGTCAGCTGTAACACATACAATTGAAATACATTAATGCTGCTCCTGAAATGTTGCATGGCACCCCGGCTCTTCAGGCCAAGAGACTGTCCCCCTCATGGTAGGAACCACCAGCTCAAGGGGGGCAGGGCTGGACTCGGACTGAATGCGGGGTTGACATCCGTGTTGGGTCCGGCCTGGGCTCAGGAGCATGCGGGGCAGCCGTCCAGCCCCAGGTGGGGAGGGGGGTGGTCTTCGTCTCATGCATTCATCACATACCTGCTGAGCCCCATCTGCCCTCCTGGTGCCCACATTCCATCAGGGACAGACAGACCATCAGATAAAATGTATGGTATGCCGGATGCTTTGGGAAACATGGATGACAGCAAGGAGGCTCAGGGGTGCTTGGGCAGAGAGAGAGAAACCGGGAACAGGATGGCCGGGGTGGGGTCCTTGAGAAGGCACCATCTGGGCAAGTACTTGCAGGTGGTGGACACACAGACAACGGGATTGCAGGCAGAAGATCTGTCGGTGCAGAGGCCTGCGGGGCAGGGGTGCCTGAGGGCTGGAGGGACAAGGGCTGGGACAGTGGGTGACAGCAGAGAAGGCTGAGAGGTGACTCTGGGAGCTGCCAGGGGTTACAGCGTGGGGTCTAGAGACCACCAACACTTGGGCTTTTCTCTAAGTCAGCTGGAGACTTTATGCATTTCCTGTGGCTGCTATAATTCAGGGCCACCAACTAAGTGGCTTAAAATAACAGAAATGTATTCTCTCGTCATTCTGGAGGCCAGGATTCCAAAATGGTGGTGTTGGTAGGGACACCCTCCCCATCCCGGGGCCCCGCGTCCTCCACTCCTGACTGCTGTGGCGGCCCTTGGTGTTCCTTGAGCACCTTCATGTGGTGCTCTCTTGTGTGCCTGTCTTCTGTCCTCACAAGAACACTCGCCACTGGATTTATGGCATGCTCGACTCCAGTATGATTGCATCTCTATCCTTAACTCATTACATCTGCAAAGACCCTATTTCCAAATAAAGCCACATTCTGAGGTTGCAGGTGGACACACATTTTTGTACACTATTCCACCCACTACAGGGAACCCCTGGAGGGTTTGGGGGACAGGCCTGACATGACCTGACTGGGTCTTTAAAGAGTCCTTTGGCTGCATTGAGAACAGGCTGGACAAAGGTGGCCTGGACCCAGTGGCAACTGCCCAAGCGTGGGAAGCAGGGGACTCAGGGTCAGTCTCGAGGGGAGAACTGAGAGGTCTTGCAGACAGATTGGATTCTTTCACCTGCTAGCCCAGGCTCCCCCAAACTAATTTCTGTGCTCTGGTCTCAAATCATTGCTTCCCACTCCCTGGAACGCCTCGATGCTGCATATTGCAATGCCATTAGCTCTCAATCCATCAGCAGGTGGCTGGAGGGGCATGCTGCAGCCTAGGGATCTGTTCTCATCCATCACAGCCTGTGGTCCACACAGCTCAGTCCCCTCACCCTGTCCAGAGTGGAAGGGGGCAGCCCGCGTCTGTCTGGCCAAGGCAAGGAAACAGATGCGTCCTGGGATATGCATTGAGGTACTCCAGACCACCTGTTGCTTTTATGTGATGGTGCATAGGACAGCCAGCCACAGGTGCACACAGTAACCCCCAGCAGGGGACAATGGTCCCTCAGCATCCTCACGGCCCCCAGGATAGCTGCAGTCCTGATACCTGGTGTCCACTAAAGAGCCATGCTCCACGGAGCAAGTAATCCATGAAAACACCTGCCATGTAGGTGTTTGAGTGCCTGGCACCTAAATCTAGTTTACAGTGTATTGGAAACCTCATGAAAGAGCTCTAAATCGACTTACAGTTTTCTGCCCAGCTGTAGAGGCTTTGATAAGGGGGTCCACCCAGGAAGAAGCAGGATGTCCTCTTGAGAAAAACACTGGATTTCTTTCAAGGGAAAGAAACTGCAAAGCAGTTATAGGGGCCATGGGTGTCCCAGAGGCGGGCACAGAGCAACCAGGGGAACCCAGGGGGCAGGACCCCATGAGTAAGATGGTGTATGAACTGAATAACCCTGGCTTCAGTGTAAGTTGGTTCGATTTCATTCCTTCCGCTGTAGGAGCCCCTCAGGGAGATGAGGAGATAGAGCCCGGTCGCAGAACCAGCAGCCCACCCACAGCCTCTGCCAGCTCTAAAACCCCATTAAACACTCATGTCTGAGCCCAGTGTCAAAGCCAGAGCCACCCAGCTTCTAGGAACTGCACCCCTTCTCCCAAGCCACTGGGGAGGGTTAGCAAGGGCCTCCCGCCCCCACCCCCAAAACATGCTCCAGCATCATCACCACAGACCGAGCTGGCATAAGGCACAGGGTGGCAGAGGGTCCTTCAGCAGGGCTCTTGGTGCCCGCAGCTCCAACCGGATGGGACCGTGGCTGCCTCCAAGCGGCTCAGCCAAGAATCAGATGCCTGGCCTAATCCGCCGGGCACCTGGGCGTTTCCAGCCTCTTCTCTCTGGCCGAGCATTCATGGGCATCCCCCGGCATGGTGAGGACACCCCGCATGCTCTCAGAGACCTCACGGGGACACAGACCCTGTTCATCGCAAGGGCTCAAGTAGAGATGTGTGTGGTTTGTTGTCTTGTCCGACAAAGGGTTTCAAAACCTGTCTTCATAGACAGCACCTTCGGGGAAACGGAGAACCCCAATATCACCTCATTGCACGGACAGGGAGGACTTCTAAACAAAGCGCACTGCTTTTTACTAGATGCCACTCAGGGAGAAAATGGACAGTTTTCTGAGCTGTTTGTTTAGATCTGTATAACCATAAAAATATTTGCACAACTTGCCTTATTCTTTGCCAAAATTCTTTTTGGAACAGGTCAGGTTTAAATGAAAAACAAAATAATAATATACTCACATAGTTAGAATCCTAGGTTACCTGTACTTAACCCTGCCTTTTCACTTAACGTGAAGGTAGAAGTTTTTACCCATACTATTATGGGTTCATAGCTTAATTTTTAATCACCGTTCAGCTTCTTCAAGCACTATAATTTACTAAAGCCCTTGTCTGTGGTTGGGCATTTATTTCCAGGGTTTCTATGTTGTAAACATTTCAGCAAATGTATGAACCAAATTACTAATTATCAAAACATCCACAGTTCCTATCTGCCCAGTTTTGTGCAACGGGGCAGGAGGATGAGGAGCGGGCATCGTCTCTGTCCTCAAGGAGTTTGTCATCTAGGAGGGAAGCATCACATAGTAAACAAGGATGGAGCACACGTAGGTGGGGGGAAAGATGGTGGTATAAAAAAATTAAGAAGAGATGAATGAAAATATTGAAAAAAATAGCACCAACCATAAAAAAAAAAAAGTGGGTGTGTGTGCACCAACACTAAGTTGAGAAATCTAATGCCAGAGGAAAATTGAGTGGTATTCACAGTTGTAAACACCAGTCACAGCGGAGCCACGAGAAAGGCTTTCCTGGGCATACTTCGTGTGCTGCGGAGAATTGTGTCCAGCCTGTGTTGTCTGCATGGAGCCCCCAGGCAGTGCCAAGAAATGCTGGCAAGGGATGGAGGGAGACCAGGCTGGGGGCCCTATGGGGCGAGAACAGCTGAAGGTCCCGGGCTCTCTCTGCACTGTGGCTGGTCCTCCAAGAAAGCTGTCTGGCCCCAGGAAAGAGGGTGGAGGTGAATGTCAGCAGCTGCCAACTTGCTCCCCGCGTGCGCCCCGGGTGCTGAGCAGTCCGTGCTCCCCTGGTGCTGAGCGGGTTAATGTTCGCTGTGCTGGGCAGGTTGCCCTCCTGGCTGTTAAGATTCACAGCTATACATGGAATACAACAGACTGTGAAATGTAATAAATCTGGAGTTGCCTCTCAATTTCACCAATAATAATTAGCAAATTAAAATGGAAATGTCACCACAAACCCATAAAAACTCATAAGTGCAGGATGGAACACTCTCCCAGGAACAGAAATGTCTTATGTCCATGTAATACCCAAGGCAGACATGCTGTCAAATGTTACTCGGGACAGCCATTGTGCCCGGAGAGCCCAGCTCAGAGCTGATTAATCCCAGGGTCAGCTGTCTTTACGTGTCAGCAAGCTAACATAATTGTGTCATCGAGCCTGCTTTATGGAGCCTGAAATACATGGACAGGGGCTGAAGCTGTTACTCTGACAAGGCAGAGGACAGCAGAAAGCATGCCAGATACACCTCCATTTCTCCGTGGCCACCATGCAACCATTTGGCCAAACTAGGGGAGGATTGGGAAATTTTGAGCAAATCGTGTACCATCTGGCTTGCATTTTGGAGTTGAAGGCAAAGAGTTCCCACCACTCACAGCAGAGCCCCACCACAGAGCCCTCTGGAGCCAGCCCTGGTACTCTGCTCCTGACGACCAGACATTTCCCTCATGGTGGCTATGGGTTTCTCTCAGGAGAAAACCCGACTGTGAAAACTCAGACTTTCCCCAAATCAACAAAAGATGGAGACACTATCCACGTTAAGCAAAATAATTCTTTGTATCAGTAAATAATTATATTCAACACTTCCACTTCTGAAGAAGAGTCAATGTTCCAGCTCAAATTTTAAAAGGGCCAAAAAAATTGTTCAAGACTTTGGACAACGGCCATAAAGTGATCCCTAAGAGATAGGAAATGAAAGAGGTGAGCGCTAAAATTGCCCCAGCTGACTGCATCCTGTTTCCAGGCCACAGCACAGACGAGCATGGTAGACTCCCCAAGAGGAGAAAACGTTGCTGAGAGTCCTGGAAAACCTAGGCAGGAGAAGTGTGCAGGACAGAGAATCAGAGAAAAGAGAGTTGCACAGACATAGGGAACTCTGGGGATCTGCAAATGATCCTCTTGAGTATTCAGCTAGGTACTGACAAGCACATGTGTGTGAGGAAACTTCTCAAGTCCATAGAAAGACCTCCCCGCAAAGATCAGAGAGAACAGAACCCAGTGCTCACACAAAGCGTGGATACTGCCTGTTAACCCCGGCTGGCCCAGAAAACCTCAGACTTCCCAGGGTCTTGAGGAAAATACACGGGAGGATCTTGCCTCAGTCAGGGGAGTAATAATCCAGAGACTGAGACAAGTCAATGACTTCAGCTTCCACTTTAAGAAACTAGAAAAGGAAGAGGAAATTAAGCCCAAAATAAAAAGAAGAAAGGAAGTAATAAGAATCAGAACAGAAATCAGTGATGCAGAAAAAAAAAAAAGTGGAGAAAAATCAATGAAACCAAAAGTTGGTCTTTGAGAAGACCAATAAAATTGATAAACCTCTAGCCAGACTGATCAGAATAAAGAGAAGACAGAAGTTACCAATATCAGGAATGAGAGTGGTGCATCCCTACAAATTCTCCAGACAAGTAAGGGAGTAAAGGCTTCAGGACACAAGATCAATATATAGAAGTTAACTGTGTTTCTGTATACTGGCCACAAACTGTCAGAAATTAAAATTGGAAAGAATAAAACATTAACATAGTGTCAAAAATGAAATGCTTAAGGATAAATCTGGTAAAAGATGTGGAATATCTGTATGCAGAAAACTATAAAACATTGCCATTAGGAATTCATGATGACCTAACTAAATAGAAAGATATACAGTGTTCATGGGTCATAATATGCATCATAGTTAAGATGATGGTTCCCCCACATTGGATTTACAGATTCAATGCAATCCCATTCTAAATGACAGCACACTTTTTGGTGGAAACTGATAAGCTGATTCTAAAATTCATATAGAAATGCATGCAGAGAAATGAGAATAACCAAAACCATTTTTAAAAATAGTTGGTTGATTTTAAGATTTATTATAAAGCTACAGCAATCAAGACAGTGTAGTATTGCATCAATTATCAACAAACAGATCAATGGGATAACATAGAGCCCAGAAATAGACCCACACATATATGGATAACTAGGTTGTTGGTTTTTTATATATATGTATTTATAAAGTTGTAAAGGCAATTCACTGGGAAAAGAATAACCTTTTCAAAAAATGGTGCTGGAACAGTTGGTTATCCATAGACCAAAAAAAAAAACCAGTGAGCTTCGATTCATACCTTCTACAGTATATAAAAATTAACTCAAAATTGATCGCTGTTCTAAATGTAACACCTAGGTATACAACTATAAAACTTCTATCAGAAAGCCTTTGTGACCTTGAGCAGGCAAAGATTTTTATGTGACAACAAAAGTACAATCCGCATAATAACAAATTAATACACTGGACTTCATCAAAATTTAAAACTTCTGCTCCTTGAAAGATACTGTTAATAAAATGAAGACACAAGGTATAGACCAAGAGAACAATAGTTGCAAAGCCTATCTCCAATGAAGACTTTGTTTCCAGAATATTTAAAGAACATATAAAAAGAAAAATTAGTGACCTAATTTTTAAGTGGCAAAATATTTGAATAGATACTTCCCCAAAAATGTCCAGATGGCAAATAAGTGTGTGAAAAGATGCTCGACATCATAAGTCATCAGGGAGATGCAAACTCAAACCAGTGACATCCAGCTGCACATCTATTAGAACATCTGCAATTGAAAAGGTTTTCCATAGCAAGTGTGTGTCAGTGGAGGAACTGAACTCTCATACTGAGGGGAATGTAAAATGGTAGACTATTCTGGGAAATAATTGGGAGTTTCTTAACAAGTCAAGCCACATGATCTAGCCATTCCACACTTAGGTGTTTACGTTTCCTCAAGAGGAAAGAAAGCAGATGTTCATGCCAAAGGCTTGTGTACCAATATTCCTTCCGAGCAGCTTTATTTGCAATGGCCAAAAGCAGAAAACAAGCCAACCATCCATCAATGGGTGAATGAGTGATTAAGTCATGGTAACCCACACAGTGGAATACGTCTCAATAATATAAAAAGGAATGAACTATTGATACATGCTATGTGAACAAACCTCAAACTAATTATGCTGGTTGAGAGAAGCCAGATTTCCACCCCCCCTAAAAAAAAGAGAATATATACAATATGATTCCATTTCTATAAAATCCTAGAAAGTGCAAACTATTCTATAGTGACAGAGAGCAGACCAGGAGTGCCTAGGGATCTTGTGGGAGGGGCACAGGAGGAACATAGGGGAAGGATTCGGAAGCACCATGAGGAAACTTAAGGCAGTGGCTATGGTCTTTATCTGCATTGTTCTGATGGTGTCTTGGTTTGCTCAGACTGCTGTTACAAAGCACCACACGCTGAGTGGATTAAACCACAGAAATTTGTTTTCTCAGAGTTCTGGAGGCTGGAAGTCTGAGATCAGGGTGTGGGCAGAGCTGGTTACTCCGACCCCTCTTTCTGGCGTGCAGATGGCCGTCTCCTCTCCGGGTTCCCACAGGGTCTTTCCCTGTGTCCTAAACCAACATCTGTGATATTGAGCTGGCCCCCCGCCCCCATGACCTCATTTCACTTAACTCCCTCTTTAAAGACCTTGTCTCCAAACACAGTCACGTTCTGGTGT
Source organism: Leptonychotes weddellii (assembly GCF_054177405.1). NCBI lineage: Eukaryota > Metazoa > Chordata > Mammalia > Carnivora > Phocidae > Leptonychotes > Leptonychotes weddellii. The sequence goes on from NC_138372.1 coordinate 3,329,201, forward strand.
CCTTGGGGTTAGGACATCGGCATTTGAATCCGGGGGGTGTACAATTCCATGCGTAAGAGCTGGGTTCACAGGTGTCCATCTATGTCCCTGTTCCTCGTAAATATGTATAATTTATTTTACATTAACTATACCTCTCTAAAGCAGAGTTTTAGAAAATACTACTCTCTGGTTATTTTGTTGTGCTTGTTTAATAATGAGCTCTTCCACTGCATGCAATCTGGTTCATCAAAATACGGTTTGAGCATAATTGTGGGGAATAAAATAGCTTTCTAGGAGGAGGCCTGCCTGTATGTTTCTTCTCCACATTTTCTTGTAACTTTGCATGCCTTTCTCTACTGGCTTCGCCCTGGAGACTGACCACCCTGTGTTCTATATGGAGAACACGGAGGGCTCACTGCGGTCCTGGAGGAGAACAGGTGCAGGATGAAAGCCGCTGCGTCCATGCTCGGTGCCTGCTGGCAGAACTGTCTCTTGTGAACCACTCACCTTGACTCTTCAGACGCTCTGGTAGCCAAACAGCCTCCCTGAGTGTCATCCCGGACCCAAATCCAGGATGCATGGCTCCCCTGTAAGCAGCTTACAATTCCTGGAGAGAAGAGCTAAGCTCGCCATCCTCCTCCATCTGTCCACAAAGGTCCGTGAGTGCATGATGTCACAATCTTTTTCAAGAAAAGACTGATGTTTTACAGATTTTGCCTCCTCCCTCCATCCTCCCTCTGCTCCCTAATTTGCCTCGGGAACCCCGGGGCTTGTATCCGCTCAGGAATCACGGAACCTCCTTTCAGGCGGTGCCCGAGCTTGCTTTGGTCCGGACACATGGCTCGGAAACACAAGTGAGCCAGAAAGAGGAGGACACCGACCAGTCCCATTACGTAAGTCAATGAGGACAGCCCCTCAGAAAGCAGCCCCTATCCTGTCACTCCACCTCATTAATGAATCTGTTTATTTCCCTCAGTGCACTTAGCACACACGCTTGTGTCAGTCACTAAAACGTAAGCCCTACAGAGCAGAGACCTTGTTTTCCTCATCCATTAAAGCATCCCAAACACCTAACAAAACCTGACACATGGTGGGTGCTCAGTAAATACTTTTTTTAATGAACAAATTGGGCTGTAAATTCTTACGGGAAGTCCTGCCCTGATGGAAGTTTCCTGCCCGAAAAAAACCCAGACCCTGCCCCCCTTATTCATAGCAGCAGGCTGGAAATTTTGCTTTAGGAGCTGCCTGGGATGTCCAGGGGTGGGAGCACCGACCCTACTCAATAGGAATACCTCGTTTTTGCTTGTTCTATATACTGTGGTTCCATGACAATTTTTGTTTAAAGAAAAAAGTGACATCCTTGTTTTCTAAATGTCTACAAACCACTAATGTAGACTTAAAATAAGAACGACGTCATGCCATTTTTATTAGGCTTTTTTGCGAAGCCGAAGCAGTGACAGTCTTCAAGATGCTATGTCCTTTGAGATCTCACGAATGGAGTCTGCGAATATTTTCTCTAGCACTGCACGTGAAGCACAGTTTACAAACCAACGAATCTGCTCATGCCAGAGGTTGGACCAGAGAAAGTCTATCATGTTTCATTGGTGCCCCGCTCTCTCCTCTGCTTTCATCAAAGGCTGGCGAGATGGGTGTGATGCTACCCAGACAGAAAGCAAAAGAAAAGCACATGGGGACAAAAGAGGGGCAGAGGCGGCCGAGAGGAAATTTGCTGTCTGCAGAGAGCGGCACAGGCTGGAAGGTTCCAGCAACAGCAATATAGATGCAGGGGCTGCGGAGCAGGAAGCAAGCTCCAGTGCCAAGAACGGGGAGAGGAAACTGTCTTCTTCTTCCAGGTGCAAAGGGCTCCTGGTTTTCCCAACATTCTACTCTCTGTTATGAGCAGTTTGAACCTCTCCAGAGGGATCCTTCTGTCACATAACAGCTCAGATCAGGTTCACTTTCTGGATGATAAAACCCATGGCTACAACAGGACATGGCGTCTTCCACGGGACCTACAACTGACCCACCAACTGGGTGATAATGCAGTGGACTTAGCCCCTGTGTCCTTCTCTCTCCCCCTGTCCTCCTGGTGGAGAACAACACTTAGGTGTGGGGCAAAATGCTCCAAGCGCAAGACACAGGAAGATGGTAGGAGTGGCTCCTGGACTTGTTGAACTTTACAAAGTGGTGAATGCAAGCTGAAAACAGAACATGAGCAGCCTCTTTGAGATGAGCTCCAGCCCCGCCATGAAGGCAGGAGTCATGGAGTCCAGATGGGGGCTCTAGATCTAGGAAGGCAGAGCCTACTCCCCTGGTGGAGAGTGCCTGGCCAACAGCAGAGCTTTATCACCGCATGAGCATCATCTTCTCTAGCCCTGACAAATGACACGAGACAGTAATGACGAGTAGGCAGAGAGGCACGTACGGGCATCACACACTGGATTCCTGTTGGGAAAATGCTAGAAGGCTGCCCTTAGAAAAAATCCCACAAAAGAAAATTGCCTGTGCCAACTCTCCTAGACCCCAGCTCTTTCTAAGTAACTTGGGTACCATTTAATCCATTCACCTCAGCCCATCAAGGATCTATCTGCATGAGTCCTACCTACGGCAACCCAACCTCTACTGGGACAGCCCCAGGAACAAGGCTGTTCGTTGCCTGGCTGGGTGGCCCTTTCCAACTTTGAAGAGCTCAGACTTTTAGAAGCGCCTTCCTTTTATCAGTTGAAAAGCTATTTCTCTGAAACCTCAATTCTGCCCTCAAGGTCACACAGAGAAACGAGTTATTTCCCTTCCACAGAAATATCCTTCCAACTTTCAAAGGCAGCCACCATGCCAACGACTCAGCTTTTCTACTCCAGGATAAACATTGCTTGTTGCTTCAACCCTCGTCAGAATCTGTTTAGATTTATAAATGATGGTTTTAGGGCGCCTGGGTGGCTCAGTTGGTTGGGCGACTGCCTTCGGCTCAGGTCATGGTCCTGGAGTCCCGGGATCGAGTCCCGCGTCGGGCTTCCTGCTCGGCGGGGAGTCTGCTTCTCCCTCTGACCCTCCTCCCTCTCATGCTCTCTGTCTCTCATTCTCTCTGTCTCAAATAAATAAATAAAATCTTTAAAAAATAAATAAATAAATAAATAAATGATGGTTTTAAATGTGTTATCAAACACTGAAGGCATCTCAAGTCTGTCTAACCAGTATGGAATACGCTGAGACGGGGAGTTCCCAGTTTCCTACCACTCCAATTCAAATGCTTTCTGGTCTGTAGGCTTTCCAGAATCTGCCTTTCTTCCCATTTTGAAATGGGAGTGTTTTCTTATCTCTGATTTTCTGGAGCTTCTCAAAGTCCTCATGATTCCTCATATTGCCATGTGTTTTCTGTGCTTAAGCCTGCAGCCTCTGTGCTAGGGTGTGAGTAGGTAAGAGCTGGAGACACGAATTTGCTCCAGCAAGGCACTAGACGGTTCTTTTTCTTACTCGATTCACAGCATCATGCAAGGGTCCATTGCTCATCCAGATCAGCTCTATCAGGGCAAATGCTCTACTCACCCATTTCACTGACGATAAAAACAAGGCACAGAGTCATAAGTGATCCCAAGGGCCCAACGCCAGCTGGTGGAGGGTTCTCAACCTTACCCCAAACCTTCAAGCCCGAAGCTGCTGTCCATCGTCATCTCCATCCACAGACAGGGAGGGTACCATCGAGGGAACATTTGGAGGCTGCAAATAAGGCCTGAGCATGAGGCTTGGAGACGGGCCTTCTGCCCTCTGACTTCTTCATGCCTGACAGCCCTCGGCCTCTTACTCCATGGCCAGGAAGTTCCACTCCTCATGACACAGTGAGAGTATTTAGTTTCTCTTGATAACAGAATCCTAAAGGCAGCCCCCAGGCTGTCCCTCCCAGTGCCAGCCCACAAGCAGGGACCTCTGGTAACAAAGGAGTCGTGCAGGAGAGTCTCAAAAGAGGCCCGAAGGTGGCAGGTGCTGGAACTTTCCGGTGACTTTTATGTTCCCTTTCAGAATGGCTGTAAAGTAAACAAGACATAAAATACCTCCCCTGTATAATTTGCTGGTTTATAGGTGGTTTCATCACCTTTTTTAAATGGCTACCCAAAGTGATCTTTATGTTTCCCTTATGGCTGATATTGCACGCCCTGAGAACACCGAGGGAGCTAAGGAATTCGGGGGGCCCCGGAGGAGGGGTCCTCCACCCCCGTCCTGCTCCGTGGCCAGGCGGCGGTGGGTGGCGGTGGGCACGGGCCAACCTCACCCCTGCGCCGTCTGCAGCCCGCCCTCATGGACCTGCGGTCTGAGGGTGCTTCTACCCCCTGGAGGGGAGGCACGTGGGCTCTCCGGAATTCAAATTTACAACTGAAGGGACCAGACTTGTATAGAGATACAAGTAAAGAGAGGTATGTGGAGGAGGGATCATCCCCCAGCCTGCCTCCCCCGGGGATACCTCCTCCCCATCCTGCCTCCCCCGGGGACACCTCCTCTGAGACAGCCCTGCTCCCACTGTCCTGCCTCACCTCTCCCGTGCCTGGTGGGCTGTCGCTCAGTGCTCATGAAAAGCTGTCATCATCTGGCTGATTCCGTGCTTCCTTGGTTATTTAATTTTTTTATAATTAGGGGTAGAAATCATCTAAAAGCTTTATGAGAATGTGATTTAAATATTTAAACCACTGCTGCAAGCATTTGTTGATTGCCATCTATATTTTTATAAATTTATGAAACTTAATATTTTTAATATAAATTAGATTGAATTAAGAAAAATTTATTAAATGTTAAAAAATGCGCTCAATGTTGAACTCTTAAGTTATATTTACATTTGACATAATTACAGGTTCACAGGGGGTTCCAAAAACAGCACAGACAGGTTCCAACTACCCTGGGGCCGGGGTCCTCGGGCGGTAACAGCTTACATCACTATAGTAGAAAATCCGATGCAGAAAATTAATATTGCTTGGTCCACGGACATGAGAAGATTTCACCAGTTTCTCCGTATACTCGTGTGCGATCATGTGCATGTGTGTGTGTTTGACTGTGCCTGCGTGTCTCTCTCGTGTATGTGTGGTTCTACACAGTTTTATCACGTATGCAGACCCTTGTAACCAGCACAGTGCAGACACAGAACAGTCCCAGCACCACGAGGACCCTCACCTGTGACACCTATTCATCGCTGTGGGTTTGTTCACTCCAACGCCCAGGAGGACCTGCCCCCCAGCCTAGGTCCATGGTATGGCCGGCCTCACGTGGCACGTCCACGGAGCAGGTGCCCACCTGCTGAATGAATGATTCTCTATCCGCGGGAATGCCTCAACAGCCTTGGATGTGAACGGATCTACCCATAACGCATGGACAACCAGGCTTCCTCCCGAGACCACTCAGCGTGAGATGGGGTGAGGGGGATGAAGGCTGACGGGGGTCTCCTCCCACCCCAGAGTAGCCCCCAGAGGCCCACCTGCTCCATGCCACCCCTCGCCACCAGCCACATTCACCCACCCACCACTCGCCCCTCCATGATATAAGACAAGAGGGACCTCCAGCAGCTGGGGGACACTTTCCCAGACACCTCTCAGGTAGGGGTGGTTACAATGACCGCCAAGTGACCCATCCCCCTGAGGGCTTCTCAGCTCTTGAAGAAAGGCAGGGACAAGGAGAGCAGCAAAACTGCGGACAGCCCATGCTGTTTTCCCAGGAATCCCCCACTGTCAGCATGGCGGTTGGAGGACGCCCCACATCCCCACACTCTACAGTCAGGCAACTCTTGGGCAGTTTCTCCCTCTCCTTCCTTCGGAGGTACCCTGGGAGTTCACATCAAAGTAACACCACCTGGGCAGCAGTGTTGGAGAAGTCCCACGTGATGGGCCCTGAGCCCTTACTGGGCTCCCCAAGAACATAGCCCACTCACTGTAAGCCTGGGCAGGACCCCGGGGACCCTGGCCTCCAGGCCCCTCAGTTCCTTTTGCCTCCTTCTTGAACCTGCCGAGGGACCGTATTCACACCCCTCTGCACCCCGGGCTCACCGTGGCATCCGTGAGAATGGAGCTCACGGTTCCTCTCTGTGGCTAGTCGGTGGTTTCCAGATCCCAATGGCCGCCCGTGTCCATGGTAACAGCAGCTCTCAGCCTTCCCCACCTCAGCAGCCCTTGCCAATCCCAGACTCCAAAGGAAACAGAGACCACTGGCCTCTCTGGGGCCTCAAAGGTCCCCTGAGATCACAGGCTTGGGAAGCTGCCAGTGTGATACCAAGTCCAAAATGCACACATCAGATGTTGCCAGAAAGGAATGTGGTCTCCAGGGAGAGAGTAGGGGAGGGATATGCACGCCTTTTAAAAATACGGTTAAAGCAATGTAGCAGGGACTCTGATCTGTGGGTGGAGAGTGGCCATTTGGGACCTCACCATCCTTGATGAGTCTGAACAGGTCTGGGCCCTGATGCTGCTCCTGCATGAGCCCTTCACTCCATCTGCAGGTGTTGGAGCTGGAACAGAGCAGGATCCCGAGAGTCTGAAGCATCCGTGGGGGTCACTGTGTCAGTGACAGTGACTTTATCAGTGAGGGCTGCTGCATCTGTGAATCAGATAAGCTATGCCCCCAGACAAGGTCCGAGGGCTACCCCTGACCCACAGCTCCACACCTCCCTATGGACCCCAATCATGTACCTAGATTCCGGAAGCTTCTTAAGAGCTGACACCACGTTTGCACCCCCATCACTTAGTCCCATGCTTGGCACACAGAATATCTACAGCTAACAATATTGTATTATGTGTTTTAAAATACATGAAGAGGGTAGATCTTATGTTACATTCTTTTCAAACCCCCCCCCCCACAAACACAAGGACATCTTCGGAGGTGATGAATACATATGTTTAGTGCCTTGACAGTATCCCAGGTGCTTGCGTATGTCAAACTCGTCACAACATACACCCCAAAATTGTGCAGCTTTTTGTATATATCAAAGATACCTCAAAAGCTAAAAAGGAGTGTGTTCTGAAAATGTAGTTGTCAAATGAATGAAAGAAGTGGTAAATCAACCCAAGTCGTGGGCTAATCTGCTGAAGGTTGGAACTGAAATAAATCCTCGGAGCTATTTGGTGGACATTTGGGTTCTTGCCTATCACCCCCTCCTCTGTTACCCTCACAGTCGCTGCAAGAGCTGGGAGCCTCCAGGCTGTGCAGGGGGGGCGGGGGGGACACGCAGCCTCCCCAGGACACTCACTGCGCTCAGGGGGTGCTAACCAGTAGAAAGCCGTTCTTTCCGTTAAGCCAAATCTACCGCATTAAGACCCAAAGCCGCTAAAGTTCAAGGAAGACATAATTGTGTCATTTGATTTGCTCACCAGAGAGCAGGTCAGATGGAAAGGTTACGGTGCTCTCAAGAATATTCCGACAACATTTTTTTTTCTCATTTTAATGTTATCATTTTGCCGTTTCAGAGAAAGGATTTCTATTTATCAGCAATGAATAAATGCTTCTGAAATCTGGGATTACTGACTTTGACCTTCTCTTTATCGGCAGGTACTAAAATGAATGGGCAGATGACAGAAATGTAATTTGAGGGTTGCGAGATTTACGAAGAGGCAGCGCGCTCAGCAAAGTGGTGGTGATTCCAGAGGACGAGGCGGAGACAGGAGACCCCATAACAGCGGTTTTCCCAGACCCGCGGCTTTGGAAGTGAAGGGGGCACGTTTGCGGCAAGGAGAAGAGACTGCTCACCAGGGAGCTTTGGGTGAGGAGGCAGGTGGATGAGTGACTCCACTGCAAAGCCATCATGGGGATTAGCCAAGAAGATGCTCCTAAAACAGGCAGCTCCGTGCTGGACACCGGCCGTCATTCAGTGGATCCTGGACACCTTCACTGTCAGATGAGCAGCAGAAAGCCCTGTGTGAGCCCTGCCCTGCCTGCCACCCACTCCTTCCTTTCAAAATCCTGCAGCCGCCTGCTTGCAAAACCAGGCCTCCCTCTTTTGGCCACTTTTGTGTCTATCAGTATCATGGGTTGAATTGTGTCCCCAGATTTGTTCAAGTCCTAACCCCCATACCTGTGTGTGTGCCTTTATTTAGACATAGGGTTTTTGCAGATGCTACGGAGGTAAGATGAAGTTGGGCCTGATCCAGTGATGGGTGTCCTTAGGAGAAGAGGGAAGTCTGCACACAGACAGAGGGAAGAGGCCCTCTGAGGATGGAGGGGGCCTCCACCAGCCGCAGATCGTCGTGGTCCCCCCGCCCCAACACAAGCAGGAGGAGGAGGAAGGATCCTCCCCCGGGGCCTTCAGCTAGAGCATGATGGCCCACACTTTGATTTCAAACTTCTGACCTCCAGAACTTTGAGACAATGCATTTCTGTTGTTTTAGGCCCACAACCGGTTCAGGCTTACTGGTTAGGACAGCCCCAAGAAAGGACTAGAATCAGGCACTCAGTCCAAGCGCATCAGCATCTACCAGGAACCAGGCACCCTGCAGCACTCACACGGAGCCCGGTGCAGGGGAGGGTGCGCATCAGTCAGCTCCCCCACCCTGGAGCTGTGCGTGCCGCGCGCCGCGAGGTACCCCGAAAACACGCGACCCCAGGGCGACGGCGGGGAACAAACCCACACACACCCATGTGATTTGGGATCGGGCCTATGAGAAGCGCAAGCCGAACTGAGAAGATATCTTGGGGCCTGACCCACAGGGAGTTTCTTTCAGGAAGCTGAACTGACTCTCAAGTCCGGAACGAAGTGGGGCAGGTGGAGATTGGATAGCTTAGGCAGCGGTGTAATTTACATTCTGAGAAAAATCCACTCGCTTTTTCCTCACAGTCAAGTACTGAGAGTAAACATCACTCAACCAAGTCCTCTTAGCCTGCAAAGAAACACGGAAGGGAGCGGGGTTCCCCGCAAGGGCCCCGACCTCGGGAGGGAATGTTCCGGGTGGGAGTGGGATACCCACAAGAAGCTTACGTTTGCCCCAAGGGTCCTGGGTTTGAACAACTGTAGGAAACACCGTCCACTTAGGGCTGGGTTTCCACTGGCACAGAAACGGGCTTAAGATATAACAAGGCATGCCCCCACCAGAGAACGCAAAACCCCGTCCCAAGACCCAGAAAACCAAACAAGGCCCGGTGGTGGGTACTGTCCTTCATCCGTTATAGAGAAGCCAGGGCGCCCTTGGGGTCCCCAGCCCAGCTCAGAGGCCAACACACAGTGATTGACAGCTGGCCCAGCCAATCAGAAAACGGCTTCCCCACCCCCCCCCACCCCCCCACACACACACACTTCCTGGGGCTCAAGGACAATTGAGACCTGTCCACTGGGCAGGTCACGTTCAGGGGGAAATCATTTTTAAATCGTAGGTTGAAGTTTGATATTGAAGAACATCTGGTTTGATGGACATCCAAAGCTCTGCAAACATGATCTAACACCAGGCAGTGTTGATGGATGTACCAAACACCTCCACCCCCAACGCTCCGGTGAGAGCGAGGAGGCTCCCGAGGTGGAGGCCTGGAGAGCCCCACCGCAAGCTGGTCACCCCCGCGTGCAGCTCCTGCAGAGCACAGAGGCCCAGGCCTCTGTCTGAGCCAGCTTCGCCTGTCACTGCTCTAACAAGACTAACGAAGCAAATAGCTCAAAGGTTTGCGAAACGCAGCACAATTTCTCGGGGCTCATTTAAATATGGCGAGTCCAAAGAGGGAATCAGCTGTTGGATTTCACCTCCCAGATCCTTATTAAAACACGGGGCAGACTCATGACCACGTTCTTATTCGCTAGTTTCTCTGTTTCTGTTCCGACTTCCCTTATTCTCAACTAGAACCTCAGCCGATGTCTCACCGGTTGGGGTGGCTCTGCTCCAAAGGCCCAGACAAGGATCTCAGGTAATGGGAGAAGGTGTTCGACCCTCAGCCAGGCAGGGGATCAGGAGTGAGACACACTGCTTAGGGGAACGCATTCCTGATTCAAGTCCTCCCTGTGCACCTGCTCTGCGTCAGACGTCCTTCAAGGACCTACAGATGGAGCAATAAACAAAGCAGAGAGAGTCCCTGTCCTTAGGTGAAGCATCAGTACCCCTGGGGAGGGAAGGAACAGAGCCCCACACTTCACATGGAAACCTTTTAAAATTAAAGGAAAGAAATCTGGTTATTCGCAGAGGGCAAACCACACAGTAAAACGTGTATGACGTCTTCTCGGCTGCTGAGACTCAAGAGAAGGAGTGGTCCCCAACCAGGAAGGCCTTTCGGAATATGTGAGGCGGGGGGGGGGGGCTTGTCACAAAGGAGCACGGATGGGCAGGTTGTCTTGTTATTAATTTTGAATGAGTGGTACATGCACAAGGGAGAGAATGCCAAAGGAGACAAAGGTTCAATATGATAGGGAAATTTCTCGTGCATTCTTCTAGACAAGCCATGTGCACATTCATGTATCTGTGTGCACACGTGTCCATCTTCGGCACAAAAGCAACACCTGTTAGCTCCCAGGGTCTGGGTTGTAGCTGTCTCGTGCTGTGTCCTGAAGATTGTCCCACATGCATACGCCTCCTTCTCTAAGGGCTCCAGAGGGCTCCATTGCAGGGATGCACCGTAAGGGATGCATCCGGCCCCTGCTGGTGGACGTCTGGATCTTCCTATTCCTTTCCCCAGTGCATATTCCCTTGCATGCATCTTCGTGCGCATGTGCAAATACGTCTGTAAGATCAGATCCTGTGCTTGGACTTGCTGAAACAAAGGATGTGTGCATCTTAAATTTGCAGAGAGGTCAGTCAATTGCCCTCCCCTCAAAAAAGGTTATTCCTGTTTACATTCCCACCATACGAACAATTGCTTCCTTACCATCTTTGTCCAACCAGTAGATTAAAACAGGCTTGTTTCGGGGCAGAGGCAGGGGGTTGATACTAAGGATGAGGTCACTCACTTCTCGCACATGTAAGGGCCTCTGCTATTTTCTTTGCTGTGGAATGTGTCCTTGTCCAGAGCCCCGGTCCCTCCTCCTTCCCTCGCCACCACCACCAGCCCAGGAGTGTCGGCCTCGCCCCATCACCACCTGCCTTCCTGCTTCCAGAGATTGTGGGGCACATTTCGAAAGTAAATTGGAACCGATTCTGTTGTGATGGATGGTGCCCTCCTCAAGACAGCTGTGAGTGCCCTGGCATCTTTCAGAACCAGGGTTTGAGCCTAAAGGTCTGGAGATGTCGCAGGAGCCAGCTGGGAGAGGGAGGGCGAGGAGAGGGGCCGAGCACCCACACCGCATGCAGGCCCCGCTGTAAGACTGCTCCCCCAGCATGCTGGCCCCCCAGCTCGGGGCTGGTTCCTGGGATGGGTGTCCGCGGGCCCACAGCTGTGCCCTGCTGGCCAAGCACTGGGCCGTCTGCCACTCGGGTATGTGGACTGCAGAACCACCAGAGGAATGCTAAGGTCTGCGGGCTGCCGGGCACCACTGCAGAGCCCAGACTGTGGACCACTTCCCACAGGACTCAGGCCCAGAGGGCAGCGAGTCTTCCGCCTGGTCGCAGATTGCACTGAGCCTTGCTTGTGGGTGGACATGGGAAAGTGCTTCTGGGTGCGTGGAGGGTCCCCACTGCACACAGCCCAACTTTGTCTTCCAGCCCCCGGACCTGTCTTGCTCCCGCAGTCAGGATAGAAAGACCTGCAAACTGTAGCACAAAGACTGACCCAAACCGAAACTGTGGGTTCAGACTTTAGTTCCTAGCAACGCCTTGATGTCGGCTCATCAATTGTCACAGGTGTCCCACAGCCGTGCAGAATGCTGATATCAGGGGAAACTGGCAGGTGGAAGGGGGAGAAGGCACATGGGAACTCTCGGTACTTTCTGTGCAATTTTTCTATAACCCAAAAACCACTCTAAAGAGTAAAGTCTTTTTTTAAAAAAGACTCAGAAATGGTTTCAATCCAAGACGCGCTTTCAGCTTCTCTCTGGTACATGAGGCATCATCTTGGGGCACTTGCCCCCCCCCACCTTTGACCAATCAGAGCAGGTTCCACTGGGTTTGGGACATAAGCTGGGATGCTGAACACCCAGACGCTGAGGTCCACACAGCAAGGAGTGGCAGAATGAGGGGTCTAGTTTAACAGGCCAAACAAGGGCAGAAACGAGGAGGGGGGAGCAGAAGACAGACTCTGCTCAGAACTGGCAGACCGAGCTGGCAGAGGCATGCACGGGCAGCCCCGGGAGGTGGGGGCGCCAGGGAACGTCCCTCTGCCCCATCCCGGCACCCGGCACCCGGCCCAGCGCAGCTGGGCTCCCGGACCGCTCCGCACATGGAAATTCGGGGTGTGAGGCTGTGGCCGCGGCTTCCTTCCCTCCTCGGTCAGCGACCACTGCTAGGTGCCTGCGGTGCGCCCGGCCCCAGTGCTGGGTGCCCGCTTCCGTGGCACTTGGGGTCTGCGGCGTTGAGTAAGGAACAGGTCAAAGTAACTCAATCTGATGGCGAAGCTGGGAGAGAGAAGGCGCACGGATAGCCCGTTTGCAGTTTCCTGGGGATTCAAGCGGGACAGGCCCACAGCAGATCCTGGGTCCTGCCCCTGGAGGAGGCCCAAGGACCCTGCCTTCAAGGAGCTGGCAAAATAGGCGGGAAAGGATCCCCCGCACCCTGAGCCAGAGAAGGAAGCAGCCTCGTGACCTCGCCCCAAGGACGCTGGCACCGGGATGCAGGGGGGACCCGAGGGCCCTTGCAGCCACCTGGCATTTGCTCATACCCTGTCGGAGTTAGGGTTCCTTTAGGCCTAACGGCAGGTAGTGGAGACGCCTCCCCTTTCAAGAGCATCCAATCCAATCCAGCTTTGCAGCTGCCAGAGAAGATGCCCCTTCCCCCACCTCCACCACGTGTCCCCTGCTCTGCCTGGCCCCAAGTTCTCTTTGGGGACGGAGAGCAAGAACAGCGGCCAAAACCAAGGCTCCCGGCAGCCACCCTGCTCAGGAGAGCCCGCTGAGCCGTGTCGAGCCAGCGCAGGCTGTGACAGGAGGGGCGGACGTGCTCCGGTGTGGGACGTCCGGGCGTGGCCAGGCCAACACTTGCCACAGCCCGTGGGGCCCCTCCCCACCCACTCACTGTTGTTGCCTTCCACTGCCTCCTGGAACTTGTCCACGCAGGCTCGAGCCGCCCAGGAGCAGCACCTGCCTCGGGAGAGGACGTTCAGGGCAGCCGACGCCTGCCAGGACGTCCTGCTGCCTGGGCCCCCGCAGCACCCGGACACACCCAGGACTCCACAGGGCAGGACCGGACTGCAGCCACCCACACAGCGGGGCTCCGTCCTGCTCACAGGGCAGCTTATCTGAAGGGCTCCTCCGGTCCACAGCCCTCGTGTAGTCGATAAGGCCGCAAGAGGTGAGGGACATGGGTCAGAGTCCGCAGGGAGGGGATCCACATTCCCGCTGCACTGTGGCCTCTCCTCTGCGGAGTTAGCTCCTGGCTCCAGCACTTGCGGATGCGTCAGGCCTTACGGGCCCCCCACCCCCAGCCGTGCCAGGAACCCCTCCAGCCCAGAAACCACGATGAGCAAGACAGCGATGTCCCTGCCCTCCTGGGGCCTACAACCCTGCGGAAGGGTGCTGTGGTCCCCCAAGGACGGACCGCGCGGGAGCCCTCGTTATGACAGCACAGACCTGGCATCTTCTGCAAATGCAAAATGGGCTGCAGACCTTGATAAGACAGTCTGAGGAGGAGGAAGGGGCAGCTGGGCCCTGGGCCAGGGGAGCTGGTGTAAAGGCCGCCCTGGCCAGCTGGGAAGGGGGGACAGTGAAGTCCAGGGCTACTGTGGAATGGCATGATCCCCAGGAATGGCACGCTCCAGTGGAGCTCCACGGTTTAGAGGATGGAGTCGGGAAGAGGGGAAGGCTCATGAGTCAGCAGACTGGCGCAGGAACCCCAAGCAGGAGGGGATGAAGGCTCTGGTCAAGCAGAAGCGGGAGAACTTGAGGGAGGCGCTGGACCAGGAGACAGATGAAGACAGAATCAACCAGACGGGGTCAGGGGGAGCATGACAAGCTGGAGCTGGAAGGTGTGAAGTGTGTGCAGTAAGAATTTAACCTTTGCCCTTTGCCCTCTGCTCCTGGGAGGTGATCCCTAGGTAAGAGTGCCCTTGTCCATGCGGGGGCCTTGGCCACCACACAGTCTAACAACGCAATTTATTTGGGTGGCAGGGTATCAGCTCAACCTCAGCAGGGGTTGGAAGTCAGCCATGTGGGTGACCGACCAGGTCTATATGACTGGGTGTGCCCCAATAAGGACACTGGACACCAAGGTTCAGGGGAGCTTCCCGGGTCAGCAGCACCCCGTGTGTTATGGTCACGCATCACGTCATGCCTAGAAGGAGTTAGTGCTGTCCACACCACCAGCGGGAGCTCCTGGAACATCCCTGGACTCTGGCCCATGCATCTCTTCCCTGGGCTGATTTTAATCTGCATCTCTGTGCTGTTATAAAGCATACCCAAGAGAGGTCTCTGCATGGCCCAGTGAGCTCTCAAGCATCAGACGTGAGGGTGGTCCTTGGGACCGTCCCTAACATTACAGCATGCAGCCCTAAGTGGGGCCAGCCTGGGAGCTGGAGGGGGCTTGTCGGGACAGACCCGGACCAGCCAGGTGAGAAGCGGGGTCAGAGAATCCCAGGCCTCCGAGAAATGGCGCCGGGAATGCCTGGGGCGAGGAGAGCTTGGGGCGCTCCAGCCGCGGAGAGATCTGTGTCCTCCGGGCCCAGCAAACAAATGTTCCTAGAAAGGGCTGGAGAGTAAGTGTGTTAGGCTTTCCAGGGCATGTGGTCTCGGTTGCAATTAATCAGATCTGCCCCTGGCAGCTTAAAAGCAAGCCGGAGACAACGCGCCAGCAAATGGGCGAGGCTGCGTTCCAATAAAACTTTATTTACAAAAAAACAGACAATGGGTCAGATCTGGCCCTAGGACTGTAATTTGCCAACCCCAAGGTGTAAGGTTAGGAAGTTCATGAGCAGCCTTGCTGGGCCCACCCTGTGAGTTTTATCCGGCAATTCTGAGCCACTTCTCCCCTAACTCCCCTACCTGGCCAGACTCCTCTGGACACACCGCAGCTCCATCCTCCTCCCTTTTAGCAAGTGGCCTGACCAGTGCAGCAAGGACTCATCGGATATTGATCCGCCTTTCTCTGAACACTAGTCTATAAACACAACTGAAACTGCATGGTGTCAGCATCAGCACCACTGGCCCCGCGGGGAATTCACACCTGCGCTCCCGTCTGGCACAGGGAGCCTCGGCCACCCCAGCGTGCCGCTGGCTCGGGGACCCAGGCTCACGACCTTACATGTTACCCTGTTAGGTCTCCTCCTGTTAGAATCGATTCTATCACTTGAGACTGTCAGGGCTGTTTTATTTTTTCTTTTTTAAGATTTTATTTATTTATTTGAGAGAGAGAGAGAGCACATGAGAGGGGGGAGGGTCAGAGGGAGAAGCAGACTCCCTGCCGAGCCGGGAGCCCGATGTGGGACTCGATCCCGGGACTTCAGGATCATGACCTGAGCCGAACGCAGTCACTTAACCGACTGAGCCACCCTGGCGCCCAGTCAGGGCTGTTTTAAATGCTGGTTCCATCACCTGAAATTCTCTCCCTGCTTTGAGCTATGGCAGGAGGCCGTGAGGGAGGGGGCTGGGAATGTGGACCAGTCGGGCCAGACCACCTGCGTTAGAATCCTGACACCTGGGCGCCTGGGTGGCTCAGTTGGTTAAGCGACTGCCTTCGGCTCAGGTCATGATCCTGGAGTCCCTGGATCGAGTCCCGCATCGGGTTCCCTGCTCAGCGGGGGGTCTGCTTCTCCCTCTGATCCTCTTCCCTCTCGTGCTCTCTGTCTCTCATTCTCTCTCCCTCAAATAAATAAATAAAATCTTTAAAAAAAAAAAAAAAAAGAATCCTGACACCTGCATCAGGAAATGTGTGGCCCGAAGCAAGTTACTTGCTTTTCTGTGCCTCGGTTTCCCCGGCTGCAAAGGGGGAGGTGAACCCTCCTTCATAGGGTTGTGTGAGGAAAACGAGGGACACATGTGGAGGGTTCATTAACTAGGGAGCGTTTAGACCAGGCTCAGCTCTTAGAAAGAGCTCCCAGGGATGAGCACTGGTATTTGACAACCAAGTTGCCAAAGAAGATCTGTTCTCCCAAGAGTGCCAAGGCCAGAGCCTGGGCATCTCCCTGGAGACCTCCCTCCAAATCAGCCAGTACTCCCCAAATGCCATCAGTCCACCAGCACAGAGTGCGTCTGACGAGGGCTCTAGCAAAGAAGGTAAAGAGGATGTAACCTAACTGGGATCCCTGGAGAAAGAGCCTTGCCGAAAACCATGACTTTGACCTGGAGTCCCAGCTTCCTCCGGTATGGCCCCTCCCCGGAGCCTCCTTAAAATGCAGATACACGGACTGACCGTAGCTCACACTCCCAGTGCTCCCTGCACGCTGGGCACAGGATGAAATTCACTTAATTCACCGTCACCCGGAAGGTAGGTGCTAGCCTCACCCTTCTGTGAGCAGGGGTCTCTAGAGCCTACTTCTTTCTCTGTCAAGTGGGGATGATGACAGTTTCTCCCCCAAGAGGGACTTGTGAGGTTTATCTGAGTGAACACATATAAGGTACCCAGGACAGCAGCTGGGAAGCCATGCACCTGGGAGAAGGGGGGGCCGACCTCCAAGGTGACTCCACTGACTTCGACCCGGGCGCCCAGGCCCAGCCCCTGCATGCCTCGGCTGCACTCTCCCGCCTCTCCTGGGCAAGAGAGGGCCGCAGGAGAGCCCCTTCCCTGACGACCTGATGGGCCACAGGGCTGGCTGAGGGACAGCGCCCAGAACCCACCCTCAGCTCCTGTCTTCCTCACTTTGCCCCAAGCTGAAGCTGTAACTTCAGTCCGGATGAATCAGGTAATCAATAAACTCTCCAGAGCATCCAGGCAGTAAAAAATAGAAAAACGTCTTCATGCCTAGAGAAGTCAGTAATTAACCCGAGCTGGAGGCTGGGGTTTGTTTGGCCAGATGTAATTGGCTTTAGGAAGGAGGGATGGCAGGACGGATGCACACCCTCCACACTCGGCCCAGACGGGGAGAGGGGCACTTGTGTGGGGGCCCAAAGGCCTAAGGGCCCCTGCGTTCTGCCCGAGCTGGAGCTCTGGGCTCCCGGAGCCTGGGACAAGGACATTTGTCTCTGACAGAGGCAGGAACTGGCTGCCCTGGGAGTGATGTGTATTTCTGCTCTGCACACACACCATTAATCTGACAGCCAGCTCGGCCTGCAGGAAGATGGGAAGGCTCGGGACAGCTAGGGGTCACCTTTCCCGTCACAGAGTCCTCAGCCAGCCCGGAGCAGCCACCACACATGCGAGCCCACCCCCAGCTGAAGGTCAAAGAGGGCACAAGAGCCACAAACCTGGGCAGGCTCAGGGGTGCAATCTGGGGTGCTCGGTGGGTGAAAGAGGGAGAAACGGCAGGAGTAAAAGCTGGAGGTGGAGACCCCATTGTCACACATGCCATCCCACCTCCCTGGAGACCATGTTCCGGTCAAGGACACCACACAGGGCCTCCCTGCTGGCCCCCACCAGGCTCTCAGAGGAGGCAAGACAGGACGGGTGGGGTCGGGCTGCCAGGGTAAATCATTACAAGTGGCTCAGTGACCTTGGCATCATAACAGACTCGAGTCCAAACCCGGCTCCAAGGCTTGTTAACGGGACGGCTGAACTCTGACCTCCTCCAGTTTCCTCTTCAGTAAAATGGGGCAAGGGTGACTCTGGAAGGATGCAGGAAGTGCACTTAGCATGGGGGGCTCTTCAGCACCCGGGGGGGAGCCCACCCTGTCCAGGCTCACGAGGATGGGAAAAGGAGGGCGGAGGAGGGTCGGGGCTGGCCAGGCAGGGTGGGACGTGGGCTGGGAACGTGTGACATTCAAGTTGACAGACAGGGCATTCCCAGCTGCAGACCTGTGACTGGAGGGATGCCGAGGTGTGAGCAGGCTAAACTGGTGTAGAAATGGGCCAGACTAGCCCAGAGCTCTGCCTGCTGGGCAGCTGAGGAACCAGAGGTGGAGGAAGAAGCATCCTGTCGTGAAAGTCATAAAAGTCAGAGTGACCCCAAGTCAGGAAGTCCCTTGTGGGTGGAGACTCAATTTCCCCAGTGGTCCCCAGAGGAGAGGATTTAGGGGTCAGGTGCATACAAGAGGGCTGGTTCTAGATGCTGGGAAATCGGGACTGTGACTCAGAAGCAATAAGGTCTGTGTGAGCCCTGAACCACGAGCCGTCTCTGCAGAGGAGAGCCATGCCACGGGGGGACCGAGATGAGGACCTTGACAACAACCCTGCAAGCAGGCATTCTAATCCCTTCTTTGCATGCAAAGAAACTGAAGTTCAGAGAGGGTAGGTAACCTGTCCCAGGTCACTCAGCAGGCAAGTGGCAGGGCAGAATTTGAACCCAGGTCATTCTGACCCCAAACTCACTGTTTGCAGATGTGCATGTCCTTCCCTTCCCAGGGAATCCTGACCCTCTGCCCTTCTCTAAAACACTAAAGATAACTAGGTGGAAGCTTGTTATAGTTGATATCTCAGACCAGCGAGAACAGTAAATTATCGCTAATGTGAAACGGGGGATCAGTCTAAGCACCTTTCCATATCACAACACTCAGTTGTCATGACAGCCCTAATACATGGGTGCTAAAAGCATCCCCATTTTGTGGAGGAGGAAACTGAGGCTCAGGGGTCAGGTCCATGTCTAAGGGCACCCAGCGGGCCAGCAGCCGAGTCTGCCGGAGAACAGGGCGGCTGAGCACCACCTCCTACACATCCTCACCTCCAAGTCTAGCACTCAAAAAGGCGTGAACCAAAATGAACTGATATATCTGTGGGGCCCTGAGAAAATGATTAATGTGACCCAGGCTGGAGAGATAAGAGGAAGAACGTGCTGTCTGAATGCACCATACCCTGCTGGGTGGAGGGTACAGATGACTTGGGGTGCATCCAGGCCATAGGACACAAGGAGATGCGCCCCAGCTCATCTGATCTCTGCGGCTCATACAGCCTGTCTGGCGTCTGGATAACACTCACCCTTTTTCCGCCAAGATAAATCTCTGGCAGGGACCTGCTCCAGAAACACCACCTGAGTGCACGATGGAGGGTGGCTGCTGGAAAGCGTTGCTAGGATACGGGGAGGAGGGGCACAGAGGACATCAGGACCAGGGAGCTCCACCGAACATCGGCAGGCATCACAGCCAGCATCCAAGGAGCAGGAGGATAAATGGATAGACACCAATCTCTTTATTCCAATGAGCGAGATCTTACCCAACATTGACAGAGGGCTCAAAGCATAATTTGAAATCTAATTGTTGGGTGTTTTGGTTTGGTATTAGGGTCATTCCACTTGGTAAATATCAAGAAGCTGGATGCCTTCCCTGATCCTCTGGGCAAAGTTTACTGGAGCTGCCCTGGCAGTGAACAAAGAACATGCAGAAGCCAGAGAGAGAGAGAGAGGGAGAACGCATTCCCAGGAAGGGGAGGAGGAGGGAGGGGAAGAAGCCACCTGGCCAAGCCCCTCCAAGACATGTCCCCCCATGGCAGCCTATGTCTGTGTTCTGCATAGGAAATACATATTCCAAGGGTCTGGTTTCCTGGTGCATTTATGCATCTGCCCTGCTCCCTGCTAACCCCACCCTGCATCCCAGTACCCACTCGCCTAGATGGAAAGGTAGGAGAGACACTGGTAGAAGCACATACGTTACTTCTCAGGCAGCAGGAGTGTGAAGGCTGAGCTAGAGCCAAAGTGGCAGGGGTAGGAGTCCGCTTGATGCCCTGGTAGCCGGAGGTGTGTACAAAATGTCTGTAGTAGCTCTACCTGATTTGCATTGTAGAAATATTAACTCAGGAACCATCTGAAAAAAAAATAAGAAAGTTGGATTCTTACCTCATACTTTATACGAAAGAAAGTAAGAGATGGGTCAAAGATTTCAATGAAGGGAAAAGAAAGAAGGCAGGGAGAGAAGGAGGGAGGAAGGGAGGGAGGGAGGGAAGGGAGAAAGGGAGGGAGGGAGGGAGGCAGGGAGGAAGGAAGGAAGGAAGGAAGGAACCCTTAAAGGATTTGATGACCATGGTTTAAAAAAAAAGCAATCTCACATTTTGTATCCTTCTAACAAAGATACAAAATCTAGGAGCTGCAAAAGAAAAAATGCTAAAACAACCACATAAAGGTGAAACTTTTCTACTGGGGAAAAGCTACCATAAACAGGGTGTTGTTTTGTTTTGTTCCCTAGGGATAAACCACAAAGATACCTATAATTCCTTAATATATAGACTTAACTTCTGTATTAGATAAACAGTTCCTATAAAACTGGATAAAGGGAAAAGCCCAATAGAAAATCACAGCTCACAGAAAAGGCACTTTAAATGGCTCTCAAATGTGTAAAAATATGAGCAACCTCACTCACAATAAGAGGAAAGCAAAATAAAATCACGAGATAGTATTTTTCACCCATCAGCTTGGCAAAGATCAAAAATTTGATAAAACATCATTGAAGTAGTCACAGTAGTACTCAAAGACTGCTGCTAAAACTATGAATGGGTAGAGTTTTATTGATTGTGATTGAACAACGTCTATCAAAACTCCAAATGAACATATCTGATTCAGCAATTTCGCTTCCAGAAACTTACTCTACAGACACACTCCTCATGTCTGAAATCACAGATGAGTAAGACTAATCATTACACCATTGTTTTTTTTTTAATTCTTATGTTAATTCCCATACATTACATCATTAGTTCTAGATGAAGTGTTCCATGATTCATTGTTCGTGCACAACACCCAGTGCTCCATGCAGAATGTGCCCTCCTCAATACCCACCACCAGGCCAACCCATCCTCCCACCCCCCTCCCCTCTAGAACCCTCAGTTTGTTTTTCAGAGTCCATCGTCTCTCATGGTTCGTCCACCCCTCCGAT
>NC_138372.1:3350581-3372298 GCF_054177405.1 Leptonychotes weddellii
TCCTCCCCTCCCGCTACCTTCTTCTTCTTCTTTTTTTTTCTTAACATATCTTGCATTATTTGTCTCAGAGGTACAGATCTGAGATTCAACAGTCCTTGTTTTAATGAACAAAAATCTGGAGATCACCTCAATGTTCTTCAACAGAAGCCAGGTTATTTAAATTACAGACATCTGTATTAGCACCCAGAATACTTCGCAGCTAATTTTTTTAAAGAATAAATAAAGACACTCAAAAATAATGCTAAAAGTATGTTCTAAGGTAAAAACACCAGGTGCAGAAAAATGTGTACAATGTGTCTCTATAACTATAAAATAGGGGTGTATATAAATGCATAAAGAATCTCCAGGAACTGGTAACTGTTAATAAATGCAAAGTTAATGCAGGCAAGACCTCTCTTTCTTAACACTAAAACCCCAAGGAATCCCACAACATCCGAGGATTTTCCAACACATATGCAATCAGCCTTCACACTTACAGATTTTGGAACTGTGGCTCATGAAAAATCAGTGGTAATATCCTAGCTACAGTTATTTGGCACACGACTAGAATCATCAGTTCTTTGAAAGTCTGCAAAACTCATCCATACAACCATCTGGACCTGGTGCTTTCTTTGTGGAAGATCGCATTTTCTTAATGTTATAGGACTCCTCGGGCTTTCTATTTCTTCTTGATTCTTGAGTACATCTTGGTACCACACAGCGTGCTTGGGATCAGAGCACGTCGGTCAGAGACAAAGCAGGAGAGAAAGAAAGCCACAGGCCACAGGCTCCTTGTCTATTGCTTTTCTGTGCCCAGGCTGTCCTGCCTAGGGCCTGTTTAGATATTTCAGCCTCTGCCATGAGTCACACTGTCCAATGTTCACTTCTCAGAGCACTCAGAGATCTATGTGTGGTCTGCCAATCAAAATATCAGTCCAGGGATGGGCCAGGGCTTCAGCTTCTCGAACACAGCCCTCGGCCAAAATGTTTGTGGCTGTCCACCCTTATATACTCAATCAATCCCACATTGCATGGAGAGTGCTGATCCTCATTGCCAGGTTCATGACTTAGAGCTCATAGTCTTGTACAACATCCCTGAGGGTGTCAGCCTCCCCATCCCTGTCTACCAGGGGTCTCAAATAGTTGTCCAAGACTGAAATTGAGCCCAAATATTTTGTAGTTAGCCATATTACCCACTTTTCCACAACTATCTGTTGAATCACAGCAGGTTCAATTCACTCATTTATGTGATCTTCTGGCTCCTGAAGAGTATGTATTTGCGATCTTTCAAGATTATGATCCTGAAAGATGGACTCAGGATGAAAAATTGGGTAAATCCTTAGTTATCTCTTGCTTCAGGATTTATCCTCATCCTGGGCTAATTATGGAGCAAAGAATCTCAAGGCCCCCAGTTTCATTCAGCTTGTGAGAAAGGTGCCCAAGGCTGATTTCCAAATTTATGCAATTGTCATCCATCCCAGTGCCTCTCATGGGGTGTGGAGGGCAGGGAGAAGAGGGCAGTGGGTCAGCAGTGGGGGCACAGAGCAGGTCCGAAGGGGCCCGGGAAGCCCACTCACCCTGGGGCGCCTTCCTGTGCTTCTGTTGAATGATTTAACAGAAACTCCTGGGGCACCTGGCTGGCTCAGTCGGTAGAACATCTGACTCTTGATCTTTGGGTTGTGAGTTTGAGCTGCACATTGGGTGTAGAGATTGCTTAAAATAAAATCTTTTTTAAAAAAAAGGATTTAGCCAAAACTCTTGATGTGGACAGGAAAACAGAGAGGCCCACTGGTTAAGAAGTACTTGCACATCCACTCTGGCCAGGCGGTAACCTGAGGCGATTGCACTGATTAGCACATTAATAAATAACATTGAGATTAAAAGACAGTCTTACTCCCTGGGGGACAACTGCCTGGGAAAAGAACACTCCCCCCAAGCCCGCGTCTTCCACAAGCCGCCTTCCTCCTGCCTTCCAGTAAATCTTCACTGAACGTGCTCCATGGCCCAGCCCTGGCCTGCCCTGAAAGCTTCTGCTCAGAGACAGATGGCCTCTCCCGGCCTCCCCAACCCTCCAGGCAGCGCCCACCCCCAGCTGAGTGTCCCCCCACCCTGACCAGAGGGATTTCAGGGGCTCTGGGTCAGTGGGTTGGGTTGCTGGGGCTGCTGGAACAAAGTCCCACAGACTGAGTGATTTAAACCCCAGAAATGGATTGTCTCTCAGTCTGGAGGCCAGAAGTCCAAGATCAAGGTGTTGGCAGGGCCGGTTCCTTCCGGAAGCTCTCAGGGAGAATCCATTCCAGGCCTGGCCCCAGCATCTGGGGGTCTGCTGGCCACCCACAGTGTCCCTGCCTATAGAAGCATCGCTCAGATCTCTGCCTCATCTTCACGTGGCATTCTCCCCGTGTGTGTGCCTCTGTGTCCAAATTTCCCCTCTATAAGGACAGCAGTCCTATGGGATATGGGCCACCACACTCCAGGATGACCTCATCACAACTAATTATATCTGCAACAACCCTATTTCCAAATAAGGTCCCATTCTGAGGTCTGGGGGTTAAGAATTGAACATGTGAAGGGGAGGGTGGTGAGAGGAGGGCACAGTTTAATCCAGCAATTCAGGGCTTGGCCTCAAACTCACCGGGGGACTAGTCCTGTGGCCCTGACCCCTTCAGCCCTGCTCTGCCTGCCCCATCCCTGCAAGGCCTGCTGGCCACTAGCCTTCAGCTTCCAACGCCAAGCACAGCTGTCAGACCTGCCTCCACCAGCTGCCAGAGCCACATCTGTCCTTGGGGAGGCCAGGGGTGCGGTGTGAGAAACCCAGACAGACATGGGTTCCAATCTCACCTCCTGCACTTAGCGGGGTATGACTCTGGAGGGACATCCCACTTCCCTGAGCCTCTGGACCCTCACCCCTAGAAGGCTACTCAGGCTTAGTGGGTGGCCAGACACACACCCTCCTCGTCCTGACGTGTGCTGACCCCCAGGAGCCACTGCTCAGGTCTACCTGGGCTGGACGACCTCTGGCCACCACCTCACACCCAAAAACACACATTGATCTGTGATCTCTGCACCCCTAAGGGAATGTTCTGGGCTCCTGCCAAGTGTGTGGTGTAGCCCAGAGCCGACTCCCTCTCCTGCTTCTGGCCATTTCTGCAACTGCATCTGGGGCCTCGTGGTGTTGGGGGGCGGTGAGTCTGCCTGAGAATCTCCCACGCATCACAGTATTGGACGTGTGTACCTTCTCTCTCTCTCTCTCATATGCCTGCCCCCTTACCTCCAGGGAAATTCGGTCAACACCCCCACCCCGTGCCACAGACCCTATAAGACAACCTGTCGCTGCCAGAAGCCCCTCCCACCCAGGGCGCCGAGTACCACCTTACCACCCCATGACTCCTGCAAAATGACATGTCATGCACACCCACATTAAACGCAAACGAACCTTCATGATTATTGTCATTACCATAATTACTAGGGAAATTAGTCATCATGAGCTGCCTGGAGCCCCGCTCCGGGGACCCACGAGCAGCCCAGCCTCAGCACCGCCGGGCTGCCCTCCTGCCCGACACAAGAGCCAAGCCCCCAGCTCTGGCCCCCCGACTCCCCTCCCCTCCTGGGGCCCTGGCTTGCAGCAAACATCAATCAGGGGGATGATCATGGAGGAGAATCCTGGCCTGTGTGTGAGCAGGGCCAAACAGCAGCCCGAGGAGGAGGGAGGAACCTGTCACTCCCATTACGGTAGACAGCCTGCTCTCAGGCAGGGTCCACACTGCCTGACTCCAAAGCCCTGTTCTCACCTGGACCCCTCGAATGCCAGGCACTGCCAGGACAGCTCGGCAGAGCAGACGGTCCAACCCACTTCTCAGAGCAGAAGACTGAGGCCAGGGCTCAGTGACGAAATGGCCCAGGGCAAATCATTCCAGAAGCCAAGATGAGGACCCAGTGCTGCCCCTGTCCAAAGCCTGGGTCTTCCCACCCACAATCTGCCGAGACGGCAAGCAGCCCCCCGCTGGATGCTGCCGTCCACCACTTTGCTGGCCTCCACGAGAGGCCTCCGGGCCCCGTGCCTCATGGCTGCTTTGTGGATGCCTTTCACTTTGCATTCTCTGTGCCCGAGCACCCAGAGCCCTGAGTAATTCGATTATAAATGTCTCCGGGATGTTTATAATCATGGGTGAAGAGCCCTCCCTCCCATCCAGCATGGAACCTGGAGGGGACTCCGGCACGCCTTTCCAGTGGCCTCTGCCAAGGCCTGGAGCACAACCACCCGGGGTAGGGGGAGCCCAGGTGTGGAATGTTCATCACTTTTCAGCACCCATTTTTCCATATGCCTCAGTAGGTGACCTTCCCCAGTGAATGACAGGGGCACCAGGCCAGGGCTTTTCCTCCTACAGCATCAGCCCAAGACCACTCCTGCTTCTTCCCCGTGCTCCCGAGGGGGGCTGAGAGGCCTTGGCCCCGGGCAGGGTGTGTGGCACTTGGAGAGGGGCTGTCACGGTGTCCTCACAGCAAGCAGCTGGTGGCTCAGAGGACATCCTCCAGACAGCATGAATGCGGGGATGTGGGGCCTCAGCTCTCGGGGTTCATCAGCACCCGCAGATTCAGCCAGAACGCAGAAACCTCGTAAAGTGCTCAGCCAAACTCAGTGATCGCCCAGCACCCCTCTGGCCTCAGAACTGGACATCTGACGGCAGAACTCAAACTGCCCAGGAAAACAAACACCTGCTTGTAATGAGCCCCCTGAGTCCCGTCTTCTCTTCCCATAAAAAAACATGAACAGGGCGCCTGGGTGGCTCAGTTGGTTAAGCGACTGCCTTCGGCTCAGGTCATGATCCTGGAGTCCCGGGATCGAGTCCCGCATCGGGCTCCCTGCTCGGCGGGGAGTCTGCTTCTCCCTCTGACCCTCCCCACTCTCATGCTCTCTGTCTCTCATTCTCTCTCTCTCAAATAAATAAATAAAATCTTTAGGAAAAAAAAAAAAAACATGAACAAAATGTTCGATAAAGCCTGTGACTGAGCAAAGTGGGTTTTCCTATCTGCCGGTGGTGTGGACAGAGCGGGGAAGTAGAAGCATCGTGACTTAGAGGGAAAAAGAGCCCCAAGGACCAGCTCCCCTCCGCTCAGCCATGAGTCGTGAGCAGGGCTGTGCCTCTGTGTGTGTGTGCGCCACACGGACACACAAGCTTCCACGTCACGCGTGTTTGTGCTCACGTGTGTGCGCTTACTTGGTGCATATGTGCCTGTGTGTGCCCGCGTGTGCAGGTGAACACACACACACACACGTGCTCCGGCACCTGTCTTCACATGTGCGGCAGGGGTAGGATAGACACGTGTATTATGTGCTTCCTTCTTTCCCTCCCAGGGTGTCTGCTGAGCACCTACTATGTGCAGGCCCAGGGTGAGAACGGGGGACCCGCGGTGAAATCTCCCCTCTGCACGCTCAGGGAGAGTGCGGCCTGAGCAGAGGGACGAGCAAGCAGGTAATTGCATCACAGCATAAAGATCTGAGCGGGGCTCGATGAAAATGCACGGAGTAGCCACCGCACTCGGGGGCTGGGGAGGGCAGCCTGCCCGCAGGAAGGAACGGCTCCCTCCCGCTGAACCAAAGGCTGACCCTGAGCACTATTCACGTCTTGGTCCTGGCTGGCTTTTCAAAAAGGAATAGGAGGCTCATCCCAGGGTCACTAACGGTAATCAAAGTCCAACCCACCCAGCCCTTTGCACTTTCTAAGGACCTTCTTGTGCATCATCACTTGTGAAACTCCTGGGTTTTTTTACAAAAGGAGTAACTTGACATATGGATCTAGAATCCTTTTCCTATCTCTGAACCAGCACCATCCAGCGCATCACACGTCGACGATTTCTTTTAATCCCCATCTTTGAAGTTAGACAGACCCGGGTTCAAATCCCGACACCACCCTTGTCCCGAGCACGGTCCTGGTGCTTACGTCACCGAGGCTCAGTTCCTTCATTTGTGAAATAAACGTTTCTCACAGGCTGTGCTGAGAATCCGGTGGGACCACACGTCAGTCAGGACGGACCGTTCATGCTGCTGGAACATAGAAAAATCTCAGTGTTTAACCAACAAAGTGGGCTTCACTCAGGTTTCACGTCTGTCATGGGACAATAAGGGAAGACGGGAGTCGGGGGGCTCATCCTAGTCACCCAAGGACTCAGACAGATGGACGCTTATCCCAAAAGGCACTTGCACAGTTCCAGAGGTTGAGAAAAGAAAACAGGATCAGCCACATGCTGCCTCTTAAATCTCCCTCCAGAAGGGGCACACAGCCTTCCGCTCACGGGCTACTGCCCGGAATGCCCAATTAAGAAAATGGAGGTGAATCACGTCCTAGGGAGGGGCCGCAAATAACCGACACAAACACACGTCAAAGACCAGTCGGTCCCCTCTCCCTCCCTCCACGTCCTCTTCATCCCTTTGAGCTACTGTCTCTTCTATCCACTGTCCACTCAGTGCCCCCCATCTGCAAATGCACCCTTTGATACTCGAGTTGTGCTAACCAGTGGAGACGTGGACCACACTTTAAATTCCTGCACCTCGGCTTCCGGTTTGGCCACATGACTTGCTTTGGCCATTGGAGGAATGGGTGGAGGTGACAGCTGTCAGTTCCAAGCCTGGGACTCGAGGGATCTCCATGCCTCACTTTGTCCTCTGTGCTTCTGCGATGGCCATAAGAAGGACGTGCCCGGGGGCGCCTGGGTGGCTCAGTTGGTTGGGCGACTGCCTTCGGCTCGGGTCATGATCCTGGAGTCCCGGGATCGAGTCCCACATCGGGCTCCTGGCTTGGCGGGAGGCCTGCTTCTCCCTTTCCCACTCCCCCTGCTTGTGTTCCCTCTCTCGCTGTCTCTCTCTCTCTGTCAAATAAATAAATAAAATCTTTAAAAAAAAAAGAAGGACATGCCCAGGCTCACCCCTGGCCCCGGGGGGAGGATAAGAGACGCTGGGACACCTGCTGTATTCTGCACCAAACCACCCAGCCAACCCAGACACCTGCCTAATCCTGTAGGGTTCCAAGAACTGGGGCCATTCGCGATGCACAGGAGTTAATGAATACAGATCCCTACCTCACCCGTCCTACCAAACACACAGCTAAAGCATTAAAATGAAAGATAAAAAACAAACTTCAATTTTTAGAAGAAAATGCAGGATGGTGTTTTTATGGCAACAATGTAGATAGACAAGGGTGTTTCTCTAATTAAACACAAAAAACAAACACCAGAAAGAAAGATACTGACAAATATTAAAAGTAGAAATTCCATTCTGGCAAAAGAGGCCATGAATAAAGTTAAAAGACAAACATCATACATAAGTAAAGAAAACATATTTATAATGTATTTGGCCACAAAAGCACTGATTTCCAGATCACAAAAAATAAAAGAAGTCAGCAAGGGAAAACCAAAAAACCCAATAGAAAAGTGAGCCAGAGACAAAGAAACAATTCACACAGGAAGAAACCCAAAAGGCTAACAAATATAATGCAGGGTGTGCCACTGCATAGTAATTAGGGAAATACAAACTAAAACAAGGACATGTTATTTCACACCCACCAGACTGACAAAATGTTAGGTGTGCCAACAAATGTTGATGAAGATGAGCAAAGAGTTTTGCAAGCTGTGGGTGAGAGTCCAAAGTGCCTAACAGCCCCGGACACCATGTCTCACCGGCAGAGATGAAGACGGACACGTCCCGAGACCCCACCTCACCAGGGGACCAGGACATCAGCATCTCGAGGAGGGGAGCACCCCCTGCTTGTCTGAGATGAAGAATTCTAGACTCATCTGGAGAATTTGGGTGAAGGGGAAAAGCATACGCAGAAGACTATATATGGGCTACTGTTTGTATACAAATTCAAAAACAAACAAAAGACTATGTGTTCTTCACACACATGCATACTCGGTGTAAAAAACATGCATGGAAAAGGTAGACACTGACTTCAGAATAGTGGGGAGTAAAGAGGCAAGTGCAATACATAAGGGGCATGTAAGTCAAGCATCAATAAAAGCTGTATTGTTGTAGTATGTCCTTAAAAATTCACTCCGAAGCAAATGTGTCATAAAGCTACTATGCATTTACACTTAACTGGCAGGTACATGAAAGTTTTATACCATTGCTCTCTACACGGGTCTGTATGTTTGTAACACCGCATAATTGTTTCAAAGGGCTGATAAAGTATGAAAGGAAGCATGCCCCGATGGTAACAATGGTGATCTTCAGGTGGTGGAATTATAGGTAGTTCCTTTTGACTTTTTTCTACTTTCATGTTCTCTCTCTTTCCTTTTGTGAGGATTTCTTACCGTTAAGATGGCAAAGCATGTATTTTAAAAGCCCTGTGTCAAAGCACGCCGTGCCCTGGCTGGGAGGTTGGCGAGGAGGGAGCACAGTCGTCCACCTGGCCAGCCCCTGGGCAGCTCTTCCGAGAAATATGTGGACACTTCTCCCCTGCAGCTGAAGAGTTAAGAAAGCTTGACATGAAATGAATCTTTCCAGGGAAGCTAAATCCCTGCCTTATCTAATTTTGTATCCTGAGGCTGATTAATTTAAACTCTAAAATAAAATAAACATCAGCGTTAAATAAGGATTAAATACTCAGCAGGATCCTTAGTCAAACAAACTGATGTTGTACATTTTATGGTATGGATTGAGGGGGCCCTGAGTAGCAAGGGGGGAGCAGAGGGAGTGCTCTGAGCTAAAGGGAGAAAATTGCCAATGCTTTGGGATTCTGGAGTGCATTCACCTTTAGTGTCTTGTCTGGATGCCAGCAGAAAAGTCAAGAGCCACAGACTAGAAGCTCTTCACACAGGAGAAAGCCTGTGCTCTGTTCCCAGCTGCCCCTTGTCACCAAGGGGGAAGGGCTAATCAGGAGAGTGGGGTCAGGAGATTGGAGGAAGCCCCTGTGTTCTTAGAAAACAACAGAGAAGAGATTCTCTTGCCTGGGCATTGCTACCAAACAGCTGCCAAGAGCATGAACTAGCAGCCATGACCCCAGGGTGTCCGAGCAGCCACTAACTGTAAGAAGGAACCGAGAAATGTGGGACAGGTAAGGATGGGGTGGAGCTGTCTGACACATGAGCCTGGAAGGATCTACAAATCTGGGTCAGGGAGGAAGGTAGGCAGCTGATGGGTTCCTCCAGGCCTGCAGCACAAAGCTGGGCCATCATCCCAAGAACCAGCTACATTGCCCCCATCCCCTGCACAGTGGCAGCATCATAGAGCTGGACCACTGTGAGAGGCCATGTACAGCATGAATGCGGCACCAGACTAGGGCACAGAACATCCCAGACCCAGGCCCAGCTGAACCTCTGACCAGTGAGCAACTCACTTAGCCACTGGTCTCCCCACAGGCTCAGGGATAACGAAATCCCTTCAAGAGATGTATATTGAGCACCTATGTTATACAAGGAGGCATTGCATTATTGGTTGAGGTGTAAAATAGGTCACAGTCCCCCAAGGTAAGCGTTGTGATACCTGAAGAGCAAAGTCAAGTTGCTAAGGCCAACGTGGGAGGGGGTGGGTATTGGACAGAGAGGCAAGAAGCATGGCATGTCTAAGCAATCAGGAACGTCTCATGGGTGGCTCCCAAATGGGCAGCTTCCCCTCTTCCTACAAAACCTGTAGCTATCCCTATAAGGCCTTTGCAGAGATGCAGGGCAGCTGAGAAATATGCAGATAAGAAGAGAGGACAGAGAGAGCACATTCCTGGCAGCAGCAGCCACGAACATTTGCAGAGAAGAAAGCAAGCTTCCTGGATCCATGAGTGACAGCTGAATGGATAAGAAGACACTTGTTGACTCTTCAGTTCACAGACTTGGAACATTTGCAGACTGAGAGACTGAGACTCTTCCCCAACCCAGACGGCATGGGGTGTGGAAGTTCAGGAAGGGGTCAAAGCAGGAGCACTGCGATGACAGGACAATGAGAAGGAGCTTCTCCACCAACAGCAAGACCTGTGAGTGGTAATGAGTGCTTGCTGGTGCGCAGACATCATGCTGTTGTCTGGGGCACGGAGCTGTTCAACGATCGCGCACAACTGGTAGGATGTCGGAGAACTGGGTTTAAATTTACCATCTTGCTATTTGCTTTCTATTTATCCCATCTGTTGTTTATTCCCTCTTTCCTCTTACTTCTTTCTCCTTGTGGATTATTTTTGTTCCATTTTGTCTTTTTTTGTTGGCTTATTAAGTATAACTGTTTTGTTTTGCTTGGCTTTGATTTTTAGTCATTGCTTTACAGTTCACTGTATGCCTCTTCAACGGATCATAGTCAAATGATATTATGCCACTTCATATGTAGTATAAAAATCTTAATACACTGCCATTTCCCCCTTTGGCTCTTGTGTTATTTGTATGCATTTTGCTTCTACATATGTTACAAATCTCCTACTATATTGTTACTGTTTTTATTTAAGTAGTCAATTATATTTACAAGATATTTTTTCATGTTTCACTTTTACCCATTTACCATTTTTGGTACACTTGATTTCTTTGTGTAAATCCAGATTTCCATCTGGTATTACTTTCCTTCTGCCCAAAGGATATCCTTTATCATTTCTTACAGTGACCATCAGATAGTCATAAATTCTTTAAGCTTTTGTGTGTCTCAAAGTCTTTCCTGTCATGTTTGAATGATATTTTTTAAGCAGGCTCCACACGCAGCAAGGAACCCAACACAGGGCTTGAACTCACGACCCTGAGATCAAGACCTGAGCTGAGATCAAGAGTCAGACACTTAACTGACTGAGCCACCCAGGTACCCCTGAATGATATTTTTGTTGGGTACAGAATTCTAGACTGACAATTGTTCTACCCTTAAGTACTTTGCAGATGTTGCTCCATTATCCCGAGTGGCATTGTTACTGACTAGAAGTCTGCCTTCATTCTCATGTTTTTTCCTCTCTACATAATGCATCTTTTCTCTCTGCTTTTTTGTTTATTCCCTCTGGCTACTTTCAAAATTATATCTTTATCATTGGTTTTAAGCAATTTGATTATGACTTGCCTTGATGTAGTTTTCTTGGTGTGTGTGTGTGTGTGTGCGCACGCACGCGCACTTGGGGCTCACTGGTATTCTTGGATTTCTGGGTTTATAGTTGTCATCAAATTTGACATTTTCCACCCATTAATTTCTTCAAATATATTTTCTTCTCCCCTCACCCCTCTTCAAGGGACTCCATTTACACATACATTAGTCTGTTGAAGTTGATTCTCTGCTCATTTATTTTAATCATTTTTCCTTGAAATTCCATTTTTGATAGTTTCAATTGCTATCTTCAAGTTTACTAACCTTCTCTTCTAAAGTGTCTAATCTGTTGTTCATCTCATCCAGTGTGTTTTTCATCTCAAACATTATATTTTTCACCTCTAGAAGTTCAATCCTGGTCTTTCACGTCTCCTCTTAACATGCTCAACTTCTTCTTTACTTTCTTGATGTAGAAAAATATAGTTACAACAGTTTTAATGTCCTTTTCTACTAGTTCTATTATATGTGTCATTTCTGTCTCTGTATCTATTGATGGACTTTTCTTCTCATTATTGATAGTGGCTTTTTGTTTCTTTGAATGCCTGGTAATTTTTTACTAAACGACAATGTAAATTTTACTGTATTGAATACTGGATATTATTGTGTTTCTATAAATATTCCTGAGTTTGTACTAGGGTGCAGTTAAATTACCTGGGAAGATTTTGGTCCTTTGAAGACTTTCTTTTAAGCATTTTTAAGTGGGACTAGAGCAGCTTAGGCCTAGGGCTAATTTTCCACACTGCTGAGGCAATTTTGTTCTCAGTAAACTATACATGTCTTGGGAATTATAAATCATTCCACTGTTGCTGGTGGGAACACGAAAGGTATCCTATTCTGTGTGAGGTTCAAGCATTGCTCCTTCTGCTCAGGTGGGTTTTTTTTCTCCAGACCTGATTACTCATATACATGCACTGACTGGTATTTTCCTGAAGACTGGAGATTTTCCCTTTGTAATGTTTTCCTCTATGGTACTCTGGGTACTCACCCTGCATAAATTAGCTGCCTTGGTCTCCCCAGACTCCCAGCTCCATCTCCTCAACTCAGACATACCACCAGACTCAGCCTGGGTTCTCATTCCCAGGCTGTCCTAGGAGCTCTTTAGGCAGTGAGTTGGAACAATCATTTGGCTCCACTCATTGTTTGCTCTCCCTCAGGGATCACTGTACTGCGCTGCCTGATGTCTGATAGCCTGCTGTAGAGTTAGATTTAAACCCAAATTGTCTGACACCAGAGGCTGTCCTTAACCACTGGGCCATACTTGTCCCTCAGTCCCACCTTGAGGATTTCAGCAGTTGCTGGTTGATGAGCAAGTAAGAGGTGAAATCAACCTTAATCTATATATTATGAGCAATTGTTGGATGTCGTATGTTACTGCTCAGTAAGTTGCCCATCACTCACCCTATACCATGTGTCCTACCATTATTAGCTAGTCTTAGTCCTTCTTACTGTCATTGCAAAGGTGCTGAGCTAGATCCACTGACAGTGTCATTAGCAGTCAAGATGGGGATGTCTACCAATTACCATCTAGAGCTGATGCTCGGAGCCAGCACATCAGGGAGGCAGCCTCAGTGGGGGGTTGGGGGGGGATCTTAATAAGACCAATTTCAGCAGGTACTCCACATACTGAAGTCTGGTCTTGAGGGGGCTTGCAGTATTGAATAAAGGAATTGAGGGTGATGATTTCTCAGACTTTCTCGCTTAACAACTATGAGTTTATAATTATCTATTTCCCCTCAGGGAAATGAAAACCATGATCCCTGATTCACCAGTGAATTTAGGAAAAAGAGGGAGAGAAGAATGGATCAGACCTATTCCTGGAATACACTAGACAGCTTCTGGAGATTAAAATAATGACCACTAATGGATATACATGTTTAATGTTTCAGTTACTGGTAAAATTAATACCCTGTTTAATATTAATAGAAGCAACGTACATCTCTGGGGTTGTTAATCTGCTACTTTTCCACTACGTCAGATGTAAAAATAGCTCCCCATGATTATCCAGGTGGGGAGGAAGGAGGGGGACCTGAGGAGTAAGGGGACGGTGATGACAGCATGCATTTTAAATGCATTATGGCTCAACAGAATTCTAAGGGAGAACATTTTCTTCCAAGTACAGACACTGTTTCAAACTTCATTCATGAGTTCATTTTTATTCAACAAATACTTATTGAATGCTTTCCGAGTGCCATGTACTATGCTACTCTTCCTTACCACTTTACCTTGTTTAATCCTCACAGCAACCCTTTGATGGCACTGCTTTTATCCCCATTCTAAGGATGAGAACATTGAGGCTCAATGTCCTGCAGGTAAGAACAGGACAGAGACAGCACCAGGGCCCAGATCTCTCTGACTCTAGAGCTGGCACTTCTGATTCCAACCTTCTCTGGCTTTTGTTCTTCTAAAGCATCTTTAAGTCTATGATTGCGTAAACACTTCAAGAAGTAAATAGGAATATAGGACAGAAAGTGAGAGAGGTGAGGTCCAGAAGGTGAAGTGCCCTGTTTCTACAACTGAGAAGGCGGCTTTGGGAAAATTTACTTCCCTGACAGCAACTTCAAAATTTCATCATAATTAAACAGGTATGTGTTGAGTGCCTACTATGTGCCAAGCACTGCGTTAAACCCTGAGAAAACTGTGATCAAGACAGACGGCACACCTGCCTTCAGGACACTTATAATTTACATTCTACTGGAAGAGACAGACAGACAGAAACACAATGACGTCACAAATAGAAACAAAACAAGTACATAGGCATAAATGAAATAAACACAAGTTGTGTGGATTGCTTCTAAGAAACAAAGAAGAGACTGAGGCATCAGGGGACCAACTTGAGGAAGGAAAATCATTAGAGTCCTCTCTGAAGAGGTCAGTCTGTTGGGAGTCTTTGGGCAAGCAAGGAAGACCACCTCGGTATCCCTCAGGGTAAAGGACATGTTGGAGGAGCCGTGGGCAGTTCAAAAGTGGGAGAGGAGCTGGAGTTCAGAGGAGGTGAAGAATGGGGTCATCCTAGTGTCTGGCAGCATAGATCACTCCCAGTGAAGCTACAGGAATGAATGTCTTCCGACCACTTGTTCTCCCTTCCTTTCCTCCCTCTACTCAAGACAAAAATCTTGGGAAGTGGGGTGAGGAAGAGGAGAGCCCAGTTGCCTGGCTTGGATCACACACCTGCTCCTTGACTGGGTGACAATAGAACATCTTAACTTGTGCTGCCCTGTTGAGGCTCTTCATAATAGGACGGAGGAGATTCTCAACAAAAAACTTAGGTGTTGCTAGGAATGGAGAATGGTGCTGCTAGGCATGGATGGAAAGGTCAACCACAGGAGGAGACACTGGCTAGAATTCAGACTGAAAAATAAAGAGGAACCAACTTTTGAAAGTGGAGGGAAATGCAATCTAGGAAGTGAGGACAGCATGTGCAAAGGCCTGGAGATGAAAGTTGGTGTCAGTTAAGAAGAGGTGAATTTCATTATCTAGAGGAAAGGGACCTGATCTCTATATAAAGACACAGAGAGTAAATATACGTATGTGGATAGATGGTGATGATGCAGGAGGAGGAGGAAGAAGATGACAAGAAGAAGAAGAAGGAAAGAGGGAAAGATGGAGGAGGGAATAATTTATTGAAAATATAAGCTTCCTAAAGTAGGGAGGTGGATGGATGGGTGGATAGTTAAAGGAATGGAAGGATGAATGGTTGGATGGAAGGATATATGGATGGATGAATGCATGATGATGATGATGGATGAGTGGTGAGTGGATGGATGGATGGATGGATGGATGGATGGATGGATGGATGGATGGATGGGTGGGTGGATGGATGGATGGATGGATGGATGGATGGATGGATGGATGGATAAATTTTTGGTTGGGTGTATGGATGCATGGACAGATGGTGGGCAGATGGATGAATGGATGGATAAATCTTCCTGAGATGCTGATATATGGCTTTGTCCTCAAGTCTTTGGTCCTTTAGCATCACCTTTCTTGTTGCTAAGACACCATGTGTCAGGGCTGGGACAAGGGTGAGGGAAGAGAAGTGCTGAGGGCACAAACTGTGGTGAGGGGCTCACTGTCAGAGTTAGGCAAATACCTGAGAGTGAGCACCTCCTTGGGTTTGGTGCCCTAGGAACCTTAATCACCTCCACTAGCCCCAGCCCCATTAAGCATTACCCACAGACTTTTGGAAAGGGAATGGAACCTCCATCAGACAGATCACTCTGTCAGTGTGCAAATGCCCAGGGTGTCCCAATGGTCTGTCCCACCTCCCGTTCTTCGAGCATTCACTAAGACAAGGTGATGTAACAGAACAACCACTTGCGTGGTTCTGGATCCAGATCCATGTCATCAGCTTACTTTGTGAACCTGAAGAAGTCTCTCCCCTATCTGGGCTTTAGTTTCCTTCTTTGTAAAACAAGGGAGGTTGGGCTCACCTCTGGTTCAAAATAGGGGTGGAAAAGAAAGGTGGGAGGTTCCCAAAAACCTTCCAGGCAACACCCCCTTAGAGGGCTTGAACTACCCCTTGCCCACTTATATGAACTACCCCATATTTTCTTCATCTGTTGATTTTACAAATATTCTTCCTACATATCGAGCATTGGACTAGACACTGGGGTATAACAATGAGCCACACAGACACTGTCCCTGCCCTGCTGGAGCTTAGAGTCCCAGCAGTCAAGTCCGAGAGTAAATCAAGGAAGTTGCCAATCACAGCTTTAATAGCTGCTCTGAAAGCAAAATCCGGTGGGCCACAGGACCCTGGCCAGGGATCCTGACCCAGACTGCAGTCAGGGAGGCTTCCTGGAGGAGGTGGCTCCCACAGATGAACAAGAAGAGATCAGGTAGATGATGAGGAAGAGAGGACAGGTGCCTTGAGGTCTCACACTGAGGTCTGGGGAGGTGGGACAGATCCCAGCTCTGCGGACCCCTTGTCAGGCCCCGGGAGACTCACTCATTTGTGACGGCAACACTGCCTCCAGCTCAGAGCACAACATCTTGGAGTCCTTAGAAGTCCTTTCCTCTGCCTTGTGAGGCTGGGTCTTGCTGAGCACACACAGGGGCTTTTAAGCTGTGACTTGTTGGAACAGAAGCAGCAGAGGATGTCATTCTTAACACACATGCCCTGTGACAGCCTGGCATGCAGCCTTGGAAAGATGATTAGGGTATTTGTTCAAAGGACATGATTGCTACATTTTCTCTTCCACTTTTGATGTTTATGACTCCCTTTCTGTCTTCTGGCTGCATCCTAAGCCATGCAGAGCTCAGTCTTCAAACCTCATCTCATTATCCATTTTCCCCCCGATTGCATATTTTAGGGGCTGGTAATAGGGCTGCCTACAGTGCACTTTATTACAGCTGAAGACTCCAACACCCCCACACTCCCCCACCATGCAAAAGAGACAAAATATTTTCATTTCTAAGCCCCTAAGCCTAGAGGGGAAAAAGTTATGGGATTGTGTGACTGCTGTGGCTTCTCAAGAGCCTTTGGGAGCTGAGGAAGGAATCCAAGCTGGGGAAGGAATCAGCCTCAGCTGACTTTTCTTAAGTCACAAGTGCCTGGGCCACCTAACATGGCCAAAAGAGAAGTGACCTGCTCCTGAATACCTCTACCCTCACATCCACCTGCCTGACTAGAGGTGCCCAGCCCTTGCTCAAGACAGGTAGTTTCTGGGATGAAGGGGAGGGCAGAACCATGCTAAATAAGCACCTACTATGCAAAGATGCTGTGCCTTCTAGTTTCTAATTTGCATTAATTTGCATGTGTATCAGTAAGCTATGCTGAGTAACAAATCACCACACATTTAGCAGGTTTAGAACAGCACAAACTTATTATCTTGCGGTTTCCATGGGTCAAGAGCCACGGTACAGGTTAGCTGGGTCTCTTGGTCAGAGTCTCACCAATCAAGGTGATGGCCAGGGCTGGGAGCTCCCCGGGTGTGATCTGAATTGGGCCCCCCTACTCAGGAGGGCAGGGAGAGTATGAAGAAAGAAGCAGACCACTCCAGATTGGTGAGTGGCAGCTTCAGTAAGCAAGGGGACTTACAAATCTGTCCCGGGATCCACAAGATGAGTGGCCCTCCCCACTCCCCCACCAAATCTTAAAAGTTTATATAGAGGACTTAACTTGGTCCAGTCCCACATACCACCCAGAAGCTGTCAGCCCATCATTATCTCAAGCCTGTATCTTTGGGGCAGCTTCTGGGAATGGGGTAGGCAAGCCGAATGCACCTTCCCAAGGCAGAGGAAGAAGTAATGAGCCTCCAATTGCCTGGTTCTAGCTTGTAGGTCAACTGGTGATCACATCTCCTTGGTGACCTCCCACAACAGATCTCATGTGATAGACTCAGGGTCCTCTTCCAAATGTCCTGGCTGTTGTATGAATTCAGTTCCTTGCAGTTGTAGGACTGAGATCCTCAACTCCTAGGGGTCACCTGTCCTCCCCCCTCTCCACCCCATGTCAGCTTGTTTTCTCAAGGCCAGTAGAAG
This sequence comes from Leptonychotes weddellii, assembly GCF_054177405.1. Classification (NCBI taxonomy): domain Eukaryota; kingdom Metazoa; phylum Chordata; class Mammalia; order Carnivora; family Phocidae; genus Leptonychotes; species Leptonychotes weddellii. The sequence continues at coordinate 3,368,073 of NC_138372.1, forward strand.
AGTATCTGCTGCTTCAAATCTCCCTGACTTCTTTCTTCTCTGACTTCTAGACTTTATACATATGTACACACACAAACACACACACTAAAAGGGTTCGCCTGATTAGGTCAGGCCCACCCAAAACAATCTCCCTTTTAATGAACTTAGAAGTCCACCAGGTAGAGACTTTAATCACATCTGCCAAATCACTTCACCTTGCCATATAATGTGACCTCATCATACTCACAGTCCCTCCCACTTGAAGGGTGGAGATATATAAGGGGGCACCCCAGACAGCCATCTTAAAAATCTGCCCACTGCAGCTTACACCATCTTTTGTCCATACCCTGCCTGGCCTCAGGGGCACGGCAGCTCAGGTCGCCTGGGTTGAACCTCTGCTCTGACTCCCACTAGCTGTGTGACCTCGAGCAAGCCACCTGCGCCTCAGTTTCCTCATCTGTAAAATGGTTCAATAATAGTACCCACCTGGAAAGTCATTTTCCAGGTTAAGGGACAAAGGCATGTGGCCTGCTTAGTGGAGCTGAGTGTGCAGGGAGTGCTCAGCAGACACCTGCCGTGATGACTCTGCCTGATTTCTGTATTCCTCCCCCCGGGCTGTGCCAGAACCGAGACGCCTCTCCCCGCCAAAGCACCACCCCCCGTCTCCCCACCTGCAGCAGCCCCTCCATCCCAGGAGCAGACGGAGATGGAGCAATTAGCCTTCAGTAATAAAAGTACACAGGGCCGTCGGCTGGGCTGCCAGAGGAATTTATGAACTGCACGGAAGCTTCTGCTGCTACAGGAGAGTCTGTCAGGGGACCACTTCCGAGGTAAGAACAGAAAACACACCATCCGTCACTGTCAGATCCTTCCCCTGGCAAGATATTAATGCGTTGCCGTCCCTTCCTGCATTTTCCAAACCTCATACAGTGAGCCTGTGTTATTTTTATCATCAGACGAGAAAAGGCAATAAACCTGATTTTTCACAGAAAAACTCTGTGGTCAGAAACACCAGCTTCCGTCGGGTTGTGTCTGCAGGTGGAGTGCCGCCAGGATACCCGAGAGCTTGCGTTTGCTTCTTTTCTTTTTTTTTCCTAAACAAAGATCCACTATGCAAGTCGATCATAAAATTTTTAAAGCATCTTGTCCTGTCTCAATTAATTACAGCCTTCACGGGCCCAGCTTCAGCAGCAAGGAAGTCTTTGTGGTGCCCCCCACCCCACCCCCCGGTGCTATCCTGAGAGGCAGGGCCGCTAGCCTGTCCTGCCCACAGGACTTCTGTCCCTGCAGCCCATGCCTCCAGAAGCAGCATCAGTTACCACCTCTGTCCTCAAGTCTGCTCTCCGTCCCCCGTCCCAAGAGGAGCAGGTCCAGGCCCCTCCACAAGCCCCTTTCCTACCCGACAGCCATCCAGGGGCAGCTGAGCAACCACCAGCAGCCCCGCCCGGGCCTGCCGTCCCCAAGTCTCAGGGATAAACATGAAGTATCTTATTTCCATCCCCACCCCCCCGAATAACTTCTCCCAAAGTGATGTTAATCTCCCCCACCCCTTCCTGCTGAGTGCCAGGTCCTTTGTCAATATCTTGGCCGATGACACAACTTCCCCATCTCAGGTATGAGAGCAACCCCATGTCAATATTCAGGGGACGTGTTTGGACAAGTGCAGCAGGGCAGCTGCTCTGGCAACAAGTTCAGCCATAGGGACTTAAACCAAAAAGAGAGATCTTCCAAGTGAGTGAAAGTACAGCCTTCACTCCTGGAGAGAGAGCTTCTGTTCAGGTTGTCCTGGTGCCCCTGAGGCTCAGAAAGCCTGGCTGGGGACATGTTCTGTGGGGTGCTTGGGGCTCCCACAGGTGTGTGGTTCAGAAGACCCGGACGATGCCGTGATGACTGGCGGACAAGGCAGGTCCAAAGTGCACAGCCTTGCAGGGAGCCTGGGAATCACGGCCCATCTCAGCCTGGAAGAAGGGGTGGAAAGAAGAGCCCAGGGCTTCCTGGAGACTCTGCCTGGTGCCCATTCCTCCCCACCCTCTAGCCTGGCAAGTCCACCCAGGACCAGCTCCAGCCCTGCAAACCCCCCGCCACCCACCATGAGCCCCAAGACCACAACCTTCCCAGGAAGCCTACCTGGAGGCAAACTGCCCTGCCTGTCCCCTATCTTCCTCTTCTTTCCTCCCCCTCCCGCTCAGGTGCAATGAGGTGGACAGCGATTTCATGACACCCACCCCATTCCATGGCACCCACTGTCTGTTCCTCCGGCTCTCGTCCCGGCTCTAACTTGTCCACACAGCCTGCGTCACCCTCCGCATGTTACACTGTGTTAGCAATTAGCTTCAGGAAAACTACAGAAGTAAGAACCTTGAGCTGAGTTTAAAACAGTGAAAGTAGTTGTATTGATTTGAGAGTCACAGAACAGCCCTGGGGCTTTGGGCTGTGAGCTGCACCCTCCCCAACGCCAGGCCTGGTCACAGACATACTCAGAGCATCAAGCACCCACTGCGTGGCAGATCCGGCCGTAGGCACCTTCCCGGCAAAGTCCCCCTTTAATCCACACAGCAATCAGTTTTCCTGTCCCCTTTTTGTGGAGCTGGAAACAGGATCAGCCTGAGGAGCCAGCCCACAGACAGGAGCCTGGGACCTTTCCTGGGATGGCCTCCTGGTTCCTGGTGGGAAAGGAAGGCCAGAGAGAAGAGCCCAGGAGAGGAAGGAGCAGCAAGGATCTGCATCTGCTGAAAACCTCCCAGCCACCACTGTGGACCCAGGGCCCGGAGGGGTGTGTTTTACATTCGTACTGTCAGAGGTTTTTATCCCACCCAGCCCTCCAGCCTGGGGCCAGCACCCCTCACCAGGGACTCCATCCCAACTAAGAAGCTCCTTTGCAAAGATGCTGAGGAGAAGAGAGAGAATGAGAGAATGACGCTGCTCCTTGCAGAAGGAGCCACACGGGGACAAGACGTTGAGAAGCCCATCCCCAGGCCCCCAGTTGAAATGGTCACAGTCACCCACACATCTCACCCCCCGGGCTCCCGCCCAAATATCTGCCTCCAAACAGAAGGTGCCCAGCTCAGCAGATGGTCACAAAGGCGCCCCGACAAACAGGGTCCTGTTAAGAACCAGGCGACCAGCAAAGGCGGTGTCCAGGACACTGGCACATGGGCTCCATTTAGATGAAATGAAAGTGGCTACTGCCTGTCCCTTCCCTCTGGGTGACCTGAGCCCCCAGCACAGACTCCACAGGGCTGCCACCAAGTGTCCCCAGCACTGCACTCAGAAGGTGAGGCAAATATGTCAGGAAGCTGCTCTGTTAGACCAGAGATGATCAGGTGGCAGTTATCACTGTGAGTCCTTTGTCATTTTAATCTGGACCCATCTGTTTAGGCTCATGGAGTCTGGAGGGCACCGGACCTCAGACGTCTCAGCAGAAGGCTCGCGGGCCCTGAAGAAGGCACATTCCCCAGTGACTGACCCCACACCGGACCTGGTATCGCCACAAGACTTGACACCACACCATCTCAGCTTCCAAGAATTGGGCCAGGGGTCCTCCTCTTTCAACGTGCCACCAACTCACCCAGTGCCAATCATACCTCCCATGTCCCCCTGCTCATCCTTTAACTGAGCATAACGCTTTGGGGCCGGGAACCCCGGAGGGCAGCCAGGTACGAGGGGCCACCCCACACATTTCTTAACACATGAAGCAACAAGTGCATTACAGGAGAATCAGAGCCCAGATGTCACACTTTCCCAACCATCTCAGATGGATGGCACTGCCACAGTGCTGGAGAGTGAACACCAGCCTCTCACTTTGATCGGGCGCCAGGCCAGCACCTGCTAAAGGCCTTTGCTGGACAGAGATTAAGCAAGAAGCTATAGCTGGTGGTGAGATGCTACCTTAGGCCAAAAGAATGCAAGCTCCAGAGCAAGTCCTCACACCTCCTCACGAAGGCAATTTCCACCCTGCTTAGGTCATGTTGGCAGGGAATCCTTGTGCAGTGTCCAACCTGGGCAACCAGACCTAACAACCTTGCCCACTGTCACAGGACTCCAGTGCAAGCAAGCTAAGAAGTCTTACAGGCATAGGCAGAGAAGTAAATTAAACTCCAAAAGCATGAATTGTGCAATCCCTCTGTCTTGAGCGCAGAGATCCAAAGTTGAGTGAATAGACCTAGTCCTGCCAACCAGACCAGAGAAGGCAGATGAATTTATCACTAGACAAGCATTCATTGTGTTCTCAGGCCAGGCCCTTGGGC
>NC_138372.1:3372798-3392187 GCF_054177405.1 Leptonychotes weddellii
GTGGTTGCAAATGGCAAGATCTCATTCCTTTTGATGGCTGCATAATATTCCATTGTATACTTTTACCACATCTTCTTTAACCATTCATCTGTCGATGGACATCTTGGCTCTTTCCACAGTTTGGCTATTGTGGACATTGCTGCTATAAACATCGGGGTGCACGTACCCCTTCGGATCCCTACAAGAGCAAATAAATTAATTTTTTAAGGTATGCCTAAAGCTAAGGGAGCTCAGCATTTGGAAACCATGTACGAGCTTATTGAGGCTCAGTGAGTGAAGCCGGCTCTTTGTCAGGTTTCTTCGCTTCATCGGGGCCACCGTGCGAATGGTGGAGGGAACTGAGGTGATACCTGCCTGAGGGAGAAGCCCAGGACTCTCAGGCAGACCCCATGGGGCCCGAACCACCCAGACCCTGACTCAAGCTCTGACCGTCCCCCAGGCCACCTGCCCTTCCGCCCTGGTGCCACCACCTGTCCAGCCGTGCTGCCCTCACACCCGACTCATTACAACATGCCAGTCTCCCTGCCTCTCACACTGTCCCTGCCAACCCTGGGATGGATCGAATCGTGTCCCCCAAAAAGACACGCTGAAGTCCTCACCCAGGACCTCAGAATGTGACTGTATTTCGAGACAGAACCTTTCCTGAAGTCATCAAGTTAAAGCAAGGTCATTAGAATGGGTCCTAATCCGGTACGACGGTGTCCTTATAAGAAAGGAAGAGTTTGGACACAGACACACACAAGGGGGAGGGACATGAAGACACGGGGCGAACACGACTGCCTCCACACCAGGGAGGGAGGTGTCAGAAAGGCCCGGCTCCGCCGCCTCCTGGGCCTCAGACTCCGGTCTCCAGAGCTGTGAGCTCGGATTTCTGCTGGCCGAGCCCACGCCTGTGGTGCTCCGTGATGGCCACGGGAAGCTGATGGGCGCCCTTCCGCTGTCAGGCTGTCACGGGGATTGTCTTCTGATCTGAGCACGTCGTAAGTGCTTACAACCGTCTAGCAGCTTCCCAAGGCACTCAGCAGAGGCTGGAACCCCCGTGAGGCGTGCAGGCCCTCCGGCCCTGGCTTCTCTCTGGCTTCGCCAGTTCCAGCGCGTTCCTCTCACTTCCCCATGAGGGGACCGTCCTTCCCACCTCCCAGCTTTGTCACCTGCTCACGCTCTGTGTGGGACGCTCCTCCCATTCCCCCTCTCCCCCAACACGAAATGCACACGTGTGCGCGCTAAATTCTCTGCCCCGTGGCAGCTGCCGGCGTCGACATCACGCCTCGGCGGGCCCTGCCTGAATCCTGTTCTTTCTTCCAGCAGCTCTGTCGACACTTGGGGCATAGCAGTCTCTGTCTGGGGGGCAGTCTTGTTCACTGCACAGGGCTTAGTGGCATTCCCGGCCTCCACTCAGGAGATTGAGCCCCTCCCCAGCCCCAGTTATGACAACCCAAAACAACTCCAGGCGTTGCCAAACATCCCCCAGGACGGAATCGCCTGTGGCTCAGGGCCCTGCTCTCAGCGGTCAAGCCCGCGGAGGCATGGACAGCATCCGCCTTCCTCATCACCACATGCCCAGCGCTGAGAGGTGGTCCCAATCCCTGAAGCCGCCTGTGTGGGTGGGACAGAAGGACTGACAAACAAGGGAACGGACAAACACAACCCAGGCCCTGGTGGCTCAGCTGACCTCCCCTTTGCTCCTGGAGTTGGAATAACCCCTGTATGATGTCCAAACATCCTGGGGCTGCTCCTGAGAAACCCCCATGCGGCTGTCTCCTGGTTCCCAGTTCCTGGTTCCCGATTCCCGGTTCCATCCACTGGGGCTTTTATCAACTTGTTAGCCATCAGGGTGAAAGTCAGATAAATAAAAATGAACGAACAGGAGTGTGAACAGCATTTGATCCCTCCCAGGCAGAGAGATAATATGCTGACACTCTGATGGTTGTATTAACAATCTGATAGAGCCCCAAGTGCCCGGGGTCAGGTGGGTGTCACCAGCAGCCAGCAGAACGACAGGTGTCCGCTCCCGCACGTGGGAGGCAGGCTGGGCCGTGGGCTCCTGGGTGCCCGTGGATGGTTTAGCCCTGCAGTCTGGCTGTCCAGCAGTACCTTGGCATCCTCCATCCCCCCGGACAGAGGGAGCCTCTGCCGCCCACCCACACCCTGAGCTCTGCCCACTGGAGTCAGTGCCTTCCTCTCCCACCCAGGGTTTCTCACCTCGGCACTGCTGACACTGACTTTGACCAGGGGCAAAGGGAACAAGGGTCCCTGAGGGCTGGGGCCGCACACAACGCAGCACAGAAGTGGGTGTATAGTCAATGCTCAGTAAGCGTTCACTGAGTGAGAGAAAGAAAGGTGGCGGCAGGAGAGGAAAGAGGCATTATGCCTGTGGCCAGAGAAGGCAGGTGAAGGCTGCTGGTGGGATGCTCAGAGCTGGGCCCCACGTCCCACGTGATGCTCCCTTCTAGAACCAGCTGAGAAAGTTGTCCAGAGCCAGAACACCAAAGACGGGGCTCAAGGGCTTCTCAGAAGGAAACTGCAGTGGACTTGGGAACGTGACCAGGCTCCTTTGAGGGGTTAGGAGTGCTGGTTGGAGGAAGCAGGCCAGCCAGGATGCTCTGCAGCATCAGGTGGGTCCCCTGCCTTCACACTGTCCCCATGGGCACCCGGACCATACTCCACCTGAACTCAACCTCAGACCCAGCTCCATCCCCAAGTGGAGTGACTTTGCCTTCCCAACCAAGGAGTTGTACTCATACAGCAGCCTCTGGGTGGATGGTGGTGACCCTGCAGATTCTGGCCCCTGCATCACAGCCTCACCCCTGCCACCACTCTATTGCCTCACTAGACTAACAAGATGCACATTATCTGTGTGTGTGCTCACCGTCTGCCCCCTCCCCAGGAGGGCTGAACAAGGCTGGTCCCATAGTGGGCACTCTGTAAACACGGTTTGAATGGCTGGCTGAACGCTGCGATGGGTGAGCCTCCAAAGCCCTCCGTGTAGGGATGTTAGCTCCAGCAAGTTTCTACCTTGTACCGGAAACTCCTCACAACGTACGGATCACTTAGCCAAGGAGCGAGAGCTATTATTAGCAACCTTCTTAAATCAGACACACTGAGTTTGAGAACCCAGCTGCCACTTCCCAGCTGTGTGACCTTGGGATGCCGTGACATTGCTGCGCCTTGATCCTGCTGAGGAGTTCCAGGTACCTCCTCGTGATGTCACGGGGACCAGAGAAGAAACCAAGTCTGAGAGCACCTTATAAACTACAAGTCAGTCAGTTTGTTATTATTGCTACTGTAATTCAGCCGTGTACCAGTGTGAGCTTGACCTCCCCAACAGGCAAGTTGCCATAAGCCCAGCTTCCCATGCGAGCAGGAAGGGGCTGAGCCACAGCTGGCCCCCTGGCAGGGTCTCCCGGGAGCTCTGAAAGCTCCTTGCCCTTCCTTTGCATCCAGCCCAGCTGTCTCCCCTGTCCCGTCCCCAGCAGCCCACTTCCTGAGCACAAAGGGTTCCTTTGAATGACATGTCATTTTCTTCATCTGTCTCATTCTACCAGGGGCATGTCTTTGAATGGAGCCCTGGTTACTTTTCTACAAGTATCCAGGTCTGCACCTGACACTTCACAAAATCTTTTTTAAAGTTATCAAAGATGTGTGCACACACACACACACACACACAAAGCCAGACGGGTTAGATCATGTTAATAGGGTCCGGCTTTTCTGCTCTGCTGAGACCTGCTACAAGAAAAGTCAAAAGCCTCATATCTCAAAAATCAAATCAACAAGCACTTTTGAAAAACTGACACATACAAAAAGAAAACAATGAAAAAGAAGGCTTCGTTCACCCAAAGTCCACTGTGTTTCCACTAAACGGGCTTCAAGTCAGAGCTGCTTCCCAAGCTGCTGCCTTCACCTGCTGGTTAGAAATCACAATCCATATTTTTAAAATAAAGGAAGTCCTCGTGTAATTTAGTGGTGGTTATTTGTCACCCGTTCCTGAAAACAAATGCCCACGGCAGTGAAGGCCGGCAGATTTATTGGGAGGGAAAGATCTATATTTCCTGGGCGAAAGTGACGTTACCAGGGTAGGTAATTGCTGCATAAACACTAAGTTACCCATTGATTAACTGTGCTTCTCAGTCTTTCCAGAGTGCTTTTCATGTGGACGGTCGCATACACTCTAACAGTGAACTGGAAATCAAAAAGGCCAAGGACTACCCCCCGCCCCAAACAGGAAGGAACAAAGACTACTAACAGAATTTCAGAACTCCCTAATATTTCACAAAGGTGTCCCTCAACAATGAAGGATTGCCAAGCACACTGAATATACAAACATTCTCTATTTGTAAAGATGGACTAAAAATATACTTCCAGGAGATATAACTACACACCTATTGGGACGGCCAAGATCCAGAACACTGACAATAGCAAATTTTGGGAGGATGCAGAGCAGCAAGAAGCTCATTCGTTGCTGGTGGGAAGGCAACATGGTGCAGCCAATTTGGAAGACAGTTGGGTGGTTTCTTACAATGAAAAATACGCTCTTACTATACAATCAGCAATCATGTTCTCTGGTATTTACCCAAATGGGCAGAAAACTTGACCACACAAAAATCTGTAAAAGGATATTTATAGCAGCTTTATTTATCACTGCCAAAAATTGAAAGCAACCAAGATGTCCTTTAATAGGTGAGTGGATAAATAAACTGTGGTTGATCCAGACAATGGAGAATCATTTAGCACCAAGAAGAAATGAGCTATTAAAGCCACGAGAAGACATCAAGGAAGCTTAAATGCATATCGCTAAATGAAAGACATCAGTCTTAAAATGCTCTATACTTTACAATTCCAATCATATGATATTCTTGAAAAGGCAAAACTATAGAGATGGAAAACAGATCAGTGGTTGCCCGAAGTTTAGAGAGGGGAGATGTTGAATTGATGAAACACGGGGAATGTTTTAGGGTAGTGAGAGAATTCTGTATGATGCTAGTTGGTACATTAACACTGCACATTTGTCATGACCCATAGACTTTTACAGCACAAAGAGTGAAATTTAATGTGTGTAAATTAGAAAAAAAAAATTAGGAGGTCGGGGATCCCAGGATGTAATGGAGACTGTGACAGAGGACTCTAAATGTAATAGAAATGCAGGACATGACCTCGCTGCAGGTGGTGGGGGAGGCACTGATCTATGCAATGCTGGAAATGAATGGAGTCTATTGGATGAAAGACAAAAGGAGCTGTCCATTCCACTGTACTCTAGCTGATGACGTGGCTTCCTTCAGGGGTACCGGGTATCCATCCTGGGACCACTGTGTATATATCCTAAGAATGAATGAAGAAGTAAATGGTTGGAGGAGAATGGGATCCAGGTTCCCCGCTGTTGGAGTGGAGGTTATAGGTAAGCAAGGGGAGGAGGCTAGAAGGACCTGAGGGGTTATGGGTTAGAGCTGGACATAGGCACAGATGGAAAGATAGATTGATAGATTAGGTAGTTAGATGATAGATAGATGATAGATAGATAGATAGATAGATAGATGATAGGGTATGTATAGACATGGGTTAGTGTGATATTGTGATTTATAATAAGAAATATATACTTGCTCTCCATCCCCATTTCTGACACAGAGCTCCCCAAACCTTTGAAATTTCCTAAGTGATGAGAGCAACAAAGGTGTCTTTTGTTATGTTAATGAGGTGACTTTTGGACCAGACCTAAGGGTGGGGGCTGGTTGCCAGGAGAACCACTTATGTTATTAGTGTTGGAACTCTCAGTCCCCCCACCCACCCCAACCCCTTGGAGAGGGGAGAGGGGACAGAGGTTGAATTAATTGCCAACGGCCAATGATTTAATCAGTCACGCCCATGTGATGCAGCTGATATGACATCCCAAAAGGAGAGCGCTCAGAGGGCATCCACGTTGGTGAACACATGGAGATATAGGGAGAGCGGTGTGGCTGGAGAGGGCATGAAGCACCATGCCTCCTACTTGCCCCATGTAGCTTTCCCATCTGACTGCTTCTTAGTTACAACCTTTTATAATAAACGAGTGATCTAGTAGGTAAAATGTTTCTCCAAGTTCTGTGAGCCACTCTAGCAAATTAATCAAACTGAAGGAGGGGGCTGCTGGGACCTCTGATCTATAGCTGATTGGTCAGAAACACAGGTAACAACCTGGACCTGTGGGACATCTGAAAGGGAGGGCAGCCTTGTGGGACTGAGTCCTTCAGCTCTGGGACCTGATGCTGTCTCCAGGTAGACAGTGTCAGAATTGGCTGGTGCTGCAGAGAATTCCTTGGATGTGTGGGGAGCCCTCCCCCCCCCACCATACACACACACTAGAAATTGGTCTCAGAACACCTTTCAGTCAGTAAACATACAATTATATCCTTGCTCTGTCCCCTGAGGGGGCCTGGAAACAGTGAGGCCCCAGCAGCAACGAGCGCACCCAGCGCCCAGATCTTGGCTTCTAAATGCCATTCTCCAGTAAAAGGAACCACGGCTCCTTAGAGAAACTGTTGACTCTAGGGCTGGGACAGGACGTATTCAAGACGAGCCTGCAGTATCTAATAGTGCCAGAACATAAGAAAGCGATCAAAAAAATAAAACGATGGGGATATATCAAAGGGACCCAGGAGCCAACTGAAAGAGCCAAAGCTGGAACAATTTGAGCAGCAAAATAAATATAACCCAAAGTATAAAAAGAAAATTCATGATTCCATACTGATAAAAATAAATGATTGGATAAATGAATAAATGGGTAAGAATAGACAAATCTTCCATTCAGAAGGATTCTAAACAATTTATGTAGACACTTTCCCCTCAAGGAGGTGGAGCACAACCCCTCCCTTCCCGTGGGTGCTGTGCAGAGTGACTTCCTTCAGAGAGGACCGAATGGAAAGGGGGAAGGGGGTCCCTTTCCAGGAGAGAAAAAGACAAGCTCAGTCAGGTGACGAAGGTCGCATCCGTAGTGGTGAGTCACGAGAGCAGGCACTCCTGACGTGATGGGGAGGGCACTGTGTCTCCTCCCGAAACCCGTCACCCCATCTAACCGTGAGAAAACCACCCGACAAATCCCGATGGAGGGACAGTCGACAAAATCCCTGACCAGTCCTCCTTGAAGCTGTCAAGGTCATCAAAATCAAGAAAAGCCTGGAAAACTGTCACCACCAAGAGGAGCCTAAGGGGATGGGACACCTACATGTCATGTGGTGCCCTCAGTGGGATCCTGGAGGAGAAAAAGGAACATTAGGGAAAAACCAGTGAGATCTGAATAACGTGTTTCTAGCCAATAATGAGACATCAACATTGGTCCATTATTGTAACAAATGTATAAATGTATGTGTTACATTGGCGGGACTGAATGGATGGTGTGTGGGGACTCTCTGCACTGTCTTTTTGCAACTTTTCTGTAAGTCTCAAACTATGCTTTAAAAATTATTTTATGTATATATATAAGCATGTATACACATATATAAATAAAGATATACATACATGTATAAAATGTATATACACACATACGCTGTCTCATGTCGGCCTCAGCCTATCCAGAGTGGTGCTCTCATCTGCCCGGGGAGACTCACCTGGGCCGTATTACCTGGGGTGAGTCCCCACCCACATCTCCCCTTTCAGGGGTGGGGTCTGCCTTTATTGGGGGGCAGGGAGAAGGGCCTGAGGGTTTCAGGGGCTCACTATTTATCGGTGAATTTAAAACCTACGAGTGGCTTTAAAGGCCAGGCAGGGAGAGCAGGGTCACTTGAGTGGTCCGCCTCCCAGGTCACTCGGGGCTTTCTACGAGGGGAACCTCATGGCTGGGGCGGCCTGGCTCTCTCTAGCTTGGCAGCTCACTGGGCGGTTATTCGAGATGGGTGTCTGTGAGGTGGCCGCCTCCCGATCAGAAGCAGACATCAGGCACTTACTGTACATAAGGGACATACGCGTAATGCATATTTCCACAGACAATCCTGGACGCCGACACAGAGCCTGCCCGCGTCCCCAAGCATATTCGCAGGGCAGAGTTCTGCCAGCCAAACAGAAAAGGCCCCGAGCACTCGGTTGCCTCAGGCTTTGTCTGAGTGGAGCAAACTCCACACCCTCCAAGAGGGGCCTGGTGGGGGCCTGGAGGGGTCAGGGCGGGGGCGATGGCCAGCAGCCTGGACCTCATGCTCCGCAGCCGCGCACCCTCCAGGCGTCCCCACCACAGGGCAGCCCAGCAAGGCCGCCGAGTCCGAGGCTGGAACCCCCCTGGTGAGTCTCACGGATTCCTCTCAATAACGTGAAAGGTTTTTAAGGCACTTGCCCTTAAAGAGAAAAGGCTTTATTTTCTAGATATCGTAAATACGTTTAAAATGTTGTATTTCCCCAGCAAAGGGCCCCACCTGCGGCTGTGCCCCACACACATTGTCTGGATCCCACAGGAACGCGCAGGCGCTCTCCTCACTAGCCCACGCCGTGGGCGAGAAGACTGAGCTGAGCAACACTCCCCCCTCCTTCCCCGCACAGGCAATGACGGGTGAGGTCGGGGTGCCTCCCACCCGGGGCACGTCTCCCTCCTGACACTGGGGGGTGTGGCTGCTCTCAGCAGGAGGGACGGGAGGCCCCCCCACAGGGGCTGGAGGGCCCTGCGCTTTGTGGCCGAGACCGGAGTCACCGCCTGCCCCTTCTGGGCCCTGCTGCCTTGCGCACGGAGATCGCTGGGGGCCCTCCGGTGAGGCCGGCTCTGGCCTGGGTGCCTCTCGGCCCTGCAGCCACCCGGAGCCCACCCGGAGTACCTGCCCAAGCAGGTACTGTGCAACAGAGAGGATGGCTGCAATGAAACCGTGCCATGCTCCAAGAGGTGAGGAAGCGACTGTGGGGGAGGGACGGGGGGGTAGATGATGGAGATTCTGTTTGTTAAAAAAAAAAAAAGAAAGAACAAGCCCCAAATGGAATCGCTTGTGCCAAGCCCCAGGTCAGCAAACCAAACAACACCTAACTAACTGCCGTTGGGGCCCCTCCCAGGAATGCAATCTTACCCCGTCAGTCGGGCATGTTCTGGGCAGGGCGAGGGAGGTAATCCGCCTGACAGACCCATCTCGTCCCCCAGAGGAAGGTGACCTTGCCTGAACCAACCCACCCTTGTCCCCCTTCTGCCTGTAAGAGCCTCCCAGTCGGTAGGGCTCCTCGGAGCTCCTTCCCGCCTACTAGATGCGATGCCACCTGATTCATGGACCATCAGATAAAGCCAATCAGATCTTCAAAATTTACTCAGTTAAATTTAAATGTCCCGCCCTCGGGAGGCAGGAATATGTCCCTTGGCGGTGACAGTGATTTGCCCAGTCTTACCTTAAGGTCCATTTTATTTTTTAATATGTGAAAAGTCATGAGGCACAGCTTGCCAGGGCGATCCCTCCACCTGCAAAATGCATGCCCTGTAGCTGTCTCTTGTCGCCATGGCAACCATCCCAAGCCTCCCAGCCTCTCTCTCCTGGGCCTGCCACTGGGTAGCCATGCAGGGTTAGTCCTTACTTCTCTGCACTCCTCCCCCACCCCACCCCCTGCAGGGCGGGCATCCAGAGATCTAAAGCAGACACAGCTACTCCTCTGCTCAAAAACCTCCATGGGTTCCCTGCCCCCATCCAGGGGAAGTTCCCTCCACATGGTATGTGACCTCTGTGACCTCATCCTGTCCCTTCCTGCCCCTCCCCCCATGCTAGACCCCCTTTCCTTCCTCAATACCCCAAGCTGGTTCATGCCTCAGGTCCTTTGCACTGGCTGTTCCCTATGCCTGGAAAGTTATCTTCCAGAATCTCTGTACAATGACCTCCTCCTTCCCTGATCACCGACCTCAACCCTCCCCACTGCAGTCCCTCCTCCTCCCAACACCAACACTGCCCAATCCACTCTTGCGTACCTGCCGATCTCTTCCCTGCCTCTGCTAGACAACAGCTGCTTGTCAGGCAAAGGCAGGCTCTGCTTCATTCCCCACTCCATCCCCAGTGTCTGCAACAGTGCCTGGAACACAGTCCATGTTCAACTAGCTGGAGACCCAGGGAGGGGCCGAAGCTGCAGTTCAAGCCCAAAGGCATGTGCTGCAGAATTCCCTCTTCCCCCGGGGGAGGCCGTCATGTGTTCTGCTCAGGTGTCCAGCTGACCGGGTGAGGCCAAGCCACTTTGTGGAGGCACTCTGCTTCACTCAGAGCCCACTGATTTCAAGGTGAATCTCACCCATAAACACCATCACAGAAACATCCAGAAAACTGTTTGACCACCTAGCTGGGCCCCATGACCCAGCCTCATGGATGCATAAAATTAACCTCCCAAACCCCAAACAAGGATAAACCCAAAGACATCCATGCCGAGACGCAGGATGCTTACATTTCTGAAAATCGAAGACAAAGAAAAATCTTGAAAGCAGTCCAAGGAAAATAAACCTTACCTACAGGAGAACAACTATCAGAATGAGAGCAGATGTTTTTGTTTGTGGCTGGAAGGAAATGGCACCATATTCCCCACATGCTGAAAGGGAAAAAAAAAAAAAAAGTCAACCCAGGACTTTGTAACCAGCAAAGCTATGCTTGAGGAATAAAGGGGAGATCAAGGCATTCCCAGAGGAAGAAAAACTGAGAGAACTTGCCACTCACGGAGCTACCCCAGAATATGGCGGAAGGAAGCTCTCTAAACGGAAAGAAAAAAAGAAGGGACCTTAGAGTATTAGGAAGAGAAGACACAGTGAGCAAAACAAAATGGGTAAGTAAAATAGAGGTTTTTTTCAAATTCTTGAGTTTTCTAGTTACATTTGGTAGTGGAGCACAAATTACAACAGGGCCTGATGTGGTTCTACATGTATATAGAGTAAATATTTACAATTATATCACACACAGGGGATGGAAAAGGGACATAAAACAAGGGAAGTCTTCTCTACTTCACTCAAACTACTGAAATGGTAAAGCCAGTAGGCTGTGGTTAGTGATGCATACATCACATAAAACCCAGAGTAATCACCAAAAAAACCCAGAGAGATACACTCAAAAACACTCTCAATAAACAGAACAGAATTCTGAAGGTGAGCAAGGGACAAAAGCAGAAAGGCAGAAAAAAATAACTCAGAGAGAAGAAAGCAAACACAAAGCAAAAATAGACACACACATATATATATGGTACTTAACATCTAACATATAAATAATTATGTTAAACATACCAATTAAGACACAGATTGGCAGAGTGGATTTAAAAACATGTCTCAACTAGACGCCGTCCATAAGAAACTCACTTTAATTATAACAATATTGGCAGAAGGCGAAAAGATGGGAACAACATCGCTTGCAAACCCCCATCACATGAAAGCAGAAGGGGCCACGTTCATATGAGATAAAGTAGACATCAGAGCAAAGAAGATCACCGCAACAGACGGGGACGTGCTATCATGACAAAAGGGCCAGTCCTCCCAGAAGACGTAGCAACCCTAAATGTGAATGCACCCAACAGCGTGATGTGAGGCAGATGCTGATAGAAGGAGAAATAGTCGAACCCACAGCTGTAGCTGGAAACGTCAGCACCCCCTCCTCAGTGACTGAGAGGTGTACGCGGCGCTAAGCAAAGATACGGAAGAACCTGGTAACATCATCCACCCATAGGAACTGGCCGGCATTTACATCTCACGACCACAGAGTGAACGCCGTTTCCAGATGCCCTGGGAATGTATACCAAGGTAGACCATATCCTGGGCCATAAGACAAACTTCAGAAATTATAAATTATTGAACCCGGGCACAGTGTTCTCCAAACATGATGGAATCACTCTAGATGTCCAAGACTGGAAGATGAGGCGAAAGCCTCGAACCCGGGGGACCAAGTACGCTTGTGTGGGGTGAAGAGGAAACCCCATGGGGAACGGAGAAGTACATTCAAATGACAATGAAGATACAGCATCTCGACAGTGCAAGAGCGGAGCTGAGGGTGAGAGTTGTAGTAATAAATGCGTGCATTAAGGAAGAAACTGTCTCAAATCAATCATCTAGGTTCCCATCTCAAGAACCTAGAAAAGAAGAGGAAAATAAACCTGGGGCGCCTGGGTGGCTCAGTCAGTTAAGCGTCTGACTCTTGATCTTGGCTCAGGTCCCGATCTCAGGGTCATGAGATCAAGCCCCGCATCGGGCTCTGTGCTGGGCAGGGAGCCTGCCTGAGATTCTCCCTCTCCCTCTCCTTCTGCCCCTCCTCCCACTCGCTCGCTCTCTCTCTGTCTCTCTACAATACACACACACACACAAATTTTTTTAAATAAAATAAACCCAAAACAGGCAGAAGAGAGGAAATAATAAATAGAAGAGCAGAAATTGATGAAATTGACAACAAAAAAAACAATACAGAATATCAATGAAACAAAGAGCTGGCCTTCAGAGACATCACTAAAATTGACAAAAACCCAAGCACGACTGACAAGGAAAGAAATATAAAAGACATGAATTACTGCTATGAAGAATGAAACAGGGCTATCGCGGCAGAACCTATGGGTATTGGAGGAGAGCAGGAAGTACCATGAACGCTGCACACACAGAAATGTGGCAAAGTTGACTAAGTACAGCACCTCCGGAATAGATAGGAAATACCGCCAACCCCCGAGCCCTATGTCTGGCACCTGCAGACACCAGCCAATCCTGCCCACCTCCAGGCAGCCAGCATAACCTCTGTTATAGGATGGTACCTACAGAGCCTAGAGAGGTTACCCCAGATTGATGAGGAAGATAAAAACTAAATTGGTTTTGGGAAATACGTACGGTGAACCCAGGCCGAGCAGGGGTCCAAGACCCTCCAGAGACCCAGAAGGAATACAGGGGGCTCGATCCCGGAGGGCAGACGGAGGAGGTGGCGGCAGCCGGCGTGGAGAGGGAGGCTGGAGGGAGGCTCTGGGGGTGCTGACGGGAATTTGCAGGATGCCCCCCCTGCCGTGTTGTCTTTAAAGAAAAATCTCGCTGCTGGTTTTAATGTCATGTCAACACCATGAAGGACTCAGCAACGATGTAAGCGAGGCTGGGATCATCAAAGTACCAAGGAGGATTTAAATAATGTTCAGGAAATTGCTTTTCCTCTCATTTATTCTGTGCTTTTGAAGGTGAAGAGTCCTCGGCCTCGGGGACGGCTTAGAACAGCAGAGGATAGGGAAGGGCTCACTGTCCTGGTTCAGTCCAGACTATTCTATTCTGCTGCATAAAGGAGCCAGGCCTCTCAAAGGAAACCAGTCTTTCATACAATTTCTTGGAAATCCAGTCAAGAAAGTGTGTATGTCTCCCTCAGATAACACTGCAGTATTATAGGCATTTAACTCGATCAGTGAGCTATGGAAAAATAAAACACCCATTTAGGCGAGTGCCTGGAAATGCAGCTGAGCCGAGGAAAGCCTGAGGCCTGTCAGGGCTCTGGGATGGCCGGGCAGGCTTGGCAGGGAAGTATATGGCCCGTTCCATCCCTGATGCCAACTCCAGCATCAGCATCAGCATCACCTGGGGGGCTGGCTCCATATGCAGGCTCCTGGCCCCACGCCAGACCTGGTGGCCCCAGGTCTCGGGTCGTGGCCCCCAGGAAGCTGCACGTGTAACAGGTTTCTCAGGCGGGTCCTATGCATATAACATAAGTGCCACAGTTGGGTTCCCGACTCGGTTTCTGCTGAGGCCAAAGTCAAGAGACGTCAGTGGAGACCTCCAGGGTCCATAGCAAAGAGCCCGAGCAACTGTGTGTGATTCTCAAGTGCTTTCCCAGTTCTCAGCCTGAGCCACCTTGAGGGTTCGGAGGGCTGGGGCTGGACTGTTGAAGGGAGGAGGCTGGAAATCAGCAAGTCAAGTTCTTTGGAAATACACGGGTCTGCTGTGAGTCCCCCCATAGCACGGCCTTCCCCTCACTCGGAGGAGAGGAGAGGGGTTTCTAGGAGGCCCCTGGAGGGTTCGAGGTATGTCCCCAAGAGTGTGCAGGACACTGATGCAAGTCACCTCACTCCCAAAGAGAGTCTGGGCAGCGCTGCCTCCAGGAGGCTGAAGGACAGGAGGGTTATGACTTGGGAAATGTGCCACCAAGGACTGGGGCCAGCTGTGGGCCTCCTGGAGGCACTTGGCACTATGCCTAAGATAATGTCTGGGGCCGTTTGAAAGAGACTTTTCCCAGGAAGATGCCTGGAGGGGTGACAGGTCGGGAACATCTGTGCAGAGGGCATGCCCTGGAGCCGTCCAAGGAACCACAGCAGAGCGAGGAGAGGGCTGGCCTCCATCCTGGGGCCACATAGACGGACACCTCCAAGGGGCCCTGGGGCTCTCAGTGCCACGTGTCCCTCTCTGTTCCCCACCCCCTCCCCTCCCTCCAACCTTGCAAGTGCCCAGGGCCTATGAGGGCAGTGGGGTCTGGGTCTGCCCACTGGGACCCCACTGCAGTGCCAGTCTTGACCATGTCTGTGCCAGAGGAGCAGAGACATTGAGGGACAGCAAAGATCAAAGTTTTGAGTCATTTTACTGGACCAACCACACTACTTTAAAGAAAAATCAGACTTCTGCTGTAGCGAAGAAAGACGATATGACATTCCATTTCTGAGAAGGACCAGAGACATCACGCAGCCTGCCAGGCGTCACATTCACCCCGTGCAAGGCTTCAGCAGCCCAAAGGGGCATCACTGACAACGTGGAGTCTCCAAGTGTCTGGAAACGAACCCTTTGACACAGCACAGGCGAGGAGGGTGGGTGGGCTCGGTGTGGCTGCCTCGGCCCACCCCTCCCTGCACCATGCATCCCAGTGCACTCAGCCCCATGCCTGGGAGGCAGCAGACAAGACCTTCTGCAGATGTTGCAGAGGCTCCTCACTGCCTGCCCAGCGTCCATCCTCACTCTCTTCCTTAGGAACAGAACCCCATTTTTAGCTGAGCAGTGATGATCCTCCCTTGCACTCAGCATGGTCACATGATTAGGTTCTGGCCAATGAGGTGTGAAGCAAAGCCTTGTATGGTACTTCCAGAAAGTCTCCCTAAGGAACATGGATAGGATGGCTGGAGTTCCAGTACCCACCTTGGACCACAAGGATGAGGGCATGCTGGAGTGTCCATCCCTAACAGCTTCCTACAACCACCCACCTCCAAACTGCTGTTACATGAAAAGGGGGATAAAATAACTATCTTATTTCAGACACTGATGCTGGGAAGATTTTGGTTAAATACTGCAGGACCTAATCTTGGCTGATGGATATACAGTGACTCCCTCTCACGCCTCATCTCACCAAGGACACCACCAGCCTGGCACGCAGTGGGCACTCCCCCAGACTTAGCTCCAACCCCCTTGCATGTTTCAGGGTTAAGTGTGGCGTGGGGGTTTCTCCTTCAGCTCTGTACACATGCCAAGGGGATGCACTGAGCTTAGCGCAGCCTCCTCCCAATGGATCTCAGAGACAGGTGACAATGTGGTGTATGCTGGTGGAAGGGATCATGACTCCATCCCAGGATTGAAGGGCTGAGCTGTGACTGGACCTGGGTGTCTAGGTCATAGATGGCACTCCAACCTTGGCCTGGGATGGCTCTCTGGGGAGATGAAACACAGCAAGGGTCATGGGTTCAGTTGTGCCCCTCCCCAAATTCCTATGACATTTTAACCTTAGAAAAAGGATTGTTGCAGGTGTAATGAGTTAAGAAGAGGTGAGTAGGATAGGCCCCTAACCCAATATGATTGGTGTGCTTATAAGAAAAAGAAATTGGACACACACACATGGGCACACATGCACACAAAGGGAGAACACATGTCATGGGAAGATCGGAGTTATGCTGCCAAGGAACCACCAGAAGCCAGGACAGGACAGATGCTTCCCCAGGACCTGCCTTCAGAGGGAGAATGGCCTTATTCACACCTTGATCTCAACTTCTGACTTCCAGAATAGTGAAACAATGAATTCCGGCTTTAGTGCTTTGTCATGGCAGCCCCAGCAAACTCATACAGCAGGTTATACCCACATCGCCCTGTCCTTCAGGAGTTTACATGCCAGGCATCAGAGCACACTGACTGTCTGGTACTCAGTGTTTCCTGGGCAGGAGGAGAAGTGGATGGATGGGTGGATGGGTGGATGGATGGATGGATGGATGGTTGGTGGATGGATGGTGGATAGATGGATGGGTGGGTGGTTGGATAGGTAGGTGGGTAGATGGATGGATGGCTGGACCGATGGTTGGATGGCTGGGTGGATGGGTGGATGGATGGATGATGGATGGATGGATGGATGGACGGACAGATGGATGGAGGGATGGGTGGATGGGTGGGTGGTTGGATGGATGGATACATGGATGCGTGGATGAGTGGGTGGGTGGATAGGTAGGTGGGTAGATAGATGGATGGATGGACCAATGGTTGGATGGCTGGATGGATGGGCAGATGGATAGGTGGATGGATAGATGGATGGGTGGGTGGATGGATGAATATGAAGATGTGAGTGCACAGATGGTGTGTGAGTAAGAAGATGAACAAATGAATGAATGCATGGATGGAAGAACACACAGGGCAGCCACCAGATGCTTCAAGGATTCTGCAAAATGCCTCCCATGCCTACAAGTGCTCACAGACCACCCCGGCATGTGCAGCTGGCAGAACGGCTGCATCACGCCCGTGGATGCCACAGAAATCAATGCAACCTCAACTCCAGGGAAAAATAGGCCATTGTTTTCTGTAAAACTGCCGGGAACTGCCCTGATCAATGACTGCATCCATCTGTTTTACTCTTCACACCACCTATTTTTATTCCTCATGAATAACAAAGGGGGCTCAGAGGAAGAAGTAGGGGTTGCTGCAAGGGGACTGGGTGCATATCCCCAGGGAGGTGATGGGGCAGGTCTTTCATGGAGGATGACACCCTGCAGAATTTTTTGCTTGGCTGGTAAGATGAGCCAGGAGCAGCAAGAGGGATATGCCAGCGTCCAGGTTTGCCATCCTCCCTCCATGGGAGCCAGCTCGATGGCAGGTGCTGCTGGTCTCCGACATGAGAGTGTCTGACCACTAAGGAGAAGGAGATGGAGGCACCAGGGACACAGCCCTCTGTCACACACAAATCCAGGCATTCGAGAGTGAGCAACGATACACACTCCCACCATAAGCACCTAGAGGGGCGAACATTCACCAAAGGCTCAGCTCAGAGAAGCATCCTCCCTGTTGACCTTGACCCAGGTCCAGGGGAACAGATGCCCAGTACCGTCAGGAGAATAGGCAAGCAGGAGAGAGGCTTAGGAGGATGATCCTGCCCAGACAAAGGGCCCTGCATCTCATCAACCCTCCCCGGCCCTGGGAGCAGCCTGGCTGAGCAACTGAATGACATAACCCGACGCCGTGGGTGCCCAGGCTCCCCCAAGGTTCCAAACACTTAGCTGTGCCTGTCCCCAGTGCACAGGCCACTGGGTTTCTCCCCTCCAAAATTAATAACAATTGGAAAAAACCTGATGGGCAGTGAGAAGTCTCTGGAAGGTGCTGCCAGGAAAAGCCGTTGGTTAATATACTCCTTTCTGGAGCTCAGGACTCATTTGGCTGGGCTTCTGGGGCACTCGTTGCCAACGCAGCCTCGGCTAATAAGTAATTAGAAGATAATTAACATTTGTAACATACAATGGGAAACATCTGGACCTACCAACTTATTAAAACCTAAGAACCTGATTAATCAATTGCGTAGAGAGACGGAACACGGGCTCAGGTTGGGGGATCGGCTTCCTTGGGCTCAGCCCTCCCCACTCAGCCCTGAAAAGATATCCTCTGGTCCCGAAGTGGGTGACACTTAAGTGTGGACTCTGTCCACCCAAGACACCCTCCCCTGGCCTCCCACTGCTTCCTCTTTCCCCAGGCGTCTCCAAGGATCAGAGAAAGCAGAGACACAGCGCTCTTCCACAGGCCAAAGTTCCCCGGGGGGAAAAGAAAGGCCAAGGTATGGGTGGGGTAGCTCCTGTGTCCCCACCCGTCCCCTTCTCCTCCTGATTCCTCTCCTTCCCCAGACAGTCACCTGGGAGTTCAGGGAGAGAGCAGCCCCTTGTGTGCCCCCCTGGGATGCACCATGGCTTAGCCTCAAAAACGCCCACGACAGGGGACAGCAAAATCAACCAAAGCAAAGCCCCCTCCAGCCAGGACCATGTCTGTGAAGATGCACTGGACTCCAGACCCTGCTCCCCCGCTCTGGTCCATGACAGCCTCCCCCTGACCCCTCTACTTCTCCCCTCCATCTTCTGAGCGGCAGGGTAGGGGGGAGATGTGCGGGAACCCATGTACTCGATGAGCCTGAGTGCGCTCCCCCAATGCTTTGGTTTCCAGCCAAAACATTAGGATGTTGCTCTACCAACTAATCATCCTCCCTCAGACAGGAGGGAGCTGAAATTAAAAACCTGGTGTTGCCGTGAATGTGGGTGAAAGCCAATTAGGGCTGCAGTACTTCTCGCTAGTGAAGCTGGGCAGCATGGAAAATCCTCAGGCTGCTCCTTGAATCTCGCTCCAAGTCACTTCCTAGGGGGGATTGTTCTTCGAAAAATGTAGGTCCAACCCCCCCCCGCCCCCCACTCTCTGCCTTCAGTGAGAAGCCTGAAGAGAGGTACTCAGGGATGCAAATGGGAGAGGTTCGCCGGCCCAGGACCACCTCTGTCTCCGCTTTACTGCCGAGCTAGGGGCTAGGCTCTAGGTTCAGGTGGGGGCTGTCCTCATGGCATTGGAATCCCAAGGCCAGCGTGATGGGTCCAGGGGCAGGCATGGGATATGAGCGGACCCCGTGAGAGGCTTGCCCCAGGATTTCTCTCCCTCCGGCTCAGGGAAGAGGCCTCTCTTATCCCTGGAAGATTTGCAGCCCTGGCTCCTAACCTGGAAAGGCAGCATGGGACAAAGCCACCGTGCAGGGAGGCCGAGGCAGGGCTCGGGGCTGGCTGAGAACACTCAGGGCCCCAGTTCCCTTGGGCCAGCACTATCCGCTTCCCTGGTTCAATTTACTGAGCCAGGAGGTTCCTTGTTTTTGCTCAAGGCTGTTTGGGCTGCATTCCTGCTGTTCCCCACCACACGCAACAAGTGCAAATACCCCTATTTGGGCCCCAACGTTCATGGGAAAGGTGCGAGCACTCAGCTGGAGGGTTGTGTTCAGAAAAAGAAAAAACAAATAAAAGAAAACAGGTGTGAGAAAGTGATATTAAGCGAGTTAATATGACCACATTAGCAGGAGGGAAGGCTGGGTCCACTTAGAAAGACAAACCATTTTCAGGTTTTAAAACCATGGCTACCCTCACTTGCATGCATCCTGTGAATGTTTTAAGCAGAGATCCTCCCACTTGGCCATTTGCAGGCAACCTGTCTCGACCTGACCCCTCCACTGTAGTGGGTTTTCGGCAGATTCTGTTTTCAGTGGACTGCTTCCTGGCTTCCCAATAAAGCAGACAGAATAGGTGCTTTTAGGG
>NC_138372.1:3392687-3417517 GCF_054177405.1 Leptonychotes weddellii
TGAGGGAGAAATCCAAGCAGTTTCCCTAGGTCTCTCCCACCGCTGCTGCCTGCCCAGGTCATCAGCGGGTGCCCCCCCACCCAGCTCCATCTAACGTCACCATCGCCCCCACTGCGAAGCCTTTGCTGAGAGTCGGCTACCTGCCCATAGCCATCCTGGAGCATGGGGGTCCAGGTCCCGGCGTCCAACAGCTGCCCAGTCCGAAAGCCCAGCTCTGCCTTGGGGGAAACAGTCCCAGCCTCTTCTCCCACCCCAGCCTCCGCCTCCTCCCGTGGAAAACGCAATAGGTCATCAACTCATCTGAGTATTGCAATCACACAAGCACGGTACTTAGCAGGGAGCCGGGAACGGAGAAGTCGTTGGCAAAGTCGAGCAGCTGTGTATTAGGGTCTCCATCAGGGGTCACGCCTTCAGCATCACAGAGCTCAAAGAGGGGGCGAGGAGGCGGCACGGCCAGGGAGGGTCGTCTGGAGGCCGAGCATCACAACGTGCCCTGTCAGAGTCACAGAACAGAGGGGAGACTGAGCCGGGGCCTGGGGAGGGTGCTTGGAGGCGGCTTGGAGCATGGGTGGGGACTGGGGTGGCACTGCCCAGGGGGACACAGAGAAGTCCAAAGGCAGGGTGAGGATGGCACATAGGGGAGTGGTGCCTAGACCAGCCAGAGACAAGATGGGGAGACATTCTGCCCCCACCCCTGGTTCCTGCTCTAGAGGACACGGGATCCCCAGAGCCGGGAAGAGCTGGGAGTCCAGGAGACTCCAGAGGGCCGGGGGAAGGCAGAGCCACTGGATCAGTGAGGGGAAACGTTGAAGGCTTCCTTCCAAAAGAGAGTAAAGAAAAATAAAGAATGCCCTTTCATGCCTTCAACTAATACATATTAGACAACTTTATTGCACTGGGCGCTGGGGACACCTGGGGTTCACGGTCCAACAATACTCATTTGTGGTACGAGAGGCACTCAGGTGTGCCCAGACGCTTACTTCTTTAATCTGGCTCCAAAATTACTAACCTCTTGAATATCAAGTGCATCCTGCAGGGACCAGCACGCCACTTCCTCCTAGAAATCACCCTCCAGACGAGGCTTGCCAGAGCCCGTGAGTCCTGTCCCCAGAGCTTCCCCGGAGAGGGACAGAGGGAGGGACGGCGTGTGAGGACAACCTGCCACCTAAGGGCCCTGTGCTCATAACTAAAACCTGAAAATGGAGCCTTCAGATTTAACTTACAGTCTGAGTGGAGTTTTTTCTCACACATCTATAATCCTTCATGCACAGCTAGAAATGTCGATTATGTTACATAAACGATGAACGATAAAGCAGAAAGAGCCCCTCTCGTTCCAGAGAGCCACAGTCTCTCGGGCTGCCAGTCGCCGATCCCACCTCAACCGGCAGGCATGCAGGCCGGGCCCCCCCCCGCCCGACCCCCAGCAGCCATGTGGCCGCACCCAAAGCAAGGTCCTGGCAGACGGAGGCTGAGAGACACGCCAGCGGCCGATCAGCGGGATTCACGACGTGAGCGCAGACTGATGGGCTCTCCCAGGCCTGCAAGCCTGAGCCTCCTCCCAGGTCCCCCGCTCGGGCCCTCCACGGGGTTTACACTTGCCCACGCTCACACAGTGAAGAAGTAAGCGGCAGGCCAGGATTCGGTCCACACCATGTCTACCCCACCACCAGGCTGTGGTCAGGACACCGCTTACATCAGACAGAACCGCTGGGGGGTGGGGATGCTCATTAAAAACCAGGCTACTGGGCTCCACCACTGACCTATAAAGTCACGTCTCTAGAGGGGCACCTGGGGGCTACCCTTCCAAGAAGTGCCCCCATCTGAGCTCAGAAGCATCCCCTGGTCTCTTGTGAGCACAAGCCACAGACACCTGGGTGGGGGGACGTCCTGTTGCCTGGGCTCCACTCCATCCCAGCCCTGCAGCAGGCAACGGGGCCACAACGTCTGTGTGAGAACCCGCACCCTGGCCTTGCCCCAGGGGCCGAGACTGAGGGGCTGGCCGCACAGGGCCCCTGCCACCCGGCTCCAGCCCTCCTGGTAGCAAGGACAGCGGGGACTTTGCTTTACTTTGTTATCTGCTGGATCCCCCATGCCTAGAAGAGCACCTGGCCCAGAGGAGGTGCTCAAAAATTACTGGAGAAAGGGAGGGGAGAGTGAGGGAGAGACAGAGTCAGGGAAAGAGGGCGGAGGAGAGACAGGGAGTCATGCATGGCCCGGCGCTGCTGAGAATGGAGACTGGGGCTCTTCAGCCAAATCCCGGAGCCCTGGAAAGTGTCACCCTGAGGCCATTCACTCTTTTGCCACGCGCCCTGGTCAGGTTCCCCAGAGCCCCCAGAGCCTGGTGCCGGGTTGTCCATGGTGGACACCGGGGAAAATGTGTCGCATAAGTGAGTAGGTAAACGAAGGAACCAGTGGATGGGGCATTCTGCACCATCAGTGAGAGCTAGCAGGTGCAGGTCTCCAGAAGATGCAGATTATCCATGTCACTGCCCAGGAAGGACACACACGCAGAGTGCCCAGCACACCCAGACGGTTCATAAACACTTGATGAAGAAGGAAGCAGGCTCTGAGAACCGAGGTATCTTGTCCGAGAGCCAACTCGGAGGACGTTGCCACAAGCTCTCCTGCTCCCCACAGGGCTGAGGACCCCAGGACAGCTGTCTGGCCCCCTGCCTGAGCCACAGAGGGCCTGGGCGGTTGACCTCGTGCTGTGGGATGGACACACCCTCCAGCAGTCACGTCTACGTGGGCTACTCGGCTGCAGAGGCATCTTGGCTCCTCACACAACCTTCTGAAGTTTGCTACTGATGTTAAAGGTTGCCCGCATCCACTCTCTGCGCCCGGGGCCGCACCCCACACAGTGCACATGCTGAAAAATTAAAGGGACAACAAAGTGCCCGGGCAGATTGCTGTATGACCTTCTCTAGAAAGACTCAGCCCCTGGGGGCCCCCGCCTCTCCTCCCCCAGCCCCATACCAGAGCAGCCTGGGGCTGGCAGTGGGCACGGCGAGCACCTCGGTCTGTGTCTCCCAGGACGCAGTCTGGTTTGCTGAAAACGTGTTTGTCTAGGGGCGGAGTTTCTTCCATTGGAAGGTTTCTGATGGGTTTGGTTTGAGGTTTTAGAAAGATAAAGACCTTTTTTGAAAAGCAAACTGTCAGACCCCTTCCTGCCTCTGTCCTTGCAGAACGTTGGGGACCTGGCTGGCTGTCTGTCTCCCGTGCTGTCCTCCAGCTGTGGGGGCAGTCTTCCGGGCCCTTGTCTGCTCTGGCCGGCCGGCCCAAAAACCTGAATCCCAGAGCCTCTCTCATGCCCCAGAAATCCCCAGATTTCTGCAAGTCCCTGTGGTTTCCATCCTCGGTCTCCCATCAGCTCCGAGTGCTGGCTTCCACAGCCCTCTCCACCTCACTGCCCCCCCTTCTCCCCTAGTCTCTGGGATGGAGCTCGCGATCCTCAGCCCCCACCAGGCCCCACACACCAGGCATCTCGTACATCAGACTCGACTCGTTTCTGCCCGGGGCTTTCACACCTAGTGAGGACAAGTGGAGCCAGCTGGAGGGGTGGGTAGCAAAGGTCCTTTGGCTGTCCAGCCACTTCTCAAAGGCTGGGCTTTCTGGAGGATTCTCCTGGGTAACAAAGCAATTAGAAGCACCCACCAGTGAAGTGGGATGGAGAAAGTTTCCAGAACCAAGTGTGATTCCATGCTTTAGCTTTGGAGGCCACAACACCTGAACCCGCCTCTCCACACAAGGAGAACACCAGAAGGCACGTATCACCCTTCAATAAGCTGGTGAGGCCCTGGGCCAGCTCTGGCCGCGGAGGCCCCCAGACATGTCACTCCACCTCTGGGCTCCCTGCAGGCTGGAGCATGCCACGCAGATGGTGGGGGTAGGTCACGGGTCCCCAAACTCCCTGGGGCCCTGTGAGGACCCCTAGCTCTCAGGTCCCTCCCAGGCCTCTAGGAAGGATCCAGGTCATGTCAGGTCAGAGAAGTAACCCCATGGGTTTGAGGGCACGTGAGTGGGCAGGTGTGACTTGGGACTGAGGAGGTGGCCAGGGATCCTCCCACTGCCCCACACAGTCCTCCAGGTGCTCCCTCCCTCCCTCCCACTGGGGATCCTGCCTCGGGAGAGACCCTCATGGAGGGAAACCCTCTCTGACATGCAGCTGACCTCCCAGAGAGCAGCCACAGTCCCGACAGCCAGCCCCAGCTGCCCCGGACCACCCTGCCACTGGCACCCACCTGCCTCCTTCAAGGAGTAAGTGGCCTCCTGTCTCTGGCTCCTTCACGGCCCAGCAGAGTCTCCTGTTTCTATCAACCTTGTGGATCAAGGCCTTTGCGTGATCTGGCTCTTTCCACTGGCTGAAGCAATTTACCTGAATAATTTATTGCGGCACAAAGGCGGAGGGAAATTTGGAATCCTGAGTGGCCTCTTCCGAACAAATGCCACTTTTGCAGCATTCCCGGGAGTCCCCAGCACTTAGCAGGGCAGGGGGCAGGGGCTGGGGGCGGGGCATGGGCTGGGGCAGGGGCAGGGGGGGGAAGGGGGGCGGGGATTCTCTCCCTGGAGCCCACCCCCCACTTCTCACTGGTCTCCAATGACTTCATTCTAAAGCAAAGGTAGTGTTGGAAATTAATTCAAATGTGCTGTCAAAACAGTTATGTAAGCAGCTTACTTTTAAAGACCTGGACCAGAGACACAACCTGGTGAAGGCTTACGTAAGCCGGGGGATACCGAGCTGCTGGAATGGACGGCCCTGTGCCCGCTTCCAGGCCCTCAACAGAGCATCGGACGGCAGAGCTGGGCACTCAGAGCACCGGCTGAGCCAGAGCGGGGCCACACGGGGCACCCCCAGGTCCCACCTCCCACCTACAGACTCAGAGACCAGAAACAGGGCGTAAGCGCAGGCTGCACAGACCTCCAGGGGCCTCCAGGCTTCAGGACCCATGCCCTGCCCTCCACCTGCCCTCCCAATTCAGCCCCTGCACTACCTGTAAACCTGTTCTTCCCCAGCAGAGAACTTCCCGCGGCACGGTTTCATCCTGGTGGGAACTCCCTTCCCAGGACTTTGCATGCTTGTCCTTGATTTCTTCCTGGTAGGACTAAACTGAACTCCTCTGACACGGTCATATTCATCATTTTCAGCACAGAAAAACGGTTCCTGAGAAAAGAAAAGCAAATGACCACTACGCATATGATCAACCTCCCTACTAATCAAAGAAATGGAAATTAAAATAAGATTCCTCTTCACCTCTAAGATTGATCAGATTTTTAAAATAAATTTCAATGATGCTATTCCAGGCAGTGAGGATAGAGTAAGACAGGCACTCCCAATCACTGAGGACGGGCATGTAAATTGGCATAACCATCTGGAAAACAATCTGTCACTTTGTATCTATCAGCCAGGCTAAGCCAGGGTATACTATAGAAAAAAACAACAAAAAAAGTAATGGCTTGTAAAAAAGTCTTGATTCTCTCTCCTGCCACATGTCCAGAGCAGTTTGGTTGTTATGCTAGAGGGAAGAGTGGTCTGCACAGTGTACTGTTCCTCGCTCCAGGACCCATGCTGATGAGGCAGGAAACACCTAGAATGTTGCTGGCATCTGTGGTGGAGGGAAGGAATGAACAAAACAGAACTGCCTCTCAACCTCTGCCCGGAGGTGACACACATCACTTCTGCTCCTATTTCATTGGCCAAAGCAAACACATGCTTTGACTTCTAGCATAACTATGTGATAAAGGATGGATGGATGGATACATAGATGCAAAATGGAGGGATGGATGGATGGATGGAACGATGGATGGATGGATGGATACACAGATGCATGGATGGATGGAGACATAGATGCATAGTGGAAGAATGGATGGATGGATGGAATGATGGATGGATACATAGATGCATAATGGAGGGATGGATGGATGTGCATGGATGGATGGAAGGATGGATGCATGGATGGATGGATACATAGATGCATGGATGGATGGATACACAGATGCATAGTGGAAGAACGGATGGATGGATGGATGGAACGATGGATGGAAGGATGGAGAGATACGTAGATGCATAATGGAGGGATGGATGGATGGAAGGATGGATACATGGATGGACGGAAAGATGGGTGGATAGATAGATAGATGCATGGATGAATGGATACATAGATGCATAATGGAGGGATGGATGGATGCATAGATGGATGAAAGGAGAGATGCATGGATGGATGGATGCATGGATGCATGGATGCATGGATGCATGGATGCTTGGATGGATGGATGGATGGCCGGAAAGACAGATGATTGTTATATGGATAGATAGAGGCATACTCTATGACAACATGGATTTTTGTCCGGGTTCTCATGGCATTGGCCTTTATGTTTTGTACAGCAGTTGACACACAGTACATTTTTTGAAGGAAGGGGTGATTGGATGACAGATGGATGGATGGGGGTAGGAAGGGAGGGATACAGGGATGAGAAGTGAAAGAAAGAGCAATAACAAAAGCAGGAGTGAGGACAGAACTAAAGGCAAACCCATAAATGGAAAAATGGACCAGAGAGAGGGATCCAATCTCTTAATGGATAGATGGTGTGACAGAGAATACTAGTTTTTAATAGAAGCCCAAGAGTGCCCCAAGGTATACATTTGAGGCATTTGGGGCACTTGGATCTTTGTTTTGTAATGTTAATTCCAGAGACATAGAGCCAACTTTGAGAAAGAAGAGGAAGCAGGACACTGCCTCCCTCCTTCTCTCTCTCTCTCTCACTCCGTCCCTCCGTCCCCTCGTCCCTCCTTTCCAGCTCCACAAGAACACCGTGAACACCAGCTCGTGTCTGGCACCATGCCAGGCACCGAGGACACAAACATACTTCCACCCTTCAAGATGCCTGCAGGTCAGTGGAGGGAAGGAACAAGTACACAGATCTTTATGACATTGAGAGGTAAGTTCAAGGATCGAGGTAAATCCAGGGAATGTCAAGACCCAGAGAACTGGCCTGTGAAAGTCCTGGGAGGTCAGGGAAGGCCACCGAGAACAGGTGACCCCTGCACTGGGCCCTGAAAGATGACGGCAAGCTGAGCAGGGACAACCCTGGGCGGCAGCTCACAGGACGGGGGTTGCCTGGAGGAGCATAAGACTCAGCGCGTGTGACAGTCAGGGAAGACCAGCTCCTTCGGTGGTGGTGATGTGATCCGCCCTGGTCAGGTGGAGGGCCAGGCCCAGATTCATTCCTTCACGGAGGTCCTTAGAGCCCCTCTCCACTCCTCAGAAGATGGGGGGAGACCGCAGACATCCTGGGAGGGTGTCACGGGTCAGGATGGGAAGGGCTGCTCTGGCCTCTTCCACCTGCCCCACCCCCATTGTCCGGAAAGTAGTCCAACAGCTGCACTGACCGCATCGGAGCCTGGGAAACGTCATGGAGCCGAATGCCCAGGAGGAAAAGAAAGAGCTTAGCAGCACCTAGCCAGTTTGGAGATAGGCGTACCGACTCCCCAGCCACCCGCATCAAGCCCTGAGCACTCTGGGCAGCCCCCACGCCCGCCTGCACCCACATTTAGCCCCCTGGTACCTGGTGCCCTCTTGAGAGCCGAAGGGCAGACTTAGGAAGGGACCTTCCTCCCCTCCACTGGCCTCTGAGCAACAAGAACACAAATGAACAACCTGGAAGATCTCATTCTGGGTATTTCGCACCAACGAACCAGCCTGTGCCACCGAAGTAAAAGACGTGAGGCCACGAGGTGGGGGGAAGGCGAGCAGTTCTCAAGCTCCATCAAGATGCTTCCTGAAGTTCATCCGGGTACCCTTTCAGCAAATAGACACTGTGTGGGACGCCCTGCCCAACCCTGTGAGGGGCTGGGGATATTCAGTGAAGACAGGAAGATTCAGCCTCGTTAGGGAGACAGGGAAATTGGCAGTGACAATCCAGTGTGACATGAACGGTGGGAGGGACGAGGCAGGGGGAAGCTGGGGAGCTCTGCTGCCTCAGATGAGTGGGACGGAGACTGTGATCTGGTCTGTCCTGGACAGACAGACCTGGGATGGAAAACCAGGATGACCACAGGCGGTCGGAGGGACACGGTTGTCCCTACATTTCCAAAGACAAAGGGTGTGTTCATTTCCAAATAGGAAATTAACCAGACACAGAGCAGACACCTGTCAGAGACATGCCCACCTGTCACCAGCCCTCCTGGCGGGGCAGAGGTGATGGTTCCAAAACGAAGCAAAGAAGGCCTGGGATTCCATCCATGGTGAGGGTAGTGGTGCCAGCAGGGACCCAGAAAGACTCCAGAGATGCTAAGACAGAGATTGGGAAAAATCCCTAATTGGGGGAAATCAGTGTCTTGGGAAGCAGTTTCCATAGGCTTCCCAACCGGGTTTCTCATCTGGACTACCAAACCCAAAAACGATGTGAGGGACTACTTCCTCGATCGTCCCAAATAGTTGGAATGATTCTAGATGTAGAGGAGAGAAGCTAATTTGTTGCAACAGTGGAAGCTGTCGGGCATTTGGTTAGCATCTCTGTCCCACTTGTCAAACCCCTTGCTCGGTGAATCCCAGTTCATTCAGAAAACTAGTCCCATTGTTTTCAAAGTCAACAGTCACCAGGAAGAAGCTTAAATTGCCAGAATTTAAGAGAAAATATCCCACGAGCACTGGTCTTTGAAACAGACTGCCGTGGGTCAAAAGCCTCATGCAGGTGTTAGCACACTTAGTCTGCAGGTAAGGCACTGAGCATAAATAAGGCGCCCAAAGAGCGAGCCCAGAAGCCACCACTGTGCTTTTCTGCCCCTCAGGGGACCCTCCTCCTCCTTCTTGGGGCCCAGACAGCGCCCAACACATAGGAAGCAGGCTGCAGCCAGGGAGGATACACAGCCGCCCTGGGGGTCCACTCCCTTCCCTGGACTGGGGAGCCACAGCAGGGATAAAGGTCTTCAGAGAGAGACTCCAGCTGCTTATGGACACCCACTTCCTCCCACGTGGCCGAAGCCAGAGGTCCAGCCTCCAGCTCAGCACATTCCCCCAGCAGTTTCCAGAGCGGGAAGGTGGGGAGGGGACCTACCAGACCCTTCCATGAGATCTGCTTTCTCAACAGTCTCAGAGAAAAGCTCTCTCACCACCACCACCACCCCCCCCCAACGCACTGAGACATCTGGGTGGGGAGGTCTTTCCACCCCAGGGAGAGAGGCTCCCACAGCACACAGGCAGAGCTGAGACCTGGAGCGGTCAGAGCCCCACGCCCTTTGGAGCCCCAGATCCAGATGTGCAAGAAGCTAGACAAGTCTGGACCCCCGTTACCGGGGCCCTGTGTGTGTGTGTGTGTGTGTGTGTGTGTGCATACATGTTCTTTCTTTTTCTCTTTCATTTGTTTACTTTATTTTGCACAAGCTGCTTAGATGCTCTCAACTGAAAGAGTCCCAGCTGATCTGCGAGTGTAGCAGCCTATTTTCCAGGAACTCCCAGTGCCAAAGGGTAGGACCGACGCTGAACGCATCTGGAATTCAGAGCCCCCAGAGGTGAGCTTGGGCCTCGCGGCTCTGCTTCCAGCTCGGCACCTCCCCGACCTCCATCAGCCGGGACCTGAGCAGATTCAGAATTCTATCTCTGTCTGAGATTCAGCTCCAAGGACCAGCTCGAGACACAGAGAGAGAGGCAGAGATGCATGCACAGACACACACTCACGAGTGTGATGCTCCAGAGACTCGGGCAGGAGCCTTAAGGCCATGCTTGCAGAGGGAACACGGGGAAACTCGAATTTCACCCCCCACACTGGCCTGAGCACTGGAGGGCAAAGCCTTTCCCAGGCTGCCAGGAGGCCCGTGAGAAGGGTTCTCAGCCCCCCTCCGTCCGCTCCCCTGCCAGCCCCGGGCCCCAGAGGGGTAAGCTCTGGTAACAGCCAGACGCACGAGCAGAGACCCACATAAAGACTCACACACATGTGTACATTCCAGGGAAGAAGTAGAATCCCCACTCCCGTTGCCACGGCAACTCAACTCAGAGTGGTGGCAGGAGCTTTAATTGGAAGTGCTTATTTGGCTGAAACCCCAGGAATAATCAACAGGGGATTAGGGGCATTAAGAACCAGCAGGAGCCATGCAGCGTCTTGGAGGAGGCAACAACACGGCAAGGACAGTCCCTCTGAAAACCCCCGATGGGGACAAGGACCGTCCCTTCCCCCTGCTGAGTGACGCCACCACGCCAGGCCCGTGCCAAGCGCTCCACACACATTATTTCCTTGAGCGTTCCAGCAACCCTTGGGTCATTTCGCCCATTTTACAGAGGGGGAAACTGAGGCTCAAGGAGGTTAAGGGGGTGGCCCACATCCACCTGGGATTTGGAGCCTGCTCAGAATGACTCCAAAGGCCACCAGCTCTCAAGCACTGTGCTGGGCCTCATGTCTCCCAGAAGCCACCAGCATCGGGTCCTTGCCCACCCCGCCCCACGAGCCCGCAGCTCTTGCAAGGCAGGCGGGATGCCAGGGCACCCCAGTTGTTAAAGCCCAGCGCTCAGCTGGCCCGAAGGCCTGGCCAGGGTTGGCCTCCCAGATCCCGACCAACGCTCGCATCCAGGCTGTTGCCGGCTTCCTCCATCTGGCTGCCTGCCCCGGCCCCTTGGCTCTGCGCCTGGCCACCAGCGTCCACCCTCCAGCCCTTGGGCCTGGTGACCCCTGGTGGCAGCCGTGGGACACTGCATGGAGACGCGGGCTTCCTCCCACACCCCAGAGGGAAGCTGCCAGAGCGGGGCGAGAGGGGCAGCACCTCTTGCAGGTGGTCGGGGGTGACAAGAGAAGCAGGGGGGAGAGGCCAGTCAGCACCCAGCTGTTCTCCAGGCGCGGTGACCATGCCACCAACCACCAGCGCTGAGGCTGGGGCCTGCGGGCAGGAGCAGATGGGCCCGCCACGGCCAGCACAAGAAGGGTACTTTCACCCAAACGTGCACCCACCTGGCAATTTAAATTACATTTTCAAAGAGAGTGGCATTTACTCAGTTGGCATCTTATTGAATTTCCCCTTCTTGAACTACTCAAATATGCAAGTCACTGTTTCTGCAAATCGGAGGACTCTCGGTTCAAACAGTGAGGGAGCAGCGTGCACAGCAGCCAGCGTGCCCCCGGAAGTCAGAACAGGGAAGGCTGCGAGTCCGTCGGGGAGCCCGCTCCTCGCTGTGGGGGAGCTGACGCAGGGCTCAGAGCGCACACACCGTCCTGCCAGGACCCAGGCCCCTGCTGCAGGGGGCTGTGAGCTCTGCGCCCCCGTGGGGTTGCAGGAGCACGTCAGGGTCACCCCAGCATGAGCCCCGGGGAGACCAGAGATACCAGGGGGTTCCACCCCTTAACCAGATGTAGGGAACCGGGGTCGCCCCTACCCCTGCAGGCCTGCCTTTGGGGGGCAGCACTCAGTGACCCCGACCATTGGGTGAGACCGTGGGTTCCCTTGACCCCTTTCCATGTCCCTAATAGAGAAGTCAGGAAGGGCTGCCCAGTCTCCCCCCACGGGCTGTGTGCAACCCAGAGGGGAGCGGAGCCCATGGGGAAAGAAGGACGCATGGCTCCAAGGCTCAGACCTCCAAGCAGCCCCGAAAGTTCCAAGGTAGAGCCTCCTCTCCAGGAAGGACTGGCACAGAGAAAGCTCTCCAGAAGACTGATGGAGGGAAGAGGCAAGGGGGAGGGGGAGGGGGAGGGCAGGAAACAGATTTGGGGATCAGAGCAGCCTGGGCTGGCACCGGGCTCTGCAGTCTGCTGACTGTGACTTTGGCCATGTCACCACCCTCTGACCTGCTGCTTCCCCATCTACTCACCGGGATCAACAGCAGCTCCTCCTCACGGACACTTGGAGACCCAGAAGCACTGCTCATGTAAAGCATGTGGCACAGTGCCCACACAAGGCTGCTGGGCAGTTATTCCTGCTGCTCCGGGGCGCCGGGCAGCCCTCAGCAAGCGGGTGTTCCCAGCCCCTCCTCCAGGCTCCTCCCAGGCACCCTTCCCCACCCAGGGCTTGGCCCGGCCTCAGCCCCACCCGGGGCACCTGCTTGGCTTCTGCTCTGGCTGTGTGAGGAGGATCCCCAGACTCCTGCCAGTTTTGTCTACCACCAGCTCCTGCCTCTGGACCCAGGGACATACTTCTGTTCATCCTGAGGGATCTTGAAGCTCCGGAGTGGGTCTGAATGAAAGAGGACAGTTTCCCAGGGTTGGGGGGAGCCAGCCAGAGAGCACAAGTGGGTGGAAGGTCCTTGAAAAGGTCCGTTGTGGGCTCCAGGGCTGTGTGATGGGACGGTTCTCAGGGCAGGACCGAGTCTGGACTGCAGGCACCACCATGCTGTCTGCTGAATCCTTTGGAAACCTGTTACAAACTCTCAAAGGAGCGCAGTCCTAGGAAAATGGGAGGGGAGCACCTGCTGACCAGCCTGGCCACCACTCCCAAAGTCCCTGATGAGCAGCCCTGGAGCACCGCGCGCCCCGTAGCCAACCCCCAGGGGCCTAGAGAAGCCAAACCCTGTCGGCAGGACTCAGAAGAGGTTGCATTGCCTCGAGAGCCAGGGGCCGGACCAGAGAGAGCACTCCTGCTGGGAATGCTCCCAAGAAAAGACAGGCACTGGTCCTCCCCAGCAGAAACCCCGAGGGCTCAGACACAAAGGCTCCAAAGCCGGCAAGTCTTCTGAACGCTGCTAGGTCCCCTGGAACACGAGAAAGCCCCCAGTGCCAAGGAGACAAGGGACTCAGAGTCCGGACCCAGAGGGTTGACCCCCACGGTGGGAGCATGGCTGCTTCTGTGATTACAACCAGATGGGGGCATCGGGGCGTCTGCCTGCTAAGAGTTGGGCTCATCCACCCAGCTCCCAGCGTTCATGTTCATCAGCCACCGACACTCAGGCTCCAAACGTGCCCCCCAAACTTAACAAGACCTATAATCGCAGGGATGATAACTGCCATTTACAGAGTATCTGTGACGACCCAGAGGCTTCACACCGTGTCACCTCCTGCACTAGATCTAGAGGAGCTGAGTAGTATTCTAAGTATGATGATTACTATTATTATTCTTGGCCCCACCTTACAGATGAGAAACTGGAGCCACAGGGAATTTGAATTACTTGCCCTCCTCCCCAGGGAAGCCGCTGCACCCTGATGCAAACTCAGACCCGCCTCACCCCAGGGCCTCTGACCTTCGCCTGGGAGAGGGGCCTTGGCGCACCCCACCCCTCAGTTGGGCCTGTCCTCCCTCTGGGTCCCTCCAGCAGGAACAGGAAGCTGCTGTCTTTGGGACAGGACCCAAGGAGGGAACCACAGTCCCTCCTGCCCCCCGAGCCCCTCCTGCAGCCTCAGATTCCCGCCAGGCCTGGAGCAAACTCCTGGGAGAGCAGGAGAGTGACACAAATGGGACAGACGCCACACCCGCACCTGGATGAGAAGACCAGCCAGAGCCAACGAGGTCCCCTCAGGCGCAGCATGTGCAGCCGGGCATGCCCAACACTCCTGGAGAGTTCATTGAGCACCTGCTGTGTCAAGTGCATGTGTCAGAAGGAGCGGTGATCGGCCCAAGCAAGATCCCTGCCCTCCTGGGGCTGGTGCCCCACAGACAGGTAAGGAGGGGAGGGGATGAGCAATTCCACAGTGACCAGTGCTGCTTTTCAGCACACGACAGAGAAAGCAAGAGGGAGGCAGAGACACAGAGAGAGGGAGGAGCGAGGGAGAAAGGGAGATGAAGAGATGGAGGTGGGGGGAGACACTCAGGGTGAAGGGTGCCCTACAGGTGAGCAGAAAGTGTGTCCCACCTGAGCACCAGCCACCACTGTACCTCCACCCCGGGCAGCTGCTGAGCTTTGCTTGGGCCTGGCGCTGGGGGCAGCCCTCTGCTTTCTGGGGTGTGGCTACACCCCCAGGTCCTGGTTAAATTCGGTGTGTTGCCACTCCCACAGGGGCAACAAGTTTCTGTTATTAAGAAAGAAAGCTCTCAGAGCTGAAGGATCTTGAATATTTGCAAATTCCGTGCAAATTCCATTTTTCTTTCCCCCACAAACCAGCTCCTTAAAGAGCCTTTTGGGTAGAACAAGCATTCCAATTAGAAATCCTCATTCGCTGCCTCCATTCCAGGGACAAGAGCTCCCCCCTTTGTCACCTGCCGGCCACACGCACAGAAGCACCTGCAGGCCTGAGCTGCAGTTTTGCCCTGAGCCCAGCCCCCACCACTGTTGGCATGAGGTCATGAGGCCAGGGGCCCCCTCTCCACCCCCACCCCAGGCCCTGAGTACCCTCCCTGAGGCAGGGGAAGTGGGAGTAGGTACAAAGACAAAAAGGCTTTAGACCCTATTGGCCATTTGGTTGGTAGGTCAGATGGCTCCCTGATACCAAAGTGCTGGAGAGAAAACCAAAGTGGGGGCACCACAGTGTAGGGCCAGGGGAAGCAGGTAGTAATGTTAGAAGCTATGGGTAGAAGTCAAGACACTGGCTCAATACCATATGATCCAGCAATTGCACTACTGGGTATTTACCCCAAAGATACAAATGTAGGGATCCGAAGGGGTACGTGCACCCTGATGTTTACAGCAGCAATGTCCACAATAGCCAAACTATGGAAAGAGCCAAGATGTCCTTCAACAGATGAACAGATAAAGAAGATGTGGTGTATATATACAATGGAATATTATGCACCCATCAAAAGGAATAAGATCTTGCCATTTGCAACCACATGGATGGAACTGGAGGGTGTTATGCTGAGGAAAATAAGTCAATCAGAGAAAGACATGTATCATATGACCTCACTGATATGAGGAATTCTTAATCTCAGGAAACAAACTGAGGGTTGCTGGACTGGTGGGGGGTGGGAGGGATGGGGCGGCTGGGTGATAGACATTGGGGAGAGTATGTGCTATGGTGAGCGCTGTGAATTGTGCAAGACTGTTTAATCACAGATCTGTACCTCTGAAACAAATGATACATTATATGTTAAAAAAAAAAAAAGAAGAAGAAGAAGAAGAAGATAGCAGGAGGGGAAGAATGAAGGGGGGAAATTGGAAGGGGAGACGAACCATGAGAGACGATGGACTCTGAAAAACAAACTGAGGGTTCTAGAGGGGAGGGGTGTGGGGGGATGGGTTAGCCTGGTGATGGGTATTGAGGAGGGCACGTTCTGCATGGAGCACTGGGTGTTATGCACAAACAATGAATCATGGAACACTACATCAAAAACTAATGATGTAATGTACGGTGATTAACATAACAATAAAAAATTTTGAAAAAAAAAACACCCGCTCAGCACAAGAGGTTGAGTCAGGGAGGGGATGCTATTGAATAAAGCCTGCTTCTGGAGATGAATTAACCCAGAGACGGCATGCTGACACCCCCAGCCCAGAGCACCAGGCACTCAAGAAATGTCAGCTCTCTCTCCAGCCTGATCCCTCCATGTCTCGGGTCCTCTGGGTCTGAAGTGAAAGCGGCATCCACCCCCCTGGCACTAAAGCGGCAGCTGTCTGATTACAGACTCTCGTGTCCTTTGTCCCCAGAGATGACATTTTTGATCTGTTGCCAGGAAAGCCAGCTCTCAGGGCCCTGAAAGATACCCCAACACAATGAAGAGAAATGAAGGGTTTGAAGAAAAGCTAAAATCAGACTAATGGGAAAGAATAGCTAATGTGGTTGCCAAGTTCCTGTTAAGATTAAATATGGCATTTAACCACAGAACAACCCCAGAGGTAGGAGCTAGCATTACTCCCATTCTGCAATCCAAGAAAGCAAAGCAAAAGGAAGGGCCTCATTTTCCTAAGTTCATGGTGACGCAGCCAGGAGGCAAACCCGGGCCCTCTGGCTCGGAGTCCTGCCCACCCTTGTCCTGACGTGCTGTCCTGATCCTGAGCCCTACCGGCCACTGGAGACCCCATCCCGGCAACCTCCGCCAGCTGGGAAGGTGTTTGGTGAAGCTATGCCATGGGGCACTTGAAACTACCCCAGACCGAGGGAGCCTCTGGTCTAACCCCCTCCCCAGTTCACAGGGGAATAAACTGGGGCCCAGCGAGGGAAAGGATTGAATGCACCAACAAATGCTGACTCCTGGGATGTTCTCCATCCTTGCTTTGCTGAGCAAGACTACACGGATGCACCTGTAAGAAACCCCACTTTTGACCTGAAAACATTGGGGGGAAACAAGCCACTGAGAGGCAGCTCAACTTGCTCAGGGTCTCAGGGGTGACATGCTGGCGGGGCACAGCCTCAGGGAGGATGAGGGGCAGACGAAGCCTGTTTGGGACCGAGCCCTGTTCCAGAACAGGACCACAGTCCGGAGCAGCCGCTTGCTTGTCCCGAGAAGGCCTACCCAAGGCCACGCCCACCGCTCCGCAGAGAAAGGTGTGGGTCTGCTGGAGAATTGAATTACCGAACAATAAACATCGCCCTGGTGGGAATTCTAGTCCCTGAGCTGCACACTCTCATGGAACATTCCTCTTCTCATTCCTACAGTCCCCTTTCCCCGGACACTTCAGTCTGAAATACAAACCGACCCCTGAAAGACAGCACTCGGGGCCCAGGAGATGTGCAGAAGCAAGGAGGGAGCAAGAAGGGCCAAACGTCCGGCTGAAAACACCCCGCCCCCACCACGAACCTCACACTCACAGGACCGCGGAGCCCAGTTCCACCTGCCGAGGGGGCCGGACAGCCGCTCGAGGCCCCTGGCCGAGGCGGCCGCTGCAAACCCACCCACCGTGTGTGTAAAGTTTCCTGCTGGAGCTTTAAGGTTCGGGCCCTTTCCGCCTTCCACTCCTCATATGGCTACCCTCCTCGGCAGTAAAATAACGCTGTGCCCTAAATCCTGCAGGGAAACAGTGCTGGAACTGCCTAGTATTCAAACAGAGGGAATTGCCGAGCAAGAGTGTAGACGCCTCCCGCCGGGCACAGGACACATCAGTATTGGGGGGCGGGCAGGCTCGGTGCGTGGCTACCCCAACTCCGATCTTGGCTTTGCTACTGTCTTGGCTGTGTGCCTTTGAGGGAACTGGGTCACCTCTCTGTGCCTCAGTTGTCTTATCTGTAAAATGGTGGCAATAACGGTACCTGCCTCACTGAGAGTTGGGGAAGCGAAATCCTCTGGTGCAGGACATGTGCCTTAGGACAGGGCTGGGCCCCCTAAGCGCCAGATGATTATTCCTAGAATGGTCAGCATCTCCTGCAGGAAGAGTCAGGATGGCTGGGGAGGGGGGCTCAGGGGAGCTTCTTTGCAGAGCTCCCGAAGCCATCCGGGTCCCAGCAGACAAAGCAGAGAGGGGGTTGGCAGGAGAGCCCCAGGTCCTGCTGATCCGCCCCCCCAGGGGCCAGAACAGGTGGGGTGACGGGGGTAACCCAGGTGCCCACGCTGGTTCTCCAGCAGGGCCCCCCCGCTCCAGGAGGGGGCTTTCCCTCCCCTGCCACTTCCTAGGCAGCACTTCTGAAGCTGGGATTTCACACAGAAAGAGGAGCTTTTAATGAGAGCGGCTGTAAACCTCTCCCTGTTCTCGGCAAGAGAGCACGCACTCATCAGAGCACATGCCTGAGCTGTCTCCCCCTCAAGCACTCTACGAGGACCAGTCTTAAGGAGATTTCGAGGCATTCTGTCGAGTGCAGCGCTCGG
Organism: Leptonychotes weddellii; assembly: GCF_054177405.1. Taxonomy (NCBI): domain Eukaryota; kingdom Metazoa; phylum Chordata; class Mammalia; order Carnivora; family Phocidae; genus Leptonychotes; species Leptonychotes weddellii. The sequence continues at coordinate 3,410,269 of NC_138372.1, forward strand.
TGAAGGCTACAGCCCACTCTGCACTCTGAGCAAGTAGAAGTGGGCTTCCCCCAAAGTTGCACGCTCAAGGACGCACCTGAAAAGGTGACATCCAGGAGGAGGAAGGGGTGACAGCGGGGAGCTCTGCAAATCAGATCCCCTGAGGCACCGGCGGGCCCCCACAGACATCTCCCCAGTGCCAAACCCCACCCCACCCCCAAAACCGTGCCCCCCAGAGTTGGCGGGAAAGGGGCCTGCAGGACGGCTGGCTGTGCCACACTCCAGATGCAGGCTGTGGGAGCGCAGGCATGCTGGGCACCTGAGACTTTGTCCCCCTTCCCGCCCTTTCTTCGGGAAGCCGAGACGCCCCCGTGGTGGCTTTCCGCAGCCGCCTGTGACTGCCAACGTCGTAATTTCACACAGACTCATTCTCTCGCAGCTGTGTAGTTCGGAAGCCCGGGTCTCACTGGGCTGAAGGCATGGTGTGGGCAGGGCAGCCCTCCTTCTGGAGGCTCTGGGAGAGCTGCCTTTCCAGCTTCCGGAGGCCACCCCCATTCCTTGCTCGCGGCCCCCCCTCCCTCTCCAAGGCCAGCACCAGTGCCCCCTCGGACCCCACTTCTGTTGTCATCCCCGAGCTCTCTGACTCTCTGCCTCCCTCGTCCACTTACAAGGGCCCTGTGGTCACACTGGGTCCACCAGGATAAGGCGGGCCCCTCTCCCCGCGTCAAGGTGAGTTAAGCAGCCTTGATTCTGTGAATTCCCCCTGCCATGCGGCCCCCCACATTCATGGGTTCTGGGGATTCAGACTGGAACCTCTTTGAAGCCAGTATCCTGCCAGCCGACACACCCGTTGCACAGAGGACAAGAACAGTAACAAGCACTGATTTAGTGCTGACTGTGTGCCAGGAAGTGCTCTATGTGCTTCAGATGCACTGCAGTTCCTCTAGGCGGCCCGGGCAGTGGACACATTGTCGGTTCCTTTCTATGCATGACGGAGCCGAGGCGCTGGGAGGCTGAGGGACTGAGGCTGAGGGTCACCGGCACCACCGCGGAGCCCAGGCATCTGGCCCAGCAGCCCCCTATCTAAACTGCTCTCAAGCCCGAGCCCCGAGAGACAAGGGGGCAGAGCAAGGTGGCCAGAGGCTGCGGAGCTGGAGGCAGGCCCCTGAGCACACACTGGCCCCGCCGCGGAAACCAGCACCCGGCTGCGCTCTGGGGCCCGAGGAGCAGGAACGGGCGCCCTGACAAGGACCCGCCCGGAGGGAGTGGCCGGCAAAACCTACGCGCCCCAGAAACACAGACTTGCCAGCACTTCGGCAGCGCGAAGGTGGGAGCTGAGACGTCTTCGAGGAAGCCAGTTATTATCTCCGCCGCTTCCCCCGCGGCCCCCAGGCCCCCGCAGAGGCGAAAACACAGCGCGTCCCGGTGGCAACTCAGAGGCGGCTCATCTAAACACTTGTCACCGCTCCGGGCCAACTGTTAAAATAACTTTTCGGTTGTTATTACAAAGTAATAGATGTTTATTGTAGAAATTTTAGAAAATGCAGACAAGCCAAAAGAAGGGGGGAAAAATTACCCCAAATCCCCAAACTGCAAAGGCACCACTTGACGTGTTTGTACATCCTTCCAGTAACTTTCCTCAGCATTCACTTCTATGTTTTTCTAAAATGAGCTCTCTAAAAATGGGCTCACACTTTTCTTCCTGTTTGGCAAAACGCCTTTTCTCCTGAATGTACCACGACGGTGTGGGGGAGACAGCTCTCTCCCCTTCTCCTCCTGCCCTCCTCCTCAGTTCCGCCTCAAGAAAGGGAAGCTGGCGGGGCCAGCACCCAGGAGGGCCATGTTTCCACGTGAGCGGCCATGAGGCAAGAGATCACATGCACGCAAGCACGCACGTGTGCACACATGCCCGCATGTACTTGTCCAGGCCCACACATGCCCATATGCACACATACACCTGTGCATGCACGCGTGTGAATGCACATATCCACGTACATATGCACACATCCACATGCACTGCCCCCTCCTCTCCCTGCAGGAGGCAGTCCCCGCCCCAAGCTGCTCTTGTCTTACTCTGACCATGGGGCTCTGCCCCCGGGTGCCCACATGGCCACACTGGCTCCTTCAGCCGTGCTCTGTGCCGTCTCAAGGTGGGCAGATCTGACCTTGAGAGAGCTAGTGAGCCTTACTGCGGCCTTGAGCCCTGGCCCTGCCTTCCTGGATGCTCTCCGGAGAACCCAGCATGGTGGTCACGGGCCCGCACACAAGCAACGAGACCCCCTGCCTGCCCAGCTGCTCCCGCTCACTGAGCACACATCCACTCTGGGCTCCCCTGGCCGAATGCCATCGGAGAGCCCCACCGGCTTCTGCCGGCGACATCCTGGCTGCCATGCTTTTCTGTGACATCATCGTGGGAAACTGCAGGGCGTCCAGGGAAGGACTCCTGTAACCATCCCCTGCTAAGGGACAGGTAGAGTGTCCCCAGTTGTCCCCAATTAGTACCCACGACACCGTGATCAACACCACACACGTCTATGTCTTTTCCTGAATGGAATTACAGTGGACGCAGGGCCAGTCCACAGCACCTGAGTGGGTGTGACTCAGGTGGGGCCCCTGCAGGGGGAGGTTTGGAGGACACCAGTGGTCAGGGCAGGTGATGTGGGCCCCGGGGCCTGGAAAGGAAAGCACTTCTAGAACCTTCTTTTAAGTGCAAGGGAGCCATTGAAAAAATCTAAAAGCATCGCTCTGGCCACTGTAGGGAGTTTGGAGGGACATCCTTGCCATCCCTAACGCCTCCCTCTGGGCACTCCCCATCTCCTCCCCTGTGCTCTTCCGCTCTTCCCGGAGTGCTGCATCTCTGAGGAGAGTGCAGGCTCCCTGCAGGGAGGGCCCAGCACCAGGAAGGACCTTCACAGGGAGTCCTTGTGGTCCCAGGCCCAGGCCTTGCCCTGGGGCTCCCTGCAGTGCCCCTTCTCAAGACACACTGCCGCGCACCTCTGCAGAGAGCCACCGAGCTCCGAGGGCACAGCAGGGGGGAACGAGCTGCGGGAGCAGGGGAAGCAGGCGCTGACGACTGTCACCCGGTGGGGGCAGGGCTCCACTGGGTGAGCCCAGGAACAGAGCGGCCGGCGGCCCAAAGCACAGGGGAGCCCGCGGTGCTTGTGGCGGCAATGGCTTCTCTCCTCCTGGCGGCGAGAAGGACAGACCCGGATGTTTCCTTACTCCTGGCAGGACCGCATCAGGAGGGGTCTGACCCTTCTCTGACGTCTGAGGAAAGCTCACAACTTTGAAGCCTCACCACCCTCATCCCCTTGGACCCCACATCTGCACAAGCCAGTAAAAAAACTGGGTGCTCCTTTCTTCAACAGTGGCAGGCGATTCAAACCACGCAAGCCTCTGCCACATGGGACCTCTCAGCCTGGCCCCACCCCGAACCAGGGTGACAGCCAAAGTCGGACCCCTTTCTCCGCTTGAGAGCCCTGCCCTGCGCTCCCAGGGACCTCTATTGCGTAAGTTAGAAGCCTCTCACACCCTGTTAGGTTGTGTGTGTGTTGGTCTATGTTAGTGTGTAATGATCAGTCTTCACATCAGAACCACACGTTGGAGCGGGGTGGGGGAGGGGGGCCCCTCCTGCTTCTGCAGGTGACCATGCAACTGCCCAGCAACCAGACAAGAGGGCCCCTGGCCTGGCCCCAAGTGGCAGGGAGCCCCATGCTTCAGAGTCCCCTACCTGGAAACTTTCTAAGCCCTCCCCCAGTGCCGAGAACCAGGCAGGTTGCCCCAGGAGTATCCTAGGGCCTGCATGAGCCTCCATTTGTCTCCTTTGGGGTGCTCTGCCCTCTGCCCAGAGCCTAGGATCGCACAGATGCCCCCAAGGAGCTCTGAGACTCATAGTTGTGAGGTCATCCTGGAGTCCTAGAGTTGGGCCCTGGCTCCAGGTTGGGCGGGGCGGGGGGGGGTCCCGAGCTGATGGCTCCCACTGGTCTTTGTGGTGCACTTGTTGCAGGACTGCACGAGACCCGGCCATCGGCACGAGCGGACATGCCGACCCTTGGTGACTCTCACTCATATTGACCATGAGATGACTGAAGGCTCCGGGCTGCCGATGGTGCCCCACCGGGAGTCCCTGTGTGGGCCTGTGTGTCAGCTCCTGCCTGGCTCCACTCTGACCCTGGGGTCTGACCCTTGGTGCTGTGAGCCCACTGCTGACGGCACAACAGTCCCCATGCCACACATGGGTCGGGCAGCCAGCAGGGTCTCCTCCAAGGCCTTTTGATTTCCCCTTTGAAGCACTTACTAAGAATTCGCCAGTGTGGAGTCAGGCCTACTCTCAGTCCTCCCGAGCCCCGCCGCCATTCTCTCTCGGAGAGACGGTATGCACGCACTATTCTTCTCCATTCCCTGACACTGATGGAGGATGAGGTGCCTACTAAGAGCTTTCTGATGAGTCAATACATCTATATACACAGACTAACGCTGAACTTGTAAAGTTATTACATAAACTGCCTTCAAAATACCTTAACTTTTTATTTTAGGATAACCGCAGATTCACGATGCCATTACAAGAAATAATACGGAGATCCCCCATACCCTTCACCCAGTTCTCCCCCAGTGGTAGCATCCCGAAAAACTACAGGACGATATCAAAACCACGATATTGACATTGATAAGGTCAAGATCCAGAATGTTCCCAGTTCTCCCCCAGTGGTAGCATCCCGAAAAACTACAGGACGATATCAAAACCACGATACTGACATTGATAAGGTCAAGATCCAGAATGTTCCCTTTGCTGCCAAATCCCGCCTGCCGTCCTTCATAGCCACACCCTCTTCCACGCCCACCCCTCTTGAACATTTTACAATCACTCCTCTGCTCCCCCCTCCTGTAATCTCGTCATCGCGAGAATGCTGCAGAAATGGATCCACACGTGTAAGCTTTGGGAATGGGCTCTCTTACCGCGGTGATACTCCTGGGAGATTCATCCGTGGTTGCACACAGGTGTGCTGCCGCATACGATTCCCCCATGGGTGTGGAGGTACCACGGTCTGCTGAACCAGAAACTGGGGGAAGGACATCAGGGCTGTTCCCAAGATTGACTTGACTTGTTGATTACAAATCAAGCTGCTGCAAGTGTTCGTGTACAGATATTTGTGCGAACATAAGTCTTCATTTCTCTGGGATGCATGCCCAGGAGTTCAATCGCTGGGATGCATGGTAGTCGCTGGTTTAGTTTTTTGAGAAATTGCCAAACTGTTGGCTATATTGCCAGAATGGCTATATTATTTTACATTCCCACCAGCAGTGTATTAGGAACCCAGTTTCTCCACATTCTTGCCGGCGTTTGCTACTTTTTTTCTTTTTTTAAGCCAGTCTGGAAGATGTGTAGGGATAGCTCATGATCATTTTAACTTACATTTCCCTAAAGAATAATCAAGTTCAACGACTTCCCATGTGCTTATTTGCCCTCTGTATATCCTCTTTGGTGAAAGGTCACATTTTTCCCCCTGTTCTGATCAGATAGTTTTTAACTGTTGAGTTTTGAGAGGTCTTTATATATTTGAGATACTATTACTTTGTCAGATATGTGGTTTGCAAATATTTGCTCCCACTGTACAGTTTCTCCTTTCATCCTCTTAACAGGGTCTTTCTCCGAGGAAAAGTTTTAATTTGATGAAGCCTAATTCTTTCATTTTTCCTTTAATTGTGCTTGTGGTGTCAAATCTAAGAACCTTTTGCCTGGCCTATATCCCAAAGATTCTTCTCCTACTTTTTTTTTTTGTTTTATAATGTTTTATTTTACACTTAAGGCCACAATTAATTTTTAGTTAATTTTTGTATAAAATGTGAGATTTACCTCAAGGTTAAATTTTTGCCTCTGGATGTCCAATTGTCCAGCACCATTTGTTGAAAAGGCTATTTTTCTTCCATTGAACTGTTTTTGCACCTTTGTCAAAAATCAGTTGGGCATATTTGTGTGGGTTTTTTCTGGGTTCTCTACTCTGTTCCATGGATGTGACCTTTTCTTTGCCACTATGACACAATCTTGATTTTGGTAGCTATATAATTAGTCTTGAATCAGCTACACTGATTCTTTCCATTTTCTTTTCCTTTTTCAAATTTAACTATTCTAGTTCCTTTGTCTTTCCAAATAAATTTTATAATAATATCTTCCATATCTACAAAAAATTAAATCTTGTTGGGATTTTGATGGGAGTTGTGTTAAACTAGCATATCAATTTAGGGAGAGATTTTATCTTTACAATGTTGAGCCTTCCGATCCATGAACAAAATGTATTGCTCCTTTTATTTAGATACTCTTTGATTTATTTCATCAGAGTTGTTATAGTATACAACATACAAGTCTTGCAATTGTTTTTGATTCATACCTAAATTTTTTTGTGTGCACTTGTAAATAGTATTGTATTTTTTATTTGGTGTCCATGTGTTCATTGCTAGTATATTGAAATAAAATTGATTTTTGTATATTGACTTTGGGTATCCTGCAACCTTGTTGAACTCATTTACTAGTTCTAGGTGTTTTAGGTGTTTTTTGTAGATTCCTTGGAAAAGTCTACATAAACAACATCATATACAAACAGAGACAGCTTTAGTTCTTCTTTTTCATTCTATATGCCTTTTAAATTTTTTTTTTAAGATTTTATTTATTTATTTGAGAGAGAGAAAATGAGAGACAGAGAGCATGAGAGGGAGGAGGGTCAGAGGGAGAAGCAGACTCCCTGCCGAGCAGGGAGCCCGATGCGGGACTCGATCCCGGGACTCCAGGATCATGACCTGAGCCGAAGGCAGTCGCTTAACCAACTGAGCCACCCATGCGCCCCTCTATATGCCTTTTAATTCCTTTTCTTAACTTATAACCCTGCTAGCACTGCCAGCACTAAGCTGAGTTAAGAATGATGAAAAGAGACATCTTAGTTTTGTTCCTGATCCTATGGGGAAAACACTGTCTTCCACCATTATGTACAAACTTAAAAGTAGGTCTTTTGTAGATGCTCATTATCAAGTTGAGGAAATTCCCCTCTATTCTTATTTTTCTAAGAGTTTTTAGTCATGACTGGGTGTAGAATTTTGTCAAATGCCTTTTCTGCTTCAATTTATATACTCATGTGATTTTTCTTCTTTAGCCTGTTAATTTGATGGGTCATATTGATTTATTTTCAAATAGTGAACCAGCCTTGCATTCCTGGAATTCCTTGGATATGGTGTACAATTCTTTTTATATATTGCTAAATGTTAAATGCAAATATTTTAT
>NC_138372.1:3418017-3434353 GCF_054177405.1 Leptonychotes weddellii
ATATATATATACCAAAAATAAGGTTAACTACTATGAAGTGATAGAATATGACTCTAAAAATGAAAAATAAAAAAGGTTTTTTTAAAAAGGGATTGATAAGATGGTTAAAAAAGGGGGAAAAAATTAACTTTGAAAGACTAAGGAATCATGGGGAAAAAGCCATGAATTCTATGTCCTGTATTCCCCTAGTGCTGGAGTTCTGCCATTCTCATTGATGGGTAAACTTGGTCTTGGCTGGCTGTTCTTGCTGATCTTCTGGGGGAGGGGCCTGTTGCTGTGGTTCCCAAATGTCTTTGCCGGAGGCGGAATTGCCCCACCCTTGCCGGGTCCGGGCTAAGTAATCTGCTCGGGTTTGCTCTCAGGAGCTTTTTGTTCCCTGCAAGCTTCCCGCACAGCTTTGGAGGACCAGAGTGAAAATGGCAGCCTCCCAATCTCCGCCCCAGGGGAGCCAAGAACTCAGGGCCCCACTCCTCAGTGTGCCCCCAGAGAAAAGCAGTCAATCACTCCCGTCTCCCCAGTCTCCAGCCACACTCCATGCTCACCCGGCCTGTGACCGAGCATTTCTATCTCTGGCACCCAAACACCATGTGGAGTCTCCAAACCCAGCAGATCCCTGCAGTGCACTCCTGCACCACTCCTCCCGGGGGAGGAAGGGGAGTCTCCCCGGAACTGCGGCTCGTTGGGTTCCTGCTGGAAGAGCAGTGGCCTGACTGTGCCTCGGATCACAGTTTATGGCAACCCCAGGCTGAAAGCCCACTCCTCAGCTCCATCTCTGCAGCCAGCTTCCCCACTCCAATACTGCACTCAGGCACCCCCAGTCTTTCTGTGACCCCGAGGGTCCTGAAACCACACTGTCCCAGAGAGGGTTCCACCCCCCCAGCTTAGCCACTGGAGCGACATCCCTCAGCGGAGCAGACTTCCAAAAGTTCCGATTTTGTGCTCAGCTGCTCTATCACTTGCTAGAAGCATCCAACAGAGGTCCCCTCCCCCACCGTCTATCCTCCCGAATATCGCCTCAGATTCACTTCTCCACACATCCTACCTTCCAGAAAGTGGTCGCTTTTCCGTTCAGAGAGTTGTTGCTATTCTTTTCTTCGATCTCCTGTGGAGTTCGTAGGTGTTTAGAATGGTTTGATCCCTATCCAGCTGAATTCCTGGGACCAGACAAAATCCAGGTCTCCTACTCCTCTGCCATCTTGCTCCTCCCCCAAATGCAAATATTTTGTGAAGATTTTTTAATCTATGTTCATGACAGAAATTAATCTATAGTTTTCTCTTTTTTTTTTTTTTTTGTAGTGTATTTGGTTTAGGTAACAGGGTAATACTAATTTCATAAAATAAATTGGGAAGTTTTCTCTCCATTTCTATCTTCTGAAACAGAGTGTGTGGAATTGGTATTAACTCTTCCTTCAACATTTGACAGAATTCTCCAGTGAAAACTTCTGGGTCTGGAGATATTTTTTTGGTGACCTTAAATTGCAAATTCAATTTCCTTAAAAGTTACAGAACTATTCAAATTATCTATTTCACCTTGGGTGAGTTGTAGTAGTTTGTGTGTTTGAAGGAAGTGGTCCATTTTGTCTAAGTTATCAAATTTATGTGCACACAGTTGTTTGTAGTTACTCTCTTGTGCTGTTGGTGTCTGTGGGGTCTGTAGTGATTTCCTCTTTGTTCCTCAATCTGCTTTTGAGCCCACCCACTAAGCTTTAAATTCCAGTTATTGCCTTTATCAGTTCTATTTCTTTGATAAAACTTTCTATTTTTACATTTGTTTAAAGAGTATTCATAATTGCTCATGAAGCATTTTTTATCATGGCTGCCTTAAAATCTTTGTTAGAAAATTCTAACATCTTTGCCATCTCAGTGTTAATATTTATTATAATTTTTCATTCAGTTTGACATGCTCTTGGTTCTTAGTATGATGAGCGATTTTTTTCCCTGAAACCTGGACATTGTTGTATTATGTTGAGACTCCAGATCTTACTTAAACCTTCTGTTTTAGATGGCTTTCTCTGGCACCACTCCAGCAGCAGAAGTAAGAGAGGGACTCTGCCTCATTCCTGCCAGATGGAGGTCCCCCAGTCTGCCTGCACTGACATCTGCAGGGGGTGGGGGTATCTCATCATTACCACTAGGCAGGGGTGGTCTCCCCTTGGTCTCCACTGACATCACACTTGGGGTGGCCTCATTACTGCCTAGTGATGGTAAAAGTCCAGATTCTTCATTAGGTCTCCTGTAATACCCATCCAGAGAGGATATACTTCCAGGTGGGAGTGGAAGTCCAGGCTCCCCCGTCATCCCCATTGATACCACAGGAAAGGGGACCTTAATACTTGGTGGCAGATAAAAGTCTTGATTCTCTACTTGACCTTCTCTAGCACCACCCCAGGGGGTGTTTAGGGCTTTTAAGGAATTGATCTTCAAAGCAAATGGCCTCTCCTATTGATGTTCTCTCTTGCCTCCCATCAATGTGGTCACATTGTATTTTCAGTCTTGAGTTTTGAATAATGACAGAGGGACATTCTTTATGCAGTTGGGGCCCCTGCCTATCCTCCCTGGTGATGTCAGTGTTTGAAAATAGGTAGTGGGCGGGGAGGAGGGGGGTGGGGAGAGGGGGGTTGACACAAAGATCTCTTTCTAACAATGCAGTGATTATAGCCTAAAGATTCAGGAGAAAATATGGTAGGAAAAGGAGTTGTTCTAGAACTTCACTAAGAAATTACACAGAGTATTATGTGAGAGCCAGACAGCACATTCTTGTTCTCATTTTCCTGCATACTCTGGGTAAGATTGGCATTTTGGTCATCACTGATGAAGCACAGGGTTCTTTGAGAGAGTCAGCAGAAGCCAGGACTCATAGACTATGCAATAGATGATGCAGTGCTGTGAGTAATGATGCAACCAGAATTAAACACATGGTGTAAGGGAACTGCAGAATTGACAAGATCTATATTGCTTTGATGCAAACAGGCTCCAGAGTGCCATGGCACCCTGAGTCATAGCAGCACTGCTGCCTCCTTCTCATGGCAGGAGAGATGAGATAAGCCAAGAATCGTTCATTTAACAATAAGAAACAGGACAAGAAGTTTCCTGGGCCTGCACAGGAAGAGTTGGTGCCTGGACGATATGAAAAATCTTCACGTTTACTGAAAATGGACATATACATAAATACTTCCTCTCTACTTACTAATCTAAATCTACACCAATAAATCATTACAGCTCACATAGGCCCATGATTTTTTCTGTACATTTTTAAAAACATTTTAACATGAGCAAACATCCTGGGGTGGATTGAGTACCCTGGGATGACAATGGATGCTGGCCAGAGCAGGGGCAGGTGTAGGAAGGGCTTTGCTACTGGGAATTTCCAAGCCAATCCTGAGTGCCAAGAACTGAAGGATGGGGCTGGTTCCCAGCTTTCTTTCCTAAAGTCAGTAACGGGTCCTAATAAAGCCAGTCAGGTCTCAGCAGAAACATCTCCTTTGCAGGGTCCTCTCTGACCCCCTACCTTAAGATGGTCCTCTTGCTAGGGAAGCACTGACCTCAATATGTTCCTGGAGGGCACAGGGACATCTGGGGTCTCCTGGAAGCAGTGTCAGCTCAGAGCCAGTACCCAGTAGTCCCCAAAAGGCCTATTTCCCTTTCCCCGATCCCCAGTCTTGCTGGGAAAGAACCTTGGTCCCTTTGGGGAAGACTGGCAGAAAGATTAACGATATAAATTTCTGGCAGTTGGGTGGGGTCTTTCCTCAAGGGGACACAGCCCACCCCCCCCACTTCACTCAAGGGGCTCTGGGCCTGTGGACCAATTCAAGTCTGGAGTTGATGGGGGCTGAGATTTTGGATCTACCTGCCCTCAGAGGACTGACCCCTAGCTCCCCTCCAAGGAGCAAAGGCAGTCCAAGATTCCCATTTGCCTGGCTTCCTTGCACTGTGCCAGGAACAGAGAGTGACACAGGCAAGCCAGACATGCAGCTGCACAGAGAAAGACCCTGCCCAGCTGAAGTGAGAAGGCGACTAGCAGGTCATCCCTCCTGGATCAGATAAGGATGAAAACACAACACAGCAGGAAAGCTGGATCAGAGGAGGTGGCTCAGATGGTGACCGCTCTCCTTCCCCAGCCCCAATCTCAGCCTTAGGGTCCCTTTCAGGAGGATCAGGCCAGTGAGAGGCCACTTGCTAACCCAAAAATTGGAGGAGGAGGAGGAGGAGGTGGCCACAGCCCCGGTTCTCCTGGTGTCCTGGACAGTCCTTCCTACGTGGCCCTTCTACAGAACAGGCTCAGAGGCAGAGAGAACAGAAGCTCCCTTCCCAAGAGGGCAGGAGGGCTGTGGATGGTGTGCTGTGCCCACCCAAACCCACATTCGCACTGACACCCAAGCCCACTGCCCTGTGCCCATACCTGTGGTTTAAGGCAAATTCCCACCTGTGCTTAGGACAAGAGCCACCAGCTTTACACACACTTTGCTCAATGTGACTCAAGGACTCTTCTCCTTTGCTTTTGTTTAGTGCATCTGTTCACAGGGGAGGAAGATATTTTCTTTTTATCAGCTTCCCCTCTTTGCATTATAAATGTGCATTTTACAAAAATCAGGAAACATAGAAAAAGGAACAAGAACACTGATCACTGCCCTAATAAAAAACACAAAGTAATATAAGCTGCATAATAAAAAGCCTAGAACACAAAAGAAAGAAGGAAAATCCAAGGGTGAATGTGGCTTAAGGCAAATTCCCAGCTCTGGCATTCTTGCTCCCTGCCTTCCGGGGACTGCAAGGGGCCCACTGCTCAGTGCCTTCACTGTGGCCCCTGACCCCTTCATACCCACCCCCAGCCCTTGGCAACCACTAATCTGCTTTCTGCCTCCATGGGACATTTCATGTAAATGGAATTAGACAGTATGTGGTCTTTGTGACTGAACTGCATCATTTCTATATCTCAACGCAGGTAGATGACGTGTTCAGTTTACAATAAGAACAGCCATCCCTTATTCTTTCTATTTTATAAAGCCTACCATCCTTCTGTGGGTGAACCCAATACTTGGCCATGTCCAGACTGCTTGGCCAATTGGAGACGTCGAGTGGGACTGGCCATCCAAAGCCAAGACAGGTCCCTCCACAACGGGGTTTCCACCTCGGCACTCTCGACACTCAGGCTGACAACGCTTTATGGGGAGCCATCCACTGTGGGATGTTTCACAGCATCCCTGACCGGAGGCCACAGATGCAGTGGCAAGAGTGCTCTAGAGGGGGCAGTGGGGCGCAGCCTGAGGAGCCTGGGCTCTGGGCTCAGACCAGCCAGCTTGGAATCCTAGATCCCCAAGTCAGCTCATCCTCATTATCAATTTTATCTGAGGGCCCAACTTTCCAACCACGCACCTGCCTAGAACCAAAGGAAAGTGGGCCAACTACAGACGAAGACACTCAGTGAGGCCTCTGCCAGCCCTGCCAGCCCAGGGTCCCTGACCTGGCCTTCACCCACCCGGTTTCCAGAAGTCAGCCCCATCCTCTGACATTAGGGCCTGGCCCTTTCAGCACAAGTAAATTCAATCAGTGGAAGAAGCTTCTGTGGCAGTGAGACAGCTGTGACATTTGCAAGCCAAGCCCCTCCTGGCAGCCAGACTCTAGGACTGGTTCCAGCCAAATGTGGGGTTTTTTTTGTTGTTGTTGTTGTTGTTTGTTTTTTTCCAAAAGGCAAATAAATGGGTCAGAAGCCAACAAGGGGAACTGGAAGCTTCCTCTAGAGGATAAGTTCCAAAGGATGAAGTCAGAGGCTCGATTAAGGAAGATCTTATGAGTCAGAAAGAGATCAGAAACAGGACAAACCCAGGGCGTAAATAAAATATTAATCATCATAAAGGCAAGGCTTACTAGGGCACAAATCAATAGCCCTGGGCAGACTTGCAAACATCCGCCTCTCTAAAGAGTCTCCAGAAATCTGGGGCTAAAATGCAGGGGAGCAGGAATCTGGAGGAAGAAGAGTCTCCTTTAGCCAGGAGTAATGAGGCATCCCTGGAAACTAAGGGAACCCTGCTGGCTGTCTGCTGTCCCGTAGAACTTGTCTTCCCCAAAGGTGCTGGGCCGGGAACTCTGGGCAGGACATTCTGCTGCAGAGCCTCCTCCTCTGTGCCGGGCCTTGTCCTAGACAATGATGTGCATCATCTCAGGCTGTCATTATACTCTCGTTGCCACCAAGGAGATGGAGGCTGGGAGACCTAAGTCAGCAGTTGAGGCGGGATTCCAAGCTGGGCCCTTTGATTCAAATCCCTCTCTCCTTCCAGGCCCCACGCTGCCCCCACCCTGCCCAGGGCAACCTGCCCACCAGCTATGGAGGATGAACAACACATACCTGTGCACAGTCGAAGGGAGGAAACCTCCCCTCACCCATGTCGACCCCATCCCAGCCCTATTCTTCAGAGCTCCCCATCTGCCTGTCCTTGGCCAGAGCACCTACCCCTCACCCTCCAGGAAAAGACCTGGTCATCTTCCAAGCAAGATAGGGGCAGAGGCTCGCAGGGCACATCCACCTTCCCTCGGCACTGACCACTTCTGCAGAGCCAACCCTGCACCTGTTAGCCCTGCCAATTCTCAGGTCAGGCTGCAAGGGCTGGAGCACTGACGCCCAAGGGACTAGCGCTCCCACCCCTTGGCTGTTGTATTAGGACTCCTAGGTCTGCCGTAACAAAGTCCCATAAACTGGAGTGCTTAAAATAACAGAAATTTATTCTCTCACCCTCTGGAAGCCAGGAGTCTGAAGTCAAGGTGTAGACAGGATCACATTCCCTCTGAAGGCTCCAGGGGTGGCTCCCTCCTGCCTCTTCCAGCTTCTCAGCTCAAAGTGTTCCTCGGAACACTTTGGAGTGGCCATATCACTCCAATCTCTGCTTTGTCTCCACATGGCCTTCTGCCCTCCATCTCTCCTCTTCTTCTTTTAGGGACGCCAGTCATTAGATTAGGGTCCACTCAAAGCCAGTATGTCCCTGTCCCAACCTGATGACATTTGCAAAACTCTATTTCCAAATAAGGTCACACTGACAGGTACCAGGCTAGGACTTCAGCTATCTTCTGGGGGACACAAGTCAATCCCTTCAGCTGGGGGAGCTCAGAAATGTGTTCTCCCATGTGGACCATGGACTACCAGCATTTGCTTTATCTGGGAGTTTGTTAGAGATGAGGAATTCAAGCTGCCCCAGACCTGCTGGGCCAGGATCTGCACCTCACAAGCTCCAGAGGCCCCAAGGTACTCAACCTCCACCCTACCACCTTTCCAGCCCTGTTGCAGCCCTCTCTGTGACACTTTCTAGGGTTTGCTTCCCCATCAATCACTCACACTCACATCCTTGGCTCAATGTCTGCTGCTGGGACCCCACCTAAGACGGGGGTCCAGTCCCAGGGCTGTCTACCCCAGAAATCTTGATCCTCTGTAGAAACCAGAGCCTTTGGCTGCCTGCTCTGTCAGAACACAAACACTTGACTGTGAACTCACCATACCCAGGCAGGTGATGGAAGGAAGAGAGAGGCCAAGAGATGGGGCTCATTCAGAGGAAGCTCCCTCTGACCCTCAGCACCAGGCAAGCTGCCTGCCTTTGGAGACACACGTGGGTCCTGGGGAAAGGACAGGACAGGTGAGGGACAAGGGCTTGCACCGTCCACCAGACAGCAGCCCACTTCCCCCCATCACCTGGCTTTCCGCAATCTCCATGTGGGCCAGCTCTGCCTCCCTGGCCCTCCCCAGACCTCACCGGGCTGGATGGAAGCAAAGGAAAGCGGGCTCCCCAGCCCCCACCTGGCCCTGCTGACTGACCAAGCCCACCCTGATTTTCTGAGGGAGTTTTTGGAGATGAGATCACCTTCACCAGCTGTGGCTTTGATCTCTTCTGGGCCAAGGAACAAATGTAGCAGTTTCTGATCTTCTCCAAACTGCTCTGAGTTTACCACATGGGGACGAGAATCCAGACTTGCTTGCTTTCTTCAGAACACACCTCCGGCCTCTTTTAAAATTTCCCAAAGAACAGGTTGACCTGGGTGTTACAGGACCATCTCTGTTCCCATCAAACAAGAAAATCGCTTCTAAAGGGGAACAAGAAACCCAAAGGCTCCATACAAAAGATTTTCTGTCTGAGCTAACTTTATGGTGGTCCAGCCAACTTCAAACTCTGGAAAGTTCATAGAAACCACTCGGGCAATGTTTTTAAATGCCTGGAGATGCAACACTGCTCGAGCGTCCGAGGCGGGGCTGCGGGACGTGCGGTCCCACCGCGAGCACACTGCAGCGGGGGGCTGTGCTCTGCAAGCGCGCAGGGCGGGGAGGGGGCTCAGGCCCAGCCAGTGCCGACACACACATTCCAAAGAAGGAAGCGGAGCTGAACTCCACTCCCAACGGCCAGGCCCAGTTTAATTCACCAATACTTGAAAGCCTCTGCCGGGCGGCAGGTGGTTGGCAGGGGCCGGGGCCGGCAGGCAGCGTTCACGCGTGTCCGCAGCTGTGGGCTCTGGGGCAGGGCGCGGGGCTGGCTGGCACCCCACTCGAAGCCTTCCGCGCCCCGGAACCACCCTCGGGGGTTATGTAGCCTCTCAGTCTTAGTCTGGTCTCTTCTCGTCTCAAAGCAGGAAGAATACAAACATCTACGCCTTCGGGTCGTTGTGGGCAGCGGAAGTCATCACGTACCTGATGCGCTTCAAACAGTGCCTGGCAGCGACGAGGGAAGCCCCGCACAAGGGTGCATGCGCTTCCACGACAGGGACGTCCTAAGGGTGGGACCGTCTTTGAGGGGTCCAGAGCGCCCCCTCCCTATCGTCCTCTCTCTCGCCGCTCCCCATCCCCCTGTGTTGGCCTCATTCTCACGCAGCTGCTCCCCACACAGCAGCAGAAGTCCCCCAGAAGGCCAGCCATATTGTCTTATGGCTGGTGATGTGAGAGAAAAACCGGATTGGCCCTGCCTGGGTCATGTGCCCATCCCTGAGCCAATCGCCACGGCTCAGGGATGGAGCTCGGCAATTGGCCAGGCGAGGGCACGTGACGTATGCTGGGCCAATAAAAGGTTATCAGTTTGCACTGCGGAGTCATATAGCGGGTGCTCAGAGACCAGGTTTGCTTCTTATTATAGCACACATGGAGGGTGCGCTGCGACCCTCCGCCTGGTGCAGGCCCGCAGCCGGGTGCTCAGTCACGGCCATAGCACCCAGCACTGAACTGCTCAGAAGTCACGGCCAGTGCCCGGCCCTGCCTCACCCCCTGACGCCGTGGGCTCCAGCAACCTACCCACTAGCTCCCTGGCCGCACACATCCTTCCCTGCTCCCCAGCAGGTGAATGTCCTCACACGCCCTACCCTGGCCGCATCTGGGGACAGCACTCTGTTGTTTGCCCTGAACACTGTGGCTGGGCAGTCGGGGGCTGGCTGGTGTGGCCAAGGGTCTTAGGTCTGTGTGGAAGCTTCAGGTCAGGGCATCGGGACAGAGCCTGGGCCCTCACTACCTGCCAGAACAGGCCCTTGGAGCACTTGCCACGGACAGCACAACGCTGTATGCTACCAGCCCTGCCTGGAAACAGCATCAGAGCCCAGGCACAGAAGAGCTACAAAACCCCTGGAAGAAACTGGTCCAAGGCCAAGGGTCCTGTCTGAGGGATAAGCAGGGGACGAGGAGGAGGACCACCCCGTGCACTAAGCCCAGCAGGGGCGTCCCAGAAGGAGCACACATCTCTCAGCCAACAGAACCTGCCCCACTCTACCAAAAGAGACCCCACCAGCTCTGGGCATCCACAGCCCCACAGTTCCCTCAGGACCAAGACTCATGCACAAGCACAGACTTCAACTGTCTGACCCACGGTCTTAGCCTCCATCAGAGGTGATGATGAGATCACCAACAGTCATTGAGCCAGGCTGTGGGAAGTGCTTTGGACTCACAAGCTCCTTAACTCTCATCTAATGACTGTGATCCCCACCTCCTTGCACCAGGAGGTGAAGCAAGATACCCACGGCCCCACAGTCAGCAGACAAAGGCTGAAACTCAGTCCAGGCTTCTGACTTCAAAACCCCAACCTGGCCATGGCCCACTGCCCACTGCCCAAGGTAGCCCCAGAAGGCAGCCAATGGGGCTGGGGGACAAGCACCTCTGTCTATGAAGAGGAGAGAAGAGCTGGTGAAGGAAGCCTACAAGGTGGGTGGGGTGTGGACCACCCAGGAATGAATCCTTTGGAGGACAGAAAGAGCCCCCTTGGTGCAGCCCTGAGGAGCCAGGCAGAGGAACTAGAGGGCTAAGGACCTGGGGGTGTCTTCAGAGGCATTCAGAAGATCACTGAATGGGGGCTCTTACCCTGCATGGGACTCATAAACCCCCTGGAACATTTGGCCAGAATTCCATGTCTCTATCCAGTGCCCCTTTCAGAGAAAGAGTCCCCAAGGTGTCCATGAACCCTACTTTTTGAGTTAAGAGCCAGCCCCATCTGAGGTGATGGACATGGCACCTTCTACTCCATCCCATTTCCCTGTGGGTCACAGGGGCCCCTGGACCCTGCTCACCCTTAAGCTTGATGCCTTTGGCTAGGGGGAAACCTGACATTCCAAACCCGCTCCCTTCTCCATGAGATCATCACAGCTACGGTCCCCACTTGGTAGATGGAGAAAATGAGGCTGAGCGAAGTGAGGACCTGGCCCAACCCATCAGCTTTTAAGTTGTGAGAAGGATCTGGTCCAGCTCAGTTCCACCTCTAGCCACTGGGCTGCATTACCCTGGGTGGTCAGAGACTCAGCTTGGACTACTTCTTTCAAACTGGCCCTGGCAGAGGCTGAGAGGCAAGGGGCAACCTCTCCCTTTCATGTGCCTTCTCTTTACTGCACATCAGTCACAGAAAGAAGAGCTCACAGTGAGCATGAATCCAACCAGTGAAGTTGCATGAACACGGCCTCGTCGGCCCATCTCCCCTCGGCCCTTCAGCCATGAGCCACTGAACACGATGTGAGACTCGCGCTTGGGTTACAGAATGTACCCTCCAGTTTCAAAAAGGGCGTCTGGCGTCAGATCTGTGGATTGTTTAACAGGATTAATCCCGCTTGCAAGCACTCTGCTGCTGCTTTGTTCCTGGCAAGACGGGCTCTAGTATGAAGGAGCAAAAGGGGCTTGAAGTCCAAGGATCCAGCTGTTGTGTGTCCCCCTGGAAACTCCCTCCAACAAGCTCATTGGCCCACTGTGCTTATTATTGAGATGCCGTCAGGGGCCGGGGGGCTGCTGGAACAGAAGCCCGACGGCCCTGGTGGGGGCCAGCAGGGCCTGAGTGCCTGGGCTTCCTCCAGAAGGCTGTGGCCATTCAGGGTCTTGGCAGGCCACCCCCTCATTTGCACCCCACTCTCACCCATTCAGGCTTCTGCAGAAAGCCCAAGACCCGGAATCCAGTGGAGCTACAGGAAAACCCCTGGGACAGCTGCAAGCCTCAGATGCTACAGTAAATGTTGGAACCAAGCCGTCTGAGCTGAGTGGACTGCGTCCCAGCAGGAGAGGCCACATGATGGTGTATGCACTGAGGGCACAGAGGCGGGAACCACAGGGTCTGGGTTCGAATCCCAGCTCTGCCACTTTTCTTTTGGACATTAGTCGAGCATCTTAGCCTCTCTGGGACTCAGAATCATCACCTGGGAAATGGGAGCCTGGTGCTGATAATGAGGCCTACATCTCAGGGGCTCTTGGGAAGGTTGAACGAGTAGCATGGGTCCAGCACTCAGGCCTGTGCCTGCCCCAGGAAGGGCGCTGTGTGTGCTGGCTAGTGTTATCATAATTCTTATGTATTATAATTAGTGTGTGTTACACTATTATAATGTAAATGTTATTATATTACAATTATTATATTGTATATAATTATTATTATATGTTATATTATTATAGCACAAATTATGTTATTAAAATTATAATATAGAATAATATTAGGGGCGCCTGGGTGGCTCAGTTGTTGGGCGTCTGCCTTCGGCTCGGGTCATGGTCCCAGGGTGGGATCGAGCCCCACATCAGGCTCCCTGCTCTGTGGGAAGCCTGCTTCTCCTTCTTCTACTCCCCCTGCTTGTGTTCCCTCCCTCGCTGTGTCTCTCTCTGTCAAATAAATAAATAAAATCTTTAAAAATATATATATAATAATATTATTACCATGTGACAGGCAATAGACTGTGCTTTTTTTTTTTTTTAGATTTCTTCATTTTAGAGGGATACTACAGCAGGGAGGGGCAGAGGGAGAGGGAGAGAGAGTCTGAAGCAGATTCTGCACTGAGCACAGAGCCCAACACGGGGCTTGAGTCCACGAACCTGAGATCATGACCTGAGCCGAAACCAAGAGTCAGAGGCTTAACGGACTGCACCACCCAGGCGCTCCTACACTGTGCTCTTTACATGAATTGTTGTCTCATTTAGCCCTGCGAACAACTCTCTGAGACCGAAAAACATATAGCCCATTGTACGGATGCAGGCCTGAGATTCTGGAAGGTGTCAGGATTTGTCCATGGCCCCACGGACAGCTCTCAGTAGAATTGGGCTCCAGACCCAGGCACTCAGGCTCCAGCCCATGCTGACTCTACCACCCAGGGCTGAGAGCTCAAACATCAGGGAGTCGGCCAGGCACTGTGAATGACCGGCGCAAAATTCCATACTAGACAGACACGTGGGCTCGGCGTTAGTGATGCTGTAGGGAGCCGTGGCCAGAGTGGCACCAGAATGTGTGTCCAGTTGAAAGGGGGTTGGGACCACAGGGGAATATAGGCTTAGTGTGGCCAGACCTTCCTGGTTCAAAAGAAGTATGGACTATGATTTTTACATGCTGGCAAATTGTTTACTATATTTTAAACACAGGATGACTGAAAATACATTGTTAAAAACCCTCTACTGGCCAGACTCGGCCAGACTCAGCACACAGCCCCCCAGCCTGGGATCCCTGCAGTAGGAGGGATATCCAGAGGAACCTAATCCTTCCACAGGCCCATGCACAGGGCACATGGTTTCATCCGACCTTCCCTAGGGGCAGCGGGGGAGGGGCGTGCATTCCTACAGAAAGCCCAGTTTTTCCTGGTAGAAAGATGACGCTGGAGAGCGGGGGTCATGGCACTAGGTGCATGCCCCACGCCGTGTTCCCCTGAGCTGCCTGCAGGAGCCACACCTGCTCCTGGCACCCTGGCCAGCATCGCCCCCATGGCATATGAAAGCCAACAGGACAACGGCAGGTGGGCAGTGGGCAGCGGCCCACCCAAAAGCAGGCAGCATGAGGGGGCGAGCCCATCTGCCCAGAGGCCTTGTGTCATGCTCAGTGTGTGTTGGCTAAATTGAAGCTCAAAGCTCTGGAAGACTTACAGGGCCTAAGACAGACGGAAATGTGAAAAAGTAGTTTCTACCATGGCCCCACTTCAGAACCCCTTAGCTCTGAGGGTCATGATTTCTGATCTGCCCTGGGGGCCTCCTCTGGCCTCATGAGGGCACAGCTGTGTCTCGGGCATCAGGGCACCTCCCGGCCCCTGGGGCCCTGACACCATGTCTGGCAAACAGTGATGGGAAGAAACAAAGGAACAGGAGGACTGAGGGGGCAAAGTGGGGCTGCACGTGTGGGAAGGAGGGGAAAGGACTGCCCCCCCCCCCCAATGCCGCCTGCAAAGTCCTCACTGAGGCCCTCGGTTCACCAGCCGCCACTCATCAGCCCCAGGAGGGGGGCCCAGCAGCCTCCAGGGAAAGGACAGCCCTCCCCAAAGACCTCAGGCCCTCCCATCTGCAGAGCCCACCCTCTGGTTCAAACCACAGTGATTTGTCTTCCAAACGCACCAGGGACTTGCAGACCCATCACCTGACCATTTGGCAAGTTCTTCCCAAGAAGAGTTGAGCTCAACCCTGAGAGAGAATTTCCTTGAGGCTGGAAAGGAAGCCGCCGGAGAGAAACAGCCCTGTGTTCCAGAACAGAAGCTTGGAGGGGGTCCCACCCGCATGCTCTCTCCCCATGGAACTCAGTGAGAGGTGTACATCACATCGCACTCGGAGAAGGCCAGAGCCGGCAGCCCTCCCATTTCAGAGATGGGACAAGGCCCAGGGAGGGAAGGGCATTGCCCAAGGTCATACAGAGACACACAGAGCAGTCCCAGGGGCCAGGCCACTCGGAGTCCTGGGCCACAGAGCAGGCCAACCGGGTGTCTGCCGGCAGAGCCGTCCGGGAAGTGACCGCCTGCTCCCCAAGCAGCACTGGACTCCACAGGGGCGCCTCTGCACACCGGCTTCTGTCACCTGCCACAAGGCCACCCGTCAGATGAGACAGATGCGCCACCTCGTATCAAAGACCACGAAAACAGTTTGAACATTTTACACTTTGAAGCTCCCTTTGACTCTAAAGCCAGGCCTGCAAAATACCTTTGCAGAAAAATAACCTCCATTTGTCATGGCACATTTTGACACATTTGTATGGTTCTTTGATCCATCCCTGGGCTGACAATAGCTCCCCGGTTTCATTTTAAATAAGAACATTCACAACACAGACAAGAAAAAAGGGGGATAAAATGGGCAATTACTTTTTAAAAAAATAACTTTCACAAATGGAAAACAAATCCAGTCCCCGGAGAATGCGGCTGGGCTCCAGCCCCGTGACAGATTCATAACCCAGCAGCTCTCCCAGAGGTTGGCAGGCCCCAGCCCTGCAGGGAGAGGACAGGGTGAGGCTGGGGCGGCCGTGCAGTGGGGAGTGGGGCTCGGGTCCTCCTCTGCAGGTCCCTGGTTTTCATTGAGCCCAAACACCCTGGCACTAAGAGTTGCCGAGCAGCGGGCAGACCGGGGGCGCTGATGGGAGACGGGGGTCCACACCTGGGGAAGGAGAAGGCAGCTCCCCGCTTTGTTCTCCCTGAAAAAACAGCTCCCCAGTGCCTCGTGTGCAGTGGTGTGGGATTCCCACAGCAGACCCACCAGGCGGGCATGCTTCTGCCCCCATTTCTCAGGGCTCAGAGAGCACCGACCTTTGCCCCCCAGAAGGGGACGAGCCAGCATGCAAACCCCGGTAAGCCCAGCTCCAAAGCCAGTGTAGCCTCCTGCTTAGGTTACCTCTGCCCCTCACAGCGCATTCCCTCAATCCGATAGATGCAGGTCAGCATACGGTGGAATGTCACTCGGTCTTAAGAAGGGAGGAGAGCGTGACACCAGCAACAGTGTGGATGCACACGGGGACATCACGCTGAGTGACGTAAGCCAGTGACAAAAGGACAGAGACGGCAGGATTCCACTCATCTGAGGTCCCAAGGGGAGTCAGACTCCCAGAGACAGAAAGCATAACGGGGGAGGGGGCTGGCAGAGGGGAAATGGGGCATTGGTGTTTCACGGGGACAGTTTGGGGACGATGACAGAGGTCTGGAGGTGGATGGTGGTCACGGCTGCACAGCTGACAACAGGTCCATCCCTCGGGCGATGAACATCTTCTTGCCATTTATCCAAGAAACCTCTGGCAGCACCCAGGAGGTACAGGTGTGGTGACGCTCACCTGCGTCCGCCTGCCAGGTCATCTGTCTTCACTTGGTGCCGCCATCAGAGTGAAGGCTGTGATGTTTACTCATTGCCTCCCCGGCCATTCTTCATGCTCCATCTACAGGAACCAGGAAAAGAGATGGATGGGCCCAGTGCCTCTTGATCCCCACACCAGACGGGAGCAGGGACATGCACCCATATTCCACCCTGCATCATCCATCTCAACTTTATTTTATCCTGACAACATCTGCTTGAGATCTATGTCATTTCCTATACCGAGGCTTATTTTTTACTTTTGGCAACTTGTCAAATGCACTTTTTGTTGAGCTGTTATTTCATCTAGAAGTTCCTCGGTCTGGCTGTGATTGAGAGCTCTTAATAGAGTGGCTCATGTCAAGTAAAGATCTCATATCTGATCGCTGATGCTTTAATCTTAAAAGAATCCATTAAGGGAGGCCAGCCGCACCTCACTGTGACTTGGCCATGTAAACACTGGATCGCACCACTGTGCTTTCCAGATGGGCGGGATCTGCCCTCTGGGTGGAGGAGAGCCCATTCACACCACCACCAGGAGAAAAGCAACCAGGTCAGAGAAAAGACTGGCTCCTGCACCAACAGCGAGGCTCTCCGCCTTTAAAATCCACCCTCGGGAAGGACACTATATCCTACTTAAAGGGTCTATCCAATAAGAAGATCTAACAGTTGTAAATATCTATGCCCCTAACATGGGAGCAGCCAATTATATAAGGCAATTAATAACAAAAGCAAAGAAACACATTGACAACAATACAATAATAGTGGGGGTCTTTAATACCGCCCTCACTGAAATGGACAGATCATCTAAGCAAAAGATCAACAAGGAAATAAAGACTTTAAATGACA
>NC_138372.1:3434853-3466279 GCF_054177405.1 Leptonychotes weddellii
TTTCTTCGATCTCCTGTTGGGTTTGTAGGTGTTCAGAATGGTTTGATCCCTATCCAGCTGAATTCCTGAGAGGAGACGAAATCCAGGTCTCCTACTCCTCCGCCATCTTGCTCCGCCCCTCCTGTTGGTTCTGTTTTTGAAGGAAGCAGAGGGGGCCTCCAGTAGCAATACACCCCTGGAACTCAAAACTTGAAGGAGACCACTTTTGGGGGGTCAGGGCCTTTTTGGAATGATGAAAGCTGTGGTAGTCATCCTCCGAGTTGGCCTCCTGATATTTATGCGTGTGTGTGGACACCCCATAGAGCCAGCCCGTGTAGACTGTAACATACCGCAGAAACGATGGAGTGTGACTTTTGAGGCTGGGTCACAGAAGTCATCCAGCTTCTGCCTTGCTCTTTCATGGATCACTCACTCAGGGAAAATCCAGTTGCCCTGCTGTGAAGACATGCATGCAGTCCTATACTCAAGTGGATTTGGATGGTATAAAACTAGGTATCCTGCCAGAAGCCAGTGAGAATGGAGACCTCCTGCTAACAGCCATGTGAGTGAGCTGTCTTGGAAAAGGGTCCTCAGCCCAGCCCCAGGCAAGCCTTCAGATGATGTAGCCCCAGCCAACATCCTGACTGCAGCCTCAAGAGAGATTCTGAGCCAGAACAACCCAGCTAAGCCATTCCTAGATACCTGGCCCACAGAAACTGTGAGATAATAAATGTTTGTAGCCATTAGATTCAGATGATTTGTTATGCAGTTTTAGATAACTAAGAAATGTGGAACCCTCTCCCAGAAATGCACTTAACACCCACTTTTGCAAATACTTCCAGGACATTCAAGGAGCTTCTGATATCCAGGAAAATCAGGTTACAATTCGCTGCTCTGCTTGCAATCCCTCCAGGCATGGAAGCAGACACTGAGTCCCAGGCCTTCCTCACAGCATGGCAGCTGGGTTCAGACAGTGAGTTCCCAGAAGGACAAAGCATGGGACCTGCACATTTCAGTTATTCGGGAAGCTCATGAAATGCATGGCCAAAATGAGATGAGGTGCCTAATGGTTTAAATATTATTGGAACAGCCCCACCTGGGTAGTTGCTGTTTGGGCTGGAGCATAGCTTATAAACCTTTTCATCTCTTTTGAACAAAACATTATGAGCTTGAAGAATCTCAAGTCACATTCCTTGTCAGCAAAGTGGAAGTAGCCTCACAGTCACCATTGCCAACTGTCCCTCAACCGTCACCATCACCACACTCTTGACATCACTGTCACCACCACCCCCCCCCCAACACCACTGCCACCCTCTAGCAGATAGGATTCTCTGAGCTTCGGCATAAAAACCCTTTGTGACCAGCAGAAGTTGATATTAATTGGTAATGATGATTTTTTTATAATAAAGGGAGCCCCACTTGGGAAATGAATCCTTTTCACAGAGATAAATGGGGGTGACTTCTCATAGCACAAATAATTTGCAAACAGGTTTCTTTCAGCAAGCAGCCTGCCCTGTGCATTTCTACCGTATTTCTCTTACTCTAAGGGTTTACTTCTGGGAACTCTGGAGAAGTGAGCCACACCTTCAGCCTCTGACAAGTGCTGAGCAGACCCCATCCTCCCCCACCTTCCGTGGCCTATGCCACCCTGTGCTGGGCCTCGTGCTTGGGCCTTTGCACTCAGCTCCCTGAAGAGGATGGACTGTAGAGAGGGGGGAGGCTGCGTGCTTGGCCAGCCCCGTCCTGGGAAGAAGTCAAAATGGAGACCCGCCTATGAGCAGGTCAAGAGGGACATGTTTGCCTGGGAAGGATGAGGTGATTTCTTCGTTTTCCTGCTGGGGAACATGGTGCCCATCTGCAGCTTTTTAAAATACCATTTTAACAGTTGAGCAGGCTCTGCAGTGTTCATTTCAAGGAGCTGAACATTGTAGAGTTATCTTTTCCTGTAAACGCTGGAGTGTTTTCTCTAAAGCTGCTAAAAGGGCAGGTACCACGCACTGGAGAGGTCCTGGGTGTGCCCTGCACTGTAGAGTTCCAGCTCCGCTCTCAGTGGCTACCCAAGCTAGCTTGTTCTTGGGGATTCTTGCCCTGAGCTTATTGCTCTGCCCCTACTTTATAGAGTTCTGGCTTCCTACTGTCCCTTCTGAAGGAGTGCTGGTCCTCCATGGCCAGCCAGAGTCACATCTGGGGTTTTGCTCGTCTGGCACCTACTCCCCTTCTTCCATTTATTTTTTCTTTTAGTGGAGAGAATGCCTTTCTCCACTCTCCGTCCATGTGGGTCATATGGACTGGACACCCCCTCTCTGCTTCATGACCCTGTTCTAGGAGTAAGGATGGCACCCAGACCCAACCAGTTAGAGTTTTCCTTTGGGTTTTGGGCTCTCCAGAATAACTGAATGCATGACGCATGTTGACTCAAGGAGCTTCAATCTTGGCACTTCTTCTCTAATTGTTTGCAAAGAGAAAAATCCCTTTACTCTGATCTTGAACCTGGTTGAATGTGGGCTTACATTGTCCGGAGCTGTTTCTGGGAGTGAGCCTGCCTGGGAGTGATGCCATCGGGAAGGGCAGAAATGAACAATACAGAGGGAAACTGAGTTCCAATGACATCGTCCCAGTGCCAGGCATCAGCCGTCTTAGACACATCCTGGAATTGTCAGTTACACGAGCCAAAAATGTCCCCTGAGATGGTTGAGCGAGTTTGAGTTGTGTTTCTATCCAACTAAGAAGGTCTTTAATTCAGCCAGGATCCCTCGTCTGAAGAAAATCACTGTCATTTGGAGGAAAGAACCTCTAGGTATTGAGGAAACTATCCTTTGTGTTCCAAAGGATGTCAGAATAGTTTCTGTCATGGACCATGAGCACGGGTATTTTCCTTCCATCCGTTCT
Source organism: Leptonychotes weddellii (assembly GCF_054177405.1). Taxonomy (NCBI): domain Eukaryota; kingdom Metazoa; phylum Chordata; class Mammalia; order Carnivora; family Phocidae; genus Leptonychotes; species Leptonychotes weddellii. The sequence continues at coordinate 3,437,722 of NC_138372.1, forward strand.
CTGTGACTTGGGCTCCTGCCCAGCCCTGACCATTCTCTGGGCAAGGCTACAGAGGAGAATGGCAGTGACCAAGTGTAGGTGAGGCCCAGTACAGGGATGCCGACCCTCTGGCACCTGCGTTCATGCTGGGAGGTGGAGGCTGGGTGGGGGGAGGGGGTTGGGGCAGAGAGAAGGAGCAGGGGAAACCAGTTATTTGCTTCTGAATTTAACCTCTGATCTGGTTTGTGAATCTAACACTCAAAGAACATGTACCTCAAGGACTCAAAGATTTCTTTGTTGGAGCTACACTGTCTGTGTCTTTTCTAAGCTGATAATTTGCCATTGAAATATTTGTAGGAAACCCAGAGGAAGGACTCCTAAGTAGGGAAATAAGAATTAAATTATCTAAATCCACACCTGTCTTTTCTTTCTCATGACCCTAAATCCATTATCATTACCCGATTAACTCAACCCCTCAATTTCTTTTTTAAAGATTTTTATTTTTTTATTTTTTATTTATTTGAGACAGAGAGAATGAGAGACAGAGAGCATGAGAGGGAGGAGGGTCAGAGGGAGAAGCAGACTCCCTGCCGAGCAGGGAGCCCGATGCGGGACTCGATCCCGGGACTCCAGGATCATGACCTGAGCCGAAGGCAGTCGCTTAACCAACTGAGCCACCCAGGCGCCCAACCCCTCAATTTCTAAGCAGCACACTGGTGTGGGAAGATCCCAGAGATTTGTAAGGTTCACGCTCAGAGAATGAATTTTACAGCAGGAGTGTCACAGAAAAGGGCTTATTATAGAGTATTAAATGGCTTCTTAAACTGTTGGGGGCAGGGGTGTGTGGGGGGCTGAAGAAACAAACTCTGGTGTGAGCTCTGAGGCATGATCAGGAAGTTGTTTCTGTTAAACTGGGACCCCCTGCTAACACGGCCTGCTCCAGCACCAAGAGGCCCCTGCTCTGAGCCACCCCAGGGCAGTGTATGTGGCATATCGCCCACCCTTCCCCAGAGTTCAGGTCCACGTTCCCACCTTGCAGGAGTGCATCCCACTTATGGTAGAGCCTAAACCACACCTTGGACATGGGCTGCAGGGGATTCTGGGAAATGTCGTTTTCTGCACACCGCCCCCCCCCAGCCTCTGTGGAATAGGACAGTCCATAGGAGGCTGAAACAGACACCAGCAGGCAGGACCCAGGCCTCTCATGGTCCACCCTTTCCAGTCAAGATCCCTTGACCCTACTCTTTCCCAAAGGTCAACTCCAGAACAAAAAACATGAATACCCAGCTGCTCCTGCATAGTGTAGTGCAAACGTTCATCATAAAAACTCAACTGTCCCCATCCTTCCCTGAAAGGAAGACCCAAATCTCACCAAATTCTACAAACAGCCACCTACCACACTCGCTGTTTAAAGCAGTAGGGAAAAAGGAAACCCAAGGCACCCTCCTCATTTGTGCAACTGGCCCAGCAGCCAACTAGTTGGTGTTTGTAACTTTTTCTTCTATTATTATTCCTCCTCTTTTGTCCTCAGTGAGCCCCTCAGTGGGGGTAGGCTCTTAACCCGGAGGTGGACACACATCTCTATCCCTGCTGGGTCTGAGCTCTTGGTGGTCCCACCATTTCGGGGTTACTGTAGACTTGATCATCTCTATCACAAGACACTACAGTGACAGGAAGCAGCCCCCCCAGATTGTGTGGGATTTAGAACACCCCCTCCATCCTTATTGAGGTGAGCAGCCCTACTTCCCCTTGAGTTTCAGGATCAGTTGCCTCGGACAACATTCTCTCTGTTGATCCAGGGGTACGATTAGCCCCAGATGGCCAAGTGGTCCTTTCTCTTCATTGGATGCATTGCTGTGTCCTCCACTTATGTCTCCCCTCAAGCACTAAGGCCTTTAAACTAGCAGAGCCTGGGGTTTGGCAGGTGGGAAGCAAACTGTCATTAGGGGATACACCCATTGTTTCCCTGACTCAAGTGTTCTGCCTGCAGGAAGAAGAGTGTTGCAGGGAATCTGCAGGTTCAGAGTACACAGTGCATCCCACAAGACTGCACTCACCCTGACATGTCAATGGCTTCCATTCTGCACCGTAACTGAGTCTTCTTAAGGTCTTCTACTCTCTCCATTATTCTGGAATACCGATGGCTTCTGGGTGACGGATGCAGGGTAAGACCAGTGAATTTCATGTGCTGTTCCATTGCCTCCTTTTTTTGTCTGTGAAGTGAGTTCCTTGGCCAGGAGCAGCACTGTGTGAGGAGAAACAGAAGACAGTTGGCAGTTGCACTGATTGGCGGAAGCATGATGGATGGTGGTGGTGGTGGGGAAACAAATCTTTCTTCCAGATAGATGTCTGTTCCAGGGACACTAACTGACTTTCCCATCTTTGATGGAAAGAGCCTGGTTCCCCGGGGTGTGTGCTCCAGGCAGGGCTCAGCTGATCTCTCTGCTGCACTTGTGAGGGTGGTGGTAGAGCTGCCCTGGGGGGGGAGAACAGGCCAGAATCTCCATCTTTGCCTCCATGTCTCTGTGTCCATGAGCCCACTGAGCTTGTGTGGGGGCGGCTGGGGACAGAAGCTCAGTGGCATCCCCAGAATGGGTCAGCTTGTCCACCTGATTCCTGAGAGCCTCTTCTGCAGTGGGGACCAGACATCCTACTGCCCAGGGCTCATTCTGAGAGGCCCAGCCCCCCAGCTCTTCCAACCCCATTCTTCCCAAGCTATACCCACTGGGCCAAGCCTTTAGACGTTTCTCACATTCACTGGGCATCTATGCTCTCATTTCTCCTTCTAGGACCCAGTGGAAGATCAGCTGTGCCCACTGGGAGGATGACCTGTTTCTGCCCCTCTTCAGGGCCTTCCCAGGGGGGAGCTGTGGTCTTCAGGGCCTTCCCAGGGGGGAGCTGTGGTCTTCAGGGCCTTCCCAGGGGGGAGCTGTGGTCTTCAGGGCCTTCCCAGGGGGGAGCTGTGGTCTTCAGGGCCTTCCCAGGGGGGAGCTGTGGTGTGGTGGCAGCTGTTTTTGGCTAGTGCCAGCATTTTGTGCAGAGCCTGCAAACCAGGCTTGAGTTTCTTCTTCCTTAGTCAGTTGGTCACAGGGAGACCCCTGGGATGGTAGGCTGGGTGGTGGGAGAGGAGGCAGAAGGATGGGCTCCTTGCTAGGTGTGGGAGGCCTGTGGCTTGCTTTAGTGATGAGTTGCAAGGTATAGAAACCTCTTTTATTTTTCCATCTTCGGAGGGGATATCTGAACATACTCTAGATCAGCTTCTTACATTTTGAAGAGGTTTGTCTCCTACCTTCGGGCACACCTGGGTCTTAGCAAGGTTTCAGAAGTTTGCCTGAGACTTCTCGCTCTAAGACCCTGTCACTGTGGGGTCATCAATGCAATGGACCATCAAGATGTCCTATGGGGTGCTGGGGTGCTGAAGGCCCCTATGGATGGAATTAGGGCTCTGAGACAGAGAGCTGACATAGCTCCACGTGTGACAATGGAATTGTATGGCTGCCTTTGTGGGATTAAGCAAAGCGTATCTAAATGGGACAGAGAAAACCTCTGCTCCTCCCCCCACCCTCTACCCACCCCCTCTCTAAAAATAAATAAATAGATCTTTAAAAAAATAAATGTGACAGAAAGAAAAAAAAAAAAAGAAGCACCAGCCAGATCCATAGCCAAGTATCAGGTGTTCCGTCAAGGGGACCGCATCTGGGGCAGTGACTGGAGTTAACCGCATGAGCAAGTTCAGGATGATCCCTGGTCACTCTCCAAGACCCACCTGTCTTCTGCGTGAGTCTGTCAGGTGGGCTTAATGGGGATGTGAGAAGACTCTCCTAAGTCTCTGAAGATGACATGGGACCTAAATCTCTCCAGGGAGGCAGAGTTGCTCTCATTTGTTACTTTGGAAGGAAATGGTGGTCCCAGAGGCTTGTACTTGCTCCTTCCGTCTACAATAACCCTAACTGCATGGGTTGGGGCCAATGTAGGATTGTGCCAGTGTCAACGCTTGTGTCTTCCAGCCACACTCTTAGGAAGTGCAGAAATAACCGGTGTGGTTCGTGAGCCCACTGGGTTCACTGTGAGACAGCTGAAGTTCAAGGGTCAATGTGTTCTAGTCCCCACCAGCCTGCACTCTGAATGCAGCCACAGAGGATCTGGGGTCTCAGGGGTTATTTTTAGGTCAAATCCAGTGTCTAAGAACCCGCAAAGGTCTGGGTATTCTCTCCTGCATGGGCAGCGCACTGGCCAGTGGCCACAGGTCCCTTTGGGGAAGGTTAAGAAGCTTGACAGGAGACATCTGTGGGGCTGTGGGAGGTAAGCATGGCCGCCGTTATTCCCTGTACGCACACCCCTTTGCAATGTGACTTCGTGGCAAGTCCCATCAAGAGGTGGAGACTTTTCCCCTTGAACCTGGGTGGCCTGTGACTTTCTTTGTTCAACAGAATGTAGTGTAAATGACATTGCCCAGTTCTGAGCCAAGGTCTTCAGAAGTCTTAGTTGCTTCTATCCTTCCCCTGGCAACCCCACCTCTTCCATAGGAACCAGCCATGCCTGCCTGCTGGGGGATGAGAGGCCATAGGGAGCAGAGACAGGCCAGCTGGCTGAGGCTCCAGACATGTGATGGGCCAGCCCGGATGAGCTGAGCCTGTCTTAGGAAGCAGAATTTCCCAGCTGACTTCAAGACTCATGAGCAATAATCACATCTTAAGCCACTCAGTTGTGAAGTGCGTTGTTATTCAACAATGCCTAGCAGATATAGATGCTGACTCCCAGGGGAGCCTGGCCTCCTCTTCATTCAAAGGGCTCGGGGCTGCATGAGGGGCCGTAACTACGGTGGTGCCTCAGGTCAGGCTCCTGTTCCCCAGCCTGGAGGGGTGATCAAGCTGGACCATAGCGGGCTGCCACCTATTTTAATTCCAGGCGTTCTATGAGCAATTGATTGCTATCAGTAAGCCCTAGGAGTTAAGCTATTCTGATAAGCATTTTGGCTGTGCTGCCTAATGGGGTCACCATGCCCTCTGGATTCTGGGGGTGAGTGCTGTTACTCTGAGATCCCAGGGCAATTGAGTCACTATGTATACAATGGCCCCCTTTCCCCATCCGGGCTCCATCCTCAGATACCCACACACCTGTCCCTCCCTTTAACCATAGTCAGATCAGATAACCAATGCGGATCTCATTCCAGGTGCGGGTTTCTGGGAGGCTCAGGTTTCAGCGGAAGAGAAAAGATCTATTCTACTTAGTTTAAACATAAGGGGATTCACTATCAGGTATGAAATGGCTTAAGGAATCTCCGGGAGGCCTGGAACAAGAGACTTTAGGCTGAATTTCCAGGAAAGACTTTAAAGCACCACCACCGAATGCAGTTCAGGAGCTCCAGGAGTCTGCCCACCCACCCAGCTCAATTCAACCCTAAGTCCGGCACATGTGCATTTGATTGGTGGAATCTACATCTCCCCTTGACCTCAAGCTGCAGAGGATTCTGGAAAATGTAGTTCTTAGCTTTCCAGCTTCCACAGTCCAGGAAGGTGTACCCCAAGACTGACTGGATCGAGAGAGCAGTACCCCATAGCCACATGCCCGGTAATCCCTGGACATTGCACCTTCCTAAAGGCAGCATGGACTACATACCACGTTGCCCTGGTCTCCCTCCCAGTCAGAGCAAGGGAAAGTTGACCCTGGAAACTCAGGACAGATGGCAAGACACTGGGTTACGGCCAGCATCTTAGTTGCTGCTCATTCTTTACCACTGGAGCTTCTGTGATCTGTCAAGTTTGCCGTAAACTCACGGGATAAGAATTTTGTTCCTTGTATCCTGTCAAGTGTGTCTTTGACTCTTTTTTTGCAGGGGGCGCCCACAGCTTGGTTTTGAACGCTCATCTTCTTCCCTGGAGGTGTGACCTTGGGCAAGTTACTTCTTTTCTGTGCCTAGTTTTTCATCTGTAAAACGGGCACAAGCATATTACACACTCTCTAGGATTTTTATGGGAATTAAAGTAGATAATATTTACAAAGCCCCTAGTACATTGGTTGGTAGAGAGTATGCATTTAGCAAATTTTGTTTTTTGTTTATTATAATTATAATTATTGATACTGTTAATAACATACCTGTCCTACAAATACTGGCCTACGTTGATACATTGCTTAAAACAAAATTCTCATACAAATACCTGAGAACATCTTAAACTTTAATTGAATTTATTAATGAATGAGTTAATGAACTAGCAGGAAGTTAAAAGTAGCTGATTTGAAGAACAAGTCAGGAGCAAGTCAGTAGGGAAAGGCAAGCTGAAATGAGCTTGCTAAGTTAGATTCAAAACTGCTTAATGGCCTACAGAGCAATAAAATTCTAACCTTTGGGGCCATTTTCTCTACCGGAATATAAAACCATTACCCCTTGCCAGTTTCTACAGGTTAAAAGCCCTAACTTTATAGGGCTGCAGAATGTCTGGGCTCGTAGGCATTGTGCATTGTTAGGGAACAAAGCTATGCTCCCCAGAGAATCTGATGCTCTGGCAGACTTAGGAAATGCTCTTGCAGGATATCAGCAAATCAAGTGGTCATCGTATTTCCTTTCCCCAAATTTAGGATACATTTTATTATTAATGTGAGTATATGAAGTTCCTATCCATCATAAGGATACAGAGGAAAAAGCCCCCTAAGATGACTGAGTGATTTTGCTGTCTTCAAGAGGAGCCCATGCCTTGGGGTTTCTGGGTTTGCTCTCACCTGGGAAAGGCGGGAGGTACTATTGGGAGGGATGCATTTGTGTGGGTAGGCATCCTGTGGAGGTCAACCCTGGGCAGAGTGGTGCCCTTCAGTTCTGATGAAACCCTAGTTTTGTTTTTAATTTAAATTCAATTAATTAACATATATTGTATTATTAGTTTCAGAGGTAGAGTTTAGTGACACATCAATTGCATACAACACCCAGTGCTCATTCCATCACGTGCCCTCCTTCATGCCCATCACCCAGTTACCCCATCCCCTACCCCTGCCCCTCCAGCAACCCTCAGTTTGTTTCCTAGAGTTAAGAGTCTTTTATGGTTTTTCTCCCTCTCTGATTTAATCTTATTTTATTTTTCCTTCCCTTCCCCTACAATCCTTTGTTTTGTTTCTTAACTTCCACATATGAATGAAATCATTTGGTAATTGTCCTTCTCTGACTCACTTATTTCGCTCAGCATAACACCCTCCAGTTCCATCCACGTCGTTGCAAATGGCAAGATCTCATTCCTTTTGATGGCTGCATAATATTCCATTGTATATACAGACCACATCTTCTTTATCCATATATCTGTCGATGGACATCTGGGCTCTTTCCATAGTTTGGCTACTGTGGACATTGCTGCTATAAACATTGGGGTGCATGTGCCCCTTCAGATCATTACATTTGTATCTTTTGGGTAAATACCTAGTAGTGCAATTGCTGGCTCATGGGATAGCTCTATTTTTAACTTTTTGAGGAACCGCCATACTGCACCAGCTTGCATTCCCACCAGCAGCGTAAGAGGGTTCCCCTTTCTCCGCGTCCTTGCCAACATCTGTCGTTTCCTGACTTGTTAATTTTAGCCATTCTGACTAGTGTGAGGTGGTATCTCATTGTGGTTCTGATGTGTGTTTCCCTGATGCTGAGTGATGTGGAGCAGTTTTTCATGTGTCTGTTGAAACCCTGGTGTCGATGGGTCAGGGAAGCAAGGATGTCAGAGCTGCTGGTTCTGGCCATCCTGCTGGTGAAAGAAAGTCTGGCCGATGATGGAGGTATGTTCAACTTCCTTCTTCTCTGGTCAATTTTCCAACCAAGCTGAGCCTGTTCATGGCACCCCAAGGCCACTTGAACATGTTTTGGAGAATTTGGATATGTTTATTATACATACACAGAAGCATCCAACATGGGGCCAGACACACAGTGAAAAAAGTTGGGGGAATGTGGGAGCTATTAGGACAACATATTGGTTAAGAAGCCTGGACCCCTGCCTTCGGCTTTGGCCCAGCGCCCCCTCCAGCACCCCCACAAAGTCCCAAGGGAGACACTTGAAGGAGGCAATGGGAAGCTGAGCAAACTGTTATTAGCATCCGCAGCTCTGGTGTGCCCCCTGCAGGTCTCTGGCCGGCTGGATTGGCAGTGCAGACAGCTCCATCTTCTCCCCGACCCCTCAAACCTGAGTCCCAGACCTTGCCACCTGGTGGGATGCAAAGCCCATTTGCCAGTGTCAGTGGGAGAGAAAGCTGGGGTACATACTTAGAGGAATATTGATACCCATTTACACCTGGAGGCATAAGCCGCGTGGGCAAAGGAGGCTCCACAGGTGTCCACACTTCTGACCCACCAGCTCTGCTCTCCTCATCCTGAGGGTGAAGGGGTGGGGAGCCCAGCCCAAACCTCATTCATTTGTGACCTTCTGCACAATTTTTGCTGTATCCTGTTAATACTTGTACCGTATTATCATTATTATTCTTTTTTTTTTTTTAAAGATTTTATTTATTTGACAGAGAGAGACACAGCGAGAGAGGGAACACAAGCAGGGGGAGTGGGAGAGGGAGAAGCAGGCTCCCCGCAGAGCAGGGAGCCCGATGTGGGACTCGATCCCAGGACCCTGGGATCATGACCTGAGCCGAAGGCAGTCGCTCAACCGACTGAGCCACCCAGGCGCCCTCATTATTATTCTTTAAATGGACTCAGCTTTTTAGCTAAACACACTTATTACAAAAGGGAAATGTATGTATATCATTGCCCTAAATGAAACACCAGAATCCACTTTTCAAAAATGGAAGGGTAACTGTAAAAAGAAACTTCACGAAGATACAACGATGTTTTTATCTGCAGCAAATACTGGCTTTTACCTTTTTTGCTGTGGTTTTTCTTTCCTTTTTCTTCCTCTCTTCATCACCCCTGCTTCTCTATCTCTCTCCTCCCCTCCTTTTTCCTAAGGAGGGAGGTCAGCACGGTTAGAGAGAGCTGCTGAAGTTTTCTCTTGGCTGCTCAAGCTCTCTCTGCATGCCAGTCTGGAGCCGATGTTATTTAGAGCAGCGTTTGGGCATGGCTTCCCCACCCCAAGTCTTTTCTGAGCCTTTCCTGTCTCACACTTCGAGGAACTTTCCCAAGACCCAACATGTAGCAAGGAGGAGAACATTTCCTAAGCCGCTAGTGTTTCCCTCTCCTCCTCCTCCCCACCTCCTCACACCACTTTGGGACAACCCAATTTTAGCTTGACTGGGACCTGCTTTTCTCCATCTGTCCAGCTCTCCAGGGAGTGGGTTGACCTTGGGATGCTTTGAGACACCCCTTTCTCACCACCACCTCATTGACTTCCTTTGGGATGTTGATTCCCCCACAGACATTTAGAGACTCAATAGTAGCCTTCTGGGTCTCTCTCCCCCTTTCCTGTTCACCCTGGACATTTTTGCACATTTTCAGGTAGAAGCAAATCAACTTCATAGTCCTTGTTTTCCAAGTTAGAAATTTGATTTCCAATGGACATTTGCAATGTGCAGAGATCATTCTCTTCAATAACAGAAGCCACCAGCACTGCACTCCTGTCATGTGCTAGACTTTGAATTTAGTGCTTTACATCTGTTGTCTTGTTAACTCATCTTAATAATTGATGGTGGACGTATCATCTCCTTTTTATGGATGGGGAAGACTGAGGTTTGCCAAGTCTAATACCTCCTCCAAGGGAGCACAGCTTGTAGGAGTTAGAGTTTAGATTGATGCCCTCTAATTCCTAATTCCTCTCTAATTCCAAAAGGCTGTTTTCTTTCTACAACATTGGTAGATTCTCCAACTGTGTTGAATGCCGTAAACACTGGTTCCTATTTAGCTACCTTGTCCCCATTTCCAGTCATTGGGGAGGGGGGAGTTCAGATATTTGCACTTTAACACAGATATTCTGCATGGATACTGCATATTCTGATGGCTGTCCAGGTGTGCTGGCCAGTGAACCACATCATGCTTCCTTGTTCCAGGAACATACATGTGGCCCCTTCTGTGTGGCCACCTGATCTCCTGGTTAGCTTTTTGAAAAGTAAAATGAGTTTTTCATATCGCTGATTTCTAAATGAAATTTTGAAGCGAAATTTAGATTAAAGCAAAAATAACATCTGGGGGCGCCTGGGTGGCTCAGTCATTAAGCGTCTGCCTTCGGCTCAGGTCATGATCCCAGCGTCCTGGGATCGAGCCCTGCATTGGGCTCCCTGTTCTGCGGGAAGCCTGCTTCTCCCTCTCCCACTCTCCCTGCTTGTGTTCCTTCTCTCGCTGTGTCTCTCTCTGTCAAATAAATAAATAAAATATAAAAACAAAACAAAACAAAAACCCAACTTAAAACAAAAACATCTGAATGAACCAATTCTTCCCCTCTTGAAAATGTCTGGGACATGTCTATGTCAAGGTTTTAATAAAAATTTCCCCATAGAATGTACTGCTGTCAGTATTCATAGAGCCAAATCTAAAAAATTTTACACATCTCAATGTATTGAATGAGGACCCTGAAGTCATTAGAGAAAGACTGGACTGTTATTCACCACAAAGGAAGACCATGTGCATTTAGAAAAAAAAAAAAAAGAAAAAAGGGAAGAAGAATAAGAAGAAAAAGAAAGAGAAAAGAAGGGGCACCAGGGTGGCTCAGTTGATTAAATATCTGACTCTTAATTTTTGGCTCAGGTTGTGATCTTGGGGTTTTGGGATTGAGCCCCAGGACTGGCTCAGTGGGGAGTCCTCTTCTTCTGCACACAGGAAGTCTGCACTTCCTAGGTTCCCTTACAGTTGGACCAGGGTCACATGATGTGGTTCTAGCCAATGGGATGAGGCCAGGAGTGGTGTGCGTCACCTTCAGGCCCGACCACGGTCTGCATTTCCTATGGCATACACTTCCCAGCTTCCCTTGCGGTTAGACCAGGGTCACATGATGCAGTTCTAGCCAATGGGATGAGGCCAGGAGTGGTCTGTGCCACCTTCAGGCCTGAGCATGGCCATTCACCCTTACCCTTCTTTTTGGCGACCTTAGAGGTATCAAGATGACGTTATCACAAGAGAGGAGGCTGGAGTTCTGAGTCACCGCCTGGAGAAGACCCACAGGGGCCATCTGCTGCTCCGGACTATGGCCTGAGAGGGATAGAAAGTGTCATTAGGAGAACACTGAGGATTTGGCGGTGTTCCGGAGAGCAGCCAGTTGCCCTAATAGGTCTACGTAGCCAGAGAGTCCTGTTAACCAGGAGACACTCCTTGCCAATAATCATTGCTAATAAGGATCCAGAGCTGTGAGCAGGGCTGTCTTTATCTGAATAGTCGATATTAATGTAGCACTTAACTAGGCGAGGCTCTGTGGTTAGAGGCTTCCTTACATCGTGGTATTGAATCTCGGGGACAGCTCGTGGAGAGACGGCCGTTCAGGGGTCCGGCTGCGGATGAGGAGGGTTTTACGCAGGTAGGGAGAGCGGGCGCTGGAGCCGGAGTGCAGGTCAGCCTGATTCCAGGCCCATCTTCCCATCAGTCAGCACGCCAGGTCTATGTACCTGTTCAGCCTGGACGGTCATGGAGGGATTTCGGCGGGGAAAGAATGGTGTGCTCCGCCGGCAGATCGGGTCGCTGCCTGTGCAAAGGCACGAGGAAGGATGAGGTGTCTGATCGAAGGTTCTGGAGAGGACAGATTCTGTAATTTCTTGTTGCGGCATCTGCTTTGGTGATCTGAAGTGTGACCATATTGTCTCAAGCAATGAACGTACAGCCCCGCTTGGGGGCCAGGCCGTTCTGAAATCTGCGCCCCTCTCAGCCAGTCTCACACTTGATTTTTCCCCGTGAAGATTTAGCTCATTTGCAAAGCCTCTCTCTTCCCTGGTTTCCTTTCGTCTTATTTCAACTCTGGACTCAATGAAGCAGAATTTCAGGTCTTCAGTTGGTCTGATCGATACACTATATCACCTCAACCTAAAAATGGTTTCTGAGGGTATTTCCAGTTGAATGACCTCATTTTCAGGCATGGGATTTGTGTCTTCAGATCCCTGGGGGTGATAATCTAGACCTACGTATGGTTGGATAAGATCTCTTCTCATAGTTGTGCCCAGTTGATTTCTCTTTCCAGGTTGTCTTGACTTAAAAATGTTAACCTCCCAAACTCAAATCCGGGAAAGGTGTCTTTATCCCCTTTGATCTGGTGGAGCCAAATGCAGTCAGGATTTCCTCGTGTGGAATGGTTCCAGTCATGGTAATCCCACCAGCTCTCGAGAGGCTCCTTCCTTATTGAAAGGGGCGTTGAGCAACCCCGCAAAGCTGGAAGACAGACACATTTAGAAATTGTCTGGGAGTATCAGCGCTCTGACAGATGCCTGACTTCTGCTCTGTGTGTGAGAGATTTCCAACTTGTGAGGATTCTAGAGTGCACCTGCAGACCCCAGAAGGGAGTCTTGCTTTTTGGAAAGTGGTAATAGCTCTGAAATGGCCAATGGCACTGTTTCTGAGCTCCCAAGCTAGCTGTGCTGTTGCCCGTTGATCCCGTTGGAGGCCATTAGCATGGCTGACCACCTGGTCCCAGACACCTGTAATGAGGATTTATGGAGCCAGTGGCTGGGAGGAAGAAGGGTTCTTCTTTCCTCATGAGGCAGGATGTGCTGTGGGTGTGATTCACTAGATTCCTAACTGGCCCCTGTCCCCACTGGGCAAGAGTCTACCTTGTTTATCTTAAGGCTAGTCTACTCTGCACAGAGAAGAAATTCTTGGCAAATGTGGCACAGTCAGAAAGGAGGCATCATCTTTTCAAGTCCTCTTCGGGCAGAAACATCAAGCAGGTGTTTTGCAGGGGGAGCCTTCATGCCTGGTGGGTGCATCAAGTTCTGCAGGGGAGAGCCTGGGATCCACACAAGCTTCTGCACCTCAGAGTGTGTGAGAGTGGATGTGTGTGGATGTAGGTGTGAGCCAGTGTGTGTAGATGTGTGGACATGGTGTGTATGGGTGTGTGTGAGGAGCGTGGGGAAACCATAGAGGAGCCATCAGAGGGAAGTAGCTGAAGAACTGGAACTGCATTCTAGAATAAGAAGGTAAAAGAAAGGCATCGGTCATCCTGTGGGGAAGGTGGAAGGATGACTGAGGGGTGGTCCCTCTCCCTGTTCCCATTGGTTTCTCCCAGTAGCCCTGTGAGTGGGCCAGGAAAATAAACAGAAGCTCAGAGAGGTCAAGTGACCTGCCCAAGGCCACAAGGCCTTTAAGTGGAGGGTGCCAACTGAAAGAGGCTTTATGGAAAACTGACAGGCTCTCTGTGAGTCAAGGATAATGAAACTGACATCAGCTTAAATTAAGGCGGGACAGATCCCAGGAAGGAAGAATTCCTTGACATAAAGATGCTTCTTTTGAAGGGCCGTATCCATGACCTTAGGAAGAGAGGTTCATCATCCTTCTTGGTGGATGAATGAGCCCCCACCCAGCTTCCCTGCCCCAATCCTGTGCCACAAGGAGGTTTTTCCAGGGCCCCCCTTCCACCTTTCAGAATCTAGGACTCTCTCACTCCTGGATCCCAGCATATTTTCATTCAAAAAAAAAAGTGCTTAGAGCAAAACAGCGGTATTCTGTTTCCTGGTTTTAGGTTTTTCTTCTTTGAGCTCGTAATGAATTTTTAAACAATGCATCCTGTGTCTCTGACCCGATGAAAAATGGAGGGAAATGAATAGGTGAATACTTTATTTAAATGTTCCTACATACACTTTTAACTGGTTTCAGATCCTCTCCTTGGATTTTGCTCCCCTCCAAAACTGTGCTTGCTTATCAGTTAACCATATTCAGATTCAGAGTAAGGTGTGTCCTTAATAACCACAGTAATTTTCATCTGGCGTTGGCAAGTTTACAGAGCATGCTCACCACCCCTTGACCCTTTCTGAGTGGCTTAAATGATGGAACACGCAATCTGGAGTGAGCATTTTGGTTTTGACTTCTTGTTCTGCTATTTACTGAGTGCCTTGGGCAGGCCCCGAAAGTGGAGGGAAAATCTGGGTGTCTTACCTCACAGAACTATTGTGAAAATAGAGAAGGAAGGTATGGTTGGGGAGACATTAGACATTTCCCCTTTTCCTTCTGACCCTTTCCTCCCCCACATAGCACTGAGCACAGAGTAGGCATCTGACCCACAGCCCATTCATTCATCTACTCGAACCGTCTCCACCAAGTGCTTCCTGTGTATCAGACATGGTTCTAAGTGCTTGGGACACATTGGTGAACAAAAAAGACAAAGATTTACGTAATACATCAATTAATGATATACTAGATTAGAAGGTGATATTGCTGTGCAAAAATGTAAAGCTTAGGAATACTAGTGCCAGGGTTGGAGAGGGGTAGAGGGCTGTCAAAAACAGGGTGGCCAACAGAAAAGAGGTGGCTGGAGTGAGGTCAGAGTTATGGAGAGCAGATCATGTGGGCCTGGATGTGGGCAGGGTAAGGATGCTCATTTTACCGTGAGTGAAATAGGGATGACTTTTGCATGTTGTAAAGCGTCAGTCCAGTGGATGAATTAAGGACTCACTGCAGGGGGCTCAGGGCAGAAGCTGGGGGATCAGGTTGGAGTTCACTGCAGGTGAGGGATGATGGGGTAGAGGTGGGGGAGGAGCTTGGATTCTGGATCTGTCTTGATGGCAAGGCCAGCAAGATTGGCAGATAGACCCTGTATTAAGCACCCAAGATAGAGAGGAATCCAGTAGGAGGATGAAGTTGCCATCAGCAGAGACAGAGAGGTCTAAGGTAGAGCAGGTTTGGGTGGAAGAGTCTTCCCCTATAAGATTTACATGTTTCATCTCAAATTCCCATGCACAAACAAGGAGACGGATGTAGAGAGCCCAAGCAAGGGTCCTGAGGTTGCATAGCTGGGGTGGAGTTGAGATTCAAAGGCAGGTGGAGCCACATTTGGCTACTTGCTTTGCCTGATTCTGTAGAATGAAGGCATGAAACCTGATGCCTGCTTGGTGGGGTTATGCTGACCCTGCCTGGAGAGCCTGTGTGTGGGGAGAAGGGGTCAGCTCAGAAGGGCACCCCTACATACTCCTTGTGTGGGAAGGGCTGGCAGGGAGTCAGGAGCCAGAAACCTCAGGTTATTTATTTATTTATTTTTAAGATTTTATTTATTTATTTGAGAGAGAGAATGAGACAGAGAGAGAGAGCATGAGAGGGGGGAGGATCAGAGGGAGAAGCAGACTCCTTGCTGAGCAGGGAGTGCGATGCTGGACTCGATCCTGGGGCTCCAGGATCATGACCTGAGCTGAAGGCAGTCGCTTAACCAACTGAGCCATCCAGGCGCCCAAAACCTCAGGTTATTGATGTTAGATTCTGGACTTAAACTAGACAATTTGTACTTCGTGCAACATATACTGACCACCTACTATGTGTCAGGTCACGTGCTGACTGTTGGTGACATATGAATAAGTCCTCATCTTCAGAACACAGTGCTTAGCAGGATGTGGATAAAGTTGCTTGCTTCTTCTTTAGATCAGGTTTTCCCAGTCACCTCGAGAGACATCCTAGAGCTGGACCTGGAAGCGAACTTGTATTCTTTGGCCGAGTGTAATACATACATTGTGTTGGTGTGTGTGAGTGTGTATGTGCACGCATTTGAATGTGTGTGTTTCGGCCTATTCTGTGTCTCTGTGTTTGTGTCTCAGTGTGTGGGAGGATGTGTGTGTGTGCTTCTGTCTACATGTGTGTCTGTGCATCTGTGTGCGTGTGTCTGTATGTGCGTGTGCACACTGTTCTGTGCGTGTGTGCGTATGTGGCTGTATGCATGTGTGAGGTATGTGTCTACACTGAAGTCTGTGTCTCTCCGCGTGCCATGGGTGGGCTCTGTGCGTGCATGCTCCTGTTCACTGATCCAAGAGGCCTTATCCACGTGGGGATTCCTGGGGGCGGGTCCTACACCTGCCCATCTCCCTTTAGCACCTTCTGTCTCTCCTGTTTACAGGTTTCCCATCACACTTTTTATCCCTCTTCCAGACACTCTCACCTCAGCCTCACTTCATTCTGTAGACACCAGTCACTATTGCTCTGCCTCTTTTCTCTATACCCGGAGGCCATTCTCAACCTCTTTTCTCAAGGGTTGTGTTTCCTACTAAGGCCACGTGCATTTTCTGAATAGCAGGAGGTTCTATGGGGTCTGCATCTCTCTTTAGCAGCTTGAACCTTCCTATTTTAAAATTGTCCATTCTAAATGGATTCATCCAGGAGAAAACCTAACAGGTAGAAACAAATCTCTTTGTCCTTTATGATAATAAAGGAGCCACTAAATTAATTATGCAAACTTTCATTTTATTAAGTATGGCATTCCTTTTGATTTAAGAATATTTTTACCTCTCCAAGTGCTTTTAAAGAAGGTTATGGCGAGGAAAAGTCTATTCATCTCTGCAGTGTATTTGGTTGCTTTTCATAAATTGTCTAGATTGCATTTTAAGGGAGTAGAAATTGAATCTAGTCTTTTAAAAAAATTGCTGAAGCCAATTAGCTGCTGAAGTGTTTAATTATGAGAGAAGCACTCAGATCTACAACTGAGTAGAGCCTTCCTGAAGCTTTTCAAGGCAGTTCCGCCTCCTCTTTCCTTATTTTCCCCCATTTGTATTCACCAAAGAACCAGTTTCCCTTACAAACCCAGTGTTCAGGTCTGCACCGTTTCTGAGGTGAGTAGGGGCGTCAGTAATGCTCTGTTACTAGTATTCTAGTAAGGGGTCAGGGGCCTGAGTATTGACTCTTTTTGCTCCATGCGGTTCTCTCTAGCCTTGGGATGACCACCTAGGTAGAGAGTAGAGGAATGATCTTCAGAGAGATGCTCAGTGGGATCTCCAATCTTCTTCATTGTTCCAGTTTTTACTGCTCGCTGTCAAGGTTGTGAGATGAAGCTTAAGGAAGCGAAATTGCTGGATAAACTAAGAAAAAGTTTATTGATAGGTCTTGGTTGGGTATCAGGAGACACAATGCTGATTTCTTACCAGAAGGTAAGTTCCTGATGGGTCATGACCTGGCTACATGATTACAGTCCTAAAATCAGAGATGCCTTAGAATTCCCATCTGTTTGACACCCCCACCCATTTCCTACTTTTACTATTAACTTAAAACAGGTGTTAGCAGACTACAGCTCACAGACCAAATCTGCCTGCTTTTGTAAATAAAGTTTTATTGGAACACAGCTGCACCCATTTACTTATTACACATTGTCCTTGGCTGCTTTTGATTTGATAGTTTCAACAGAGAGGGTATGGTTTGCAAGGACAAAATACTTCCAACTGGTGCTTTAAGAAAACGTTTGCTGACTTCTGTTTAAAGAATTAAACATGAAAAAATGTCTAATCCAGATTGAGTTTACTCCTCTTTTTTTTTCTGGAAGAAAATGCATGGAAAGACGGTTACAGTTTTCTCCCCTGAGGGAATGTGGTGGATGAGAATCCCGTGCTCTGTCCATGATGCTGGACACACTTGACCTTCGCTTGTCAAAACCATTTATTTTATGTTACCAGAGAGAAAAAAAAACGATTTCTAGGTGGGTGAACATGTAGGAGGACACACTTCTTATGCTCATTGTCCCTCCAGCCTTCTTGAAGTGAATAGGCGGAGGTGCCTCTTGTCGAGGGAGGATTCCATATGCCTTTGCTTTTTAATGAAGAGAAATGGCTTTGTGAGTGTTTGCACAGCCAGAAGATATTGTATTAGTGATGAAAAGAGGTTCCAGTCCTGGCATATGTATAAATTATGTTTACTCTAAGTGCCTGAAGATCAATCAAAGTATGTTTATGCTTTCATTGTTGCACTGTGACAGGGAGGTATAATATTTAGACATGGTAGCATTTATGTTCTAAATGTGGACATAAACTTCTTGTTTTATTCTGGAACTAAAATCGATAATGAAACAGAGCACCATTACATCAAATGAATTCTGAAAGGCTCTTGAAGCCAATCCAAATTGCAGAAAGAGAGATGAAGGTAGTCAAAATATTTAGGCCAGCTAATTTTGCAAAGTTTGAGAGAGGATGTAGCTCGTGAAAAATAAGGGTAATTTTGGATTGTATCAATAGTTCTGGTCCCTTAAAATCGACTACTCTTTTTGCCAGGGTGACTTCTGGAATGGGGTATCACTAAGTCGGCTTATTTTGATAGTCCTCTTGCAAAGTTCCAGCCTGACAAAATTTAAAGAGGCAAACTGAAGGATACCTATGTTGATTTTTAAAAATATTTTATTTATTTATTTGAGAGAGAGAGAGAGAGGGTGTGCACAGGTGGGGGGGGGAGGGGCAGAGGGAGAGGGAGAAGCAGACTCTGTGCTGAGCACAAAGCCCAACACGGGGTTCAATCCCAGGACCCCGGGATCATGACCTGAGCTGAAGGCAGATGCTTAACCAACTGAGCCACCCAGGAGCCCCTACCTATGTTGATTTTTTGTTAAAGGATATACAAAAGTTTGATTGCCTAGCCTCAGAATTTAAAAAAATCCACGCAGAGTAACATTAGATACTTCTCCTCCTAATTTGCTTAATTTGTTGCTGTATTCCTAGGGGGAAATTATGATTTTGCATTATCCAACCTCGCCATCACCTAGAATTATTCAGTCAACTGTGGCGCCAAGGTCAGTTGGGAAGCCATGCTGATGCTGGTAAGATGGTCCCATCTGAAGGACTGAGATGCTACAGTGGAAGTCGTGTGTGAGGGCAAGGTCTGCAGGGTCTCCAGCTGGTAACAGGATGGGGTTTCTGAGCACATCTTAACATTTGCCTAGTAATTGCCCCCAGGGATATCTGGTTTTCCAAATACTGTGATCACCTTGTAAGAACTGAATCAAACAGGAACAAAGTAGGAATATTCCAAACAACTATTTTAGGCTGAGATCTGTAAAAAAAAAAGTCTTCACGTTTTTTTTTTTTCTGAAAAACAACAACAACAACAACAAAACAAAAAACCCACAAAACCAAACCGAAACCAAAGGGTCTAGTCTTATATTTTACCACTATTTAAAAATGCCCTCTGGAGCCATTTGTAGCTTGAGTTCCAAAGTACACAGAGCACGTTTATAGTCTGCATTTGGGTGATTCTCCTACAATGACCAGCTGCTGTGGGAAGTTCCAGTCTGCATGCAAAACCTTTTGGGAAAGAATCACTTCTGAGTGAACAACCAAAAAATGGACAGATGGTTGAATGGGTGGAAGGATGGATAGCTAGATGGATGGATAGATGGATAGAAGGGGAAAGATGCATGGATGGATGGATAGAAAGAAGAAATGACTTCTTTGGTGGATTGTAGTAACCATAGTATAGCCCCAGGCTCTGGCAAAGAACCTGGAGGTCCCTGACTCTTGCGCCTTCCATCATTTCTCTTTTGCTCTGAGAAAGTGCTTGCTGGGGTGGTGGAAGCTCAGGCGTTAAGCATCTTAATAGGCATTGACTTCTGTCTGAGGAGGAAAATCATGTGGTTGTCTCTCTGCTCACTGGAGGCTCTAGCAGAGAAGGGAGGCTTCTGAATGAGACTCATTCAGCTTCTCTTAAATTGTTTATGTCTGACCCAATGGGCTTGACATTTTCAGGCATGTCATGTGATGCTAGCTGATGTCTAAATGCATGGCATCGACGAGAGTGGTTCACTGGGGAGGGGCCAGAGACTTGGTGGCATTTTGTTGTGGCAGACAAGAGAGAATGTAAAATGTTAAGATGTTTTTAGGGAGGGGAAATTTTAACTCGTTGCCCTAGTTAATCCTGGGTTCCTTGGCCAAGGAGATGGTGTGTGTGTGTGTGTGTGTGTGTGTGTGAATTCACAATGGTTGGGGGCAAAGGAAGTCTGGGTGCTCAGAGGTCAGAGACTCAATCGATGCAACAGGTGTTTCTTTCCAGGGAGGCTTGGTTCTGGCTGGGTGGGGTATGGGGCAATCTGCCCGTACCCTGAGGAACAGATGGGTCCCTAACCATCTGAGGAATGTCTGAGACTTCTGGCTCATGGAGCCGAGAACTGAAGGGTGAATATCTCAGTATGAGTGATGCAGGAAGTTGGGATTTGTTTTTGAGAAGATGTGTTCAGGGGTTCAAAGAAGTACAGCTCAGCTTTTTCGGGGACCAGAAACAATAAAAACAATGCATTTTTCAAGTATTCTTGAGTTTCAGTTGCTTTCCCTCCAGCCCTGTGAAGTCAAGAGGAAAACACCAATGTCCCCCTTGCATATGAATAATGAGATGATTACGAGGATGATGATGGTGGTGATGATGGGTTGTAGCTACTCTTTATCATGGGCTGTGTTCTAGGGATTGTGCTAAATAGCCGCCATACCTCATTTCATTTGCTCCTCAGGATGACTCTTTGATTTTATAGCTGGGAAAGCTGAGGCTCAGAGAGAGTTTACTTCTTAATTTCTAACTTTACTAATACTAGTGCATTCTCACAACAACCCTCTGAGATAGGTATCATTATCGGTATCATTCTCAACTTGCAGATAAGAAAACTGGGCACAGAGAGGATAGGTAACTCCCCCTAGGTCACACAGCTAGGAAGTGGCTGTGGTAGGATTCGAACCCAGGATCTGAGCCATTCAGGGCCACATGGTGCTCCCCTGTCGTGAGTAGGTGGAGGATGCAAGCTGAAGGTGTGGGGACTGATCTCTTCAGTCATGTGAGTACTAGTGGTGGCTGGTGACTGCCTCCCCACATCCTCCCTTCCTCTCTGCCCATTCCCTGGGCAAGACAAGGAGAGCGCCCCCAGGCACCCCATAAGGGGCAGACTGGCCGTGGCTAAGGCAGCTGAGAGCGCTGTTGTGAGTCTTCTGGCCACTGGGACTTGGAGCCCAGCTGTGGATAGAAATGGTCTCAGGAGTGGCCATTCCTCCTACACATCAGGGATGTGGCCAGGGTCCCAGCTGTTCTGCAGAGGAGTGGCAGCGGGCTGAGCCTCGCAGAAAGGTAGGCTCATCAATTCCCTACCTTGGCAGGGTGCTGTCAGCCGGGTCCCTTGGATCCAAGCTGTGCCACCCCTGGGGCAGCCGGGAGGGAGCAGTCATGTCCCTGCAGCTCTGGCGGCTTTGTCCGGTAGGGTGTCTCTGAGATCTGCCGAGACTGGCCATGGGGCTATTATCAACCGGCACCTGTCCTCCTTGGCCCCGGATGGCTCAAGGCCAGTGGAGGACCAGGGACCATGGCTGGTTAACATAAGAAGTCCCCTGTGGACTCAGTGTCCTCTTGTCCTGCCATGGGCCTTGTTCATGGTCTCTAAATCCAGGAGCATCCTTGGTCTGTGCCCCAACCTCTGGCACCTGGCTCGGCAGGGTGCATTGAGGCTAACGTCCCTGAGACGGCACCTGGGGCCAGATTGCAGACGTCCCCGGAGGCCTCCTAAAGAATTTGATTTTGACTGTGGGGGTGACTGGAGTCGGAGAAGTGCTTGAGCAGGTCGGGCGATGGTCAGACCCGGAAGAGCCAGGCTGGCCACGGCCAGGCTCTCGGCATTGGCTTCCTGTGGCTGTTGTGGCCAATTACACAGACTGCGGGCTTCAAACAGTGGAAGTGCCTTCTGGCACAGTCTGGAGGATAGCAGTCCTGTGGTATCAAGGCGTCAGCAAGCAGGACGGCGCTGCCCCCAGGGGCTCCAGGGAAGGATCCTTCCTGCCTCTTCTGGCTTCTGGGGCTACCTCTGCCTCTGTGTTCACATGGCCTTCTACTTTTCTCCTGTGCTTCTCTTATAAGGACCCTTGTCCCTGGGTTCAGGGCCCACCCACATAATCAGCACAATCTCATCTGGAGACACGTAGCTTAGAATCGTAACTGCAAAGACCCCTTTTCCAGAAAACTAACATTCACAGGTTCTGGGGGTTAGGAGGTGGGCCTGTCTTTTTGGGGGGTCACCATTCAACCCACTACGCTCTCCCATTGACTCCCCTGACCTTAAAACCAGGAATAGGAGTTCTTTTCCAGGGCTTGCTTCAATGTTCAGGGAGGACAGCCAAGGGCAGAGGAGAGAAGCGCTGGAGTTTTTCTCGTCCCTTGGGTGTAAGGGATTTTTTTTTTTTTAAATAATGGGTGTTGCTAGCACACTGACCTCACTAACCGAGGCTGGATCTGGGGTTACCTGCCAGCCTCTCAGGAGAGGGACTTCCCTCTCAGGGTCCTCACTAACCTGTCTCCGCTGCTGGTAATTCCCCCTGATGCATCAGACATCTCCCCTTTGACAGCGGTCCTGTCTTAAGTGTTCTGTCTAGGGCAGGCTGTAATTATTTCTAGAAACTCGATTTCAATATCAATTAGCACATTTTCAGGTGTGTAGGAGGGTGAGTGTGTTCCTCATGCCCTGGCCTCTCGGGAATGCTTTGGGGTTGCAGCTCTGGGAGGGGCGGTGAGGGGAGATTCCACGTACCCCCAGATCCCTTGCCGCTTCTTGTGGGGGTGGGAAGGTGGTCTTTGAAAACCCCTGGCCGGAGAGGGGTTGGGGAAGAGAGTCAGGCTTTGCTCTCACAGGCAACATGTTTTTCCACCCTGCGCTGGAGATGGTAGAGGAGACCATGAGTTCTCATGCAGGTGCATTTCTCAGAAAGCCTCATTTCTAACTGAGGTTAAGTCCGGGATGACTGCATTGCTTACAGAGTAGCCTTGGCCTGACGTCCGAGGGCAGGTGGGGTCGATTACAGGGCATTCTGGCCCAGTGTTGGGAGGGACACCCAGGCAAGCAGCCCCAGTGTGCTGGCCCCAGATGCCCTCCCCGACCGTGGCTGCTGGCCTGGGCCTGGGGCTTTGATAAGTGCATCTTTGCAGCCCCTTGGCTGCCTGAGCTCCTGTCCTCAGGTGATGTCCTTGGGCAGGTGAATGTGCACTCCTGTTTGCTGGGACGGTCTGGGTTTACACCTGCTGTCCTGGTGTCCTCTTGTGTTTAGCACTTGTCACACCCACTTTGATTCTTTCTTCCTCTCTCCCTCCCTACTGAGGTAAAATTCACATAATGTTAAACTAACCTTTTTAAATGAGAAGTTAGTGTTGTTTGATACGTTCACAATGTTG
The DNA here is from genome assembly GCF_054177405.1 of Leptonychotes weddellii. NCBI lineage: Eukaryota > Metazoa > Chordata > Mammalia > Carnivora > Phocidae > Leptonychotes > Leptonychotes weddellii. The sequence goes on from NC_138372.1 coordinate 3,460,658, forward strand.
TGCAAACATCACCTCTATCTGGCTCCAAAGCAACTCATCACCCCAAAGGAAACCCTGGACCCATTAAGCAGTCTTGCCCCGGTACCCCAGCTCCCCCCCCACGCACCCCCCCACTGGTTCCTGGTAACTGCTCATCTGCTTCTTACTCTGTGGAGTTACTGCTTCTGGACATTTTGCATAAATGACCGTAGAACCTCTTGCAACTATCTCCTCTCACGGAGTGTGATGTTTTCGAGGCGCCCTCACGTGGTCGCCGGCGTCCGTGTAGCCTGTATTTGTCATCACAGGTGGGGGACACACGGAGAGACTGCGGCCACGTGTCAGGGGGACTGGCGTTCACAGCCTGGCTTTTCTCCCTGAATTCTGAGCTGGGGCACGGCTTCCGGAGTTTCTCCCCAGGCCACTGTGTGTCCCTCAGGGGAAGGCCTGTCCGCAGCCTCCTCCTCCTTCTGGTCCTCTGTGCTCCCAGTGGGCTTTTGGACGCCTTCGCTTTGGGTTTTAGCCGCTTGTTGACAGGGAAAGGGGAACGTTCCTGCTTCCACTACATTCTTTCTTGCTGGGTGGACCCGGACATTCATCTGCTGCTGGAGGCCGAGCTTCTTGGTGAAAGATGAGCACCGCCCGGTGCTGGCGTCTCAGGCGGGATGAGGGGCTCTGTGTTGGGTGGGCGAGCCTGAGGAAACCATCCTCCCAAGTCGGGTCCCCATGGAGGCAGCTGGTAGGAAATGGAGCACGTTAGCTGGTGCTCAGAGCTCCTCTAATTGCACCGTTCTGGGCCCGGAACGCTGCTTCGATGAGCCAGATGACTGGTTTCCAGCCCTGCTCTGCTTAGCTCCCCTAATGCTTCTCGAGAGCCCCACCGACATGTCGCGTGTCTGGCCTGTGCGCGTCCCCGGCAGCTGCTCCCTGGGTCTAATTTATTAAACAGCTGCAGACTCTCACTGGCACGTGAGACTTGGCTGGACCAAACCCACTTCTCCTCATGCTGAGTCGGTCCCCCACATTGTGTGGTGTCCCTGGCAGAGCTTTGGGAGACCCCCGGCTCCGCCCGGGTAAAGGGGATGTCATCATTCTGCATCACACTCTCCACGAGCCTGGACATGTCCCTGGGGCCTGGACAAGCAAAGTGATGGGTTCAGCTGGGTCCCTTCTGGGCCTCAGAATGAGGAGGAGGAAGAGGGCTCGAGGTGCAATTCTCAGCCTGGTCACCCTCTCCTTCGGCACCTAGTCTCCCAGGGGTCTTGGCTTCAGCCTGGGGAGGGTCATTAGGATGCTGGGCAGCTACCGAGGTAGAAATGCAGAGCCTCTGGCCCTGCGGTGCCTGAGCTACTGTGGAGACGGCCATTTGCAAGTCGGGAAGATGGAGGGCCTGTCTGGTCCATGCAGCTACAGCGGGGCGGAGGGCTCTGGCCTGGCGCCCAGCTGGGGGCCCTCTCCACTCCATCATGCTGCCGTCAGCTGCCACTGAACCCAAATGGATGGGGGTAAAAGAGCTGGGTGAAATCTCAGCCCCCAAGATGGTGTGAATAAAAATGCTTTGGGTCTTGGGGAAAAAATAGCTAAATGGTGTCCTTGCTCAGCTTACATTTCTCCCATTTTTCTAAGAGAGCTGTCAGTGTGCCTGATTGCTTTGGACAGAGCCTACTGATTGCCTGGAGAAGCCTTGAACCTTTTCTGGGGGCGGAACTGGGGGCGGCGAAGGGTGGAGAAATCACATCAAAACTCTAGAATCTTGCTAGAGACCGGTGGGTGTTGGACCCTCTCTGGCCGGGGGTTACCTCACTGCGCTCCTTGTCTTGGGAAGGGCGGGTGAGTGCCCCGTCCTGCCGAGGAGGCAGGGTGCCCCCTCCACTGGAGGACCACGAAGTGGGAGTCCGTGCCTTTCTGTTGCCTGCAGAGCTACTCAAGGACTGTGTGGCCCCTTGGCCTCTCCCGGCCCATGCTGTCTACACCCCATGCTGTCTACACCCCGGTGGGATTGGCACAGTTGATCACATAAGGCAAATCCACGATCCACGTGGCAAGTCCCCTTATTTCCTCTTTGCCTCTGCTTGACCTTTTAGGCTGACGTCTTTCCTTTGTTTGCTTTCATTTCTCCATTAAAAAAAAAAATCCCAATCTTCATGGATTTTATTTTCTTGACTCTAGGAAACTAAGCTTTTCTCTTGAAGGAAGAAATGAGATTCTGGATTCTTTTTGCACATCCTAGTTATCTTTGCACACATGCAGTCTCGACTTCCCGACAAGGCTGGGCTCATGAAGCGAGTGGCCCCCCTTACTGGGTGGGGAGGTTTGGAACCTGGTGGCGTGCAGCGTGGTGCTGGGCTCACGCGGGCTCCGGTTCACTGTGTTGAACACAAGCCTTGGATGCCCTCGGTGATTGATTGTCCCCAGCCCTGGATGGTGGGCCGTCTTCAAGGATCGGCCTGGCCCTGGCCCTGGCCCTGGGGGGTGTGGGGCTTTTCCCTTTGGCTGTTGCCACCAGCCAGGCTGACCAGACACGAGCCAGGAATCTCTGGCTCCTTCCACCACTCCTGGCCTTGGATGAGAGCCCCGGGCTCAGGGTGTGGGATTTGGCATTCTGAGTACACTGCTGGGGAACCAGAGCCCTGGGCGCTGACCTTTGACCAATGGGAAGCTGGGCGGATAATCCGTCCCCCTCTCCTTGCCATGGGACAGTTGGGAGCACCTTTCTCCTGGAGGCCTGGCCAGAGGGGCACATGGGCCAGGTTGGCACACCCACCAAGGGACACGTGGGGCCCTGTCTGGGGCCCATCACAAAGCGGCTGGCAGCCCGTGGTGCACCCCTCTGCCTCGATTCACACTCTCCTTGCCCCTCTTCTTCCCGCACCATGGCTGACCTGGATTTTTACCTCCGGGATAAAGCCACAGCACTTTAATCCTTGCCTCAGGCTCAAGGTGCTGGAAAACCCAGGTAAGACCTCGTGTTTTTGCCTGGCTTGGGGTGGAGGGGCTTTGGCTTTGTTCCAGATTCTCCTGGTATCTGCTGATAGAAAGCACCACTCTGGCTCACAGCAGTGCTCAGGGCTCCGTGGAGAGCAAGCAACCATCTGTCCATCTCCGTCTTTCTGCTGTTGATGGTCAAGACTCCCAGGAGTTTTGGTTGCTGCATCAGGAGGATAGAGGGCTGTATTCCCTATGAGCAGCTGAAGAAGAGAGGAACTGTTTTGTGCGTGTGTGTGTGCATGTGTGTGCACACATGTATGTGTGTGTGCATATGTATACCCACGCACACTCAAGTGTGGGGGAATGCACATGCACGGGCGTGTGTCCATGTGTGCACACGTGTGTACGAGTACCTGTGTGCACTGTGTAGGCACAGGAACATGCATGCACACGTGGGAATGTGTGTGTGGACTCCTGTGTGTGTGAATGTATACCAGAGTGCATGTGCGCGCATGTGTCTCGTGCATGCGTATGTACATGTGTGCATGCATGAAATGGCCTGCCCTCAGAGGAGTCGCTAGAGGGGACGCTTGTGTGCCCTGCATCACTGAGGTTCTTGGCCTCCTGTTGGGACCAGGAGCAGCACCAGCCCGCCCTGGCCCCGTGTGCCTGCTGTCCCCGGATGGCCACCTCCGTGCTTGCTCCCGCCTCTGCTTGCTCACTTAGCTCCCCGTGATGGATTCTTTCACACAGTTCTGATGACTCGCTCCTCCCGTTTAGCTTTAATTAGGTTCCATAAAACATCTCCTGCTGTGAGTTCTGGTTCAATAATTACTATATCTTTCAGGTTCAAAGAAACCTGAATCTTTCCTTTTAGTAATTTAACAGAACATTTCACGCTTTAAGGGCTAAATGCCTCCAGATCCTGCAGTCCTCTCCAAAGTAACTCTGAGAGGTATTGTCTTTATTATTGGAAAAGCCTGGTTTTCCTCTTATTTCTCTCCCCATTGTCTTTTCAGATGCCGCACGGGGCCCTGGCTTCCTGTGCGGGAGACAAAAATCTCAGTGGTCTGCTCCCGAAGCAGCAGCAGGAACCCCAGGGAGACGAGCTGCGGAACTTCCCCAAGCGGCCGTCAGCCCGGGGAGAGAGCCCTGTTGTGTGTGTTCCCCCTCATTAACATGACCTCCTCTCTTTCCTCTAATACTTGCTCCAGATACTCGTGTCGGGGGTGCTCACAACAGAATTCGCAAGGTGGGGAGACTTGAAGCTGTCCTCCTTGGGGCAAAATGGCCTGGCTTGTTCACGCCCGGCAGCCCCCGGCTCCCACGGTCTCCGAGGCCAGCAGCCCACTGTGAGCAGCCCCCACCGCTGTCCCGGACCCGCCGAGCCGTCCCGCTGCCTCTGCATCTCCCCGCCAGCTCTTCTCCCCGTGGCGAGGTCCACCTTTTGAAAATATAAGTTTGAGCAAGTAAGATCTAGTCTCTTAGCAACTTTGACGCTCATAACCCAGTATAGTGGACTGTATTCACTCTGCCAGAATTTATTTATTCTGCTAGTTTCAAGTTTGTGCCCTTAAACAGCAGAGGATAATTATGTGACTGGGCAGAGGTCAGTAATCATATTGCAATAAATAACTGTATCAAACCAGTGTGTTGTGCACAAACTTTACACAATGTTGTATATGTCAATTATATCTCAGTAACAATAAGTACATTTAAAAAAAATAAAAAAATCTAAGTTGGAGCGTGTGACATCTAAAGCAGATGGTCTCCTATTCTTGGGAGGAAAGTCTTGCCTTTTCACTGGCTCTGTTCTCACCCCTGCTCCCTTGGGCGGTGGGGGTGGGACTGCCTCTCTGGTGGGGGGAGCCTGTTAGGGCAGCACCCCCCAGCTCTGCAACTCCAGCCTGCCACTGACTTTTGCACTTGGTGGGGAGCCGAGTCTGTCCAATTCTGGAACTCCACCCTGTCTTGGACCATTTCTTTCTGCTCTGCTTTTTATGGTAACGGGGGTGACAGTTCTGTTCTCCCCTGCCTGCCACTTTATCTTGTTTTCAGTTGATTCGGAACTCAGCCAGGGAAAGGGGGTGTTATTTCTCGGCTGCTCTCAGGCCCAAGTCCCTGGTGTGTGCTGTCTCCCTGCCTGGGTCCCTCCGGCTCTAACAACCATCCTCCCCGGCCACAGTCTAGATCCTAGCTCCCTCTGGTCATTTCTCCTTCCTAACACCTCATCTTTGCCTTCCGGGCAATGGTTGTGATTGTAATGGTTGACATATTTGGGTGTTTCTGTATTTATTTATTTATTCTTTTTTTATTTTTTAAATTTAAATTCAATTAATTAACATATAGTGTACTGTTTTAGAGGTAGAGCTTAGTGATTCATGATTTGCATAGAACACCCAGTGCTCATTACATCACGTGCCCTCCCCAATGCCCATCACCCAGTTAGCCCATCCCCCCACCCCTCTCCCCTCCAGCAACACTCAGCTTGTTTCCTACGGTTAAAAGTCTCTTATGGGGGGCGCCTGGGTGGCTCAGTTGGTTAAGCGACTGCCTTCGGCTCAGGTCATGATCCTGGAGTCCCAGGATCGAGTCCCGCATCGGGCTCCCTGCTCGGCAGGGAGTCTGCTTCTCCCTCTGACCCTCCTCCCTCTCATGCTCTCTGTCTCTCATTCTCTCTCTCTCAAATAAATAAATAAAATCTTAAAAAAAAAA